>NC_087444.1:63138303-63450368 GCF_036321535.1 Camelus dromedarius | reverse complement strand
TCTGCTACAGTGTTGGGGGAGGGACCACATGGAGCCTGGGTGAGGCAGCCACGCTCAATTCAGCATCAAGGCGCCAGCAGCCCAGGCGCGAGCTGCCCCTGCTCTTCTGCAGGGTGAGTGGGTCTCCAGAGGTCCTGGCAGCAGACAAGGGTGTGTGGTGGGATGGACTGGAGGTCCTCAGCCCCGCGCCAGCTCGGCCTGCCAGACAGCTCCCTGCAGCCCGCGGGGCCTGCCCTGGGTCCCCGGCCCTGAGCCTTCTCGCCTACACCCCCAGGGCCTGGCGCGCTACCATCCCCTGAGGGCCATTGTCTTCCAGTGAAGTGAGTTCTTTGTCTGGAAGTGGCTGTGAAGATGTAGCTCAAGGGGCCCTCTGCTGCCTTCCCGGCTCGGCTCAGGGCCTCGGAGCCCCCAGGGCTGTCACACTCTGGGCAGGAGGCCTCAAGGCTGTGATGGATGCTGCTGAGGCTCCGAGGAACTGGCCTAGGCAGCAGGCCCAGCAGGCTCCCGGCCCAGCAGGGGAAGGTGTGGCCAGAGGGGGCCAGGTGGGCACGGAAGACCAGCCAGTGCCTTGGGGCCGCTCTGGAGAGATACATATATATATAGTGGGGCCTGGGCACCAAGGCTCTAGTCCCTCTGAGCCAGTGGGTAGGTGATGGGGCGCAAACCCAGATGCTACGCTGCCACTCTGGGGGTCTAAGCGCACAGAGGAGCTGAGTTGGGGGCACACCGGAATCCTGGGCCCATGAGGTCACAGCACTGACCGCGAGAGCACCACGAGGGAGGCTGGGGCTCCCCCTCAAGCCACACCCCAGGCTCGGAGTGCAAAGCATAGGCTTAGCTCTGGTAGCACAGGAAGGGGTGGTCAGGGA
The DNA here is from genome assembly GCF_036321535.1 of Camelus dromedarius. Taxonomy (NCBI): domain Eukaryota; kingdom Metazoa; phylum Chordata; class Mammalia; order Artiodactyla; family Camelidae; genus Camelus; species Camelus dromedarius. Next base: position 63,449,499 of record NC_087444.1, on the reverse strand, counting down.
AGGCTGCCTGGAGAAAGCCTCAACACAGAGGTCCACGGGAGGAACGGGAGTGAGGCTGGGAAGGTGAGGACCTCAGAGGGGTCCCAGCTAAGGGCACGGCAGGTGGAAGGCATGGGGACACCAGCACTCAGAGCCCTTGGCCCAGGACTGGGTGGAGAGGGAAGCCCGGCGGAGGAGCTGGGGGCTCTGTCCTTGGGGCGGGGACTGGGCCAGTCTGACCCAAGTTCTAAAGAGATGTCTGGTGTCCCGGCCTTGTGCAGGGTGCAGTGGGGGTGAGACCTTGTGAAGACTTGAGAGGAAATGGGGGTCCAGGAGAGGGGGGCCCACAGAGGCGCCGGGCTCAGGAGGAATTTCAGGAAGACAGGACGAGATTTGGTGCTTGCTGGAGGGGGGAGGGCAGGCCGGGCAGATAGCGCCCAGTTTCTGCCGTGGCGTCCCCAGCATGAGTAGGCTTGGGGGACCACCGATGCCTCTGGCTGGGCATGTGGGCTCCAAGGTGCAGAGGCTGAGGGGCCTGGGCATTAGGCGGGCAGGGAGGCCCCCTGGTCTGTGCCCGCCCCTCCAGCCTAGCCCAAGGACAGTAACCTCCACACACTTCAGGGGCCCCTGCCCTGGCCGTGGGTGTCGTAACCACCATCCGGGCCAGACGCTGGGGCCAAGTTGCTGGAGGTTTAATCACTGTCACAACCCTAACCACACACAGGCAGAAACTCCCACTCCCGGCCAAAAGAGCTGTGTGCAAGGCCTTCCCCAGGGCGTGCAGGCGAGGAAGACTAGAGGCGCCGTGGGGACCGCGCGGCCCGCACGTCCGGCCCCAACGAGGGGCCACGAGGACAGGAGGGGAGGCTAGCTGCCAGCATGGAGCTTGATTTATACCTGGTTCCCACCCTCTGCCGAGGATGGGCCGAGGTCGCAGCCCCGCCGTGGAAGTTTGCCAGGTTTGAAGTCAGGCTCTTCCCGGGCCTCTCCCTTGGTGACCAGAAAAGGCCCTGCCCAGGAGAGATGGAACTGCGCTGGGGCTGGGGCATCAGCCCTTTCTCGATCCCAGGGTCCAGGCTGAGTGACAGGAGCTGAGTTCAGGGGCTGTTCGGGGGCTCTTTTAGGCCCCGAGTCCTGGGCAGGAGCAGGCCTTAGGGAGAAGCGTGCCGTGGTCACTCCTGAACCAGCAGTCGCTCCGCCAGGCCCCAGCATGCCTGGGGGAGGCAGCCGCCCTTCTGGTGGGGAGACCCGAGAAACAAGTAAGCACACCTGTGCAGGGAACAGGCTGCAAGGAGAGAAGTAGCCACGACAGCAGAGAGAGACCGACATTTGCGCTGAAACCCCAAGGGTGAGGAGTCGCAGACCAGCAGGGTCTGCAAAGGGTCTGTGCGGAGAGACCTCAGTGTGCTCTGGAACAGAGGTGGCCTGGTCCAGGGAGGGTGGGTCTTAGAGAAGAGCAGCGGCCAAGGCTGGGGCAGGCTTGGCTCGTGGCCTAGGAACGCAGTGTCGACCCCAGAGTCTGGCTGACCACAAATGGTGGGTAAACAGTAGCTAATGACGGTTTGGGGGGAATGCTGACCTGGTTCCCCAGTAGATGCCGGAGCCTCAGCAGCCAGCTTTCCAGGGCCAGCATTGTGGCCATGTTTGACAAAGGAGCATCTGAGGCTCACAGAGGTCACACAGCAGGTGTGCAGGCAAGCTGAAACCCAGTTACCTATGTCTCCACTTCAGGATGCCAGACCATTAGAGAAAGGCCCCCATCCTGCCTCTGCCCTCAGGGCTGCAAGACTTGGCTCTTTATGCTGCTATGGTCAGAGCCAGACTCCAGACCCACTTCATCGCGTCCTGGACTGAGGCAGGTAGAACAGGGCTGGACTCGGGAGCTGGGCTCCAAGGAGGCGGTATCTAGGGACAAGACCTGGCATCCTCTACCCTTGACCTCCCTGCACCTTGGGCCACGGGCTGGCCACTGCCCTGTGAACTGGCCAGGGTGCAGCACCACCAACCTGCTTGGTGCCTGGATCCTGGTGATGCTGGAGGTTGGATCAGCCCTGGGCACCCGCCAGCCCAAGACCCCAGTGGTGGACCTGCTGTCTGGCAGGGAAGGGGCCCCACGTGGGGGACTGGTGCGCAGCGAGAGCGCCTGAGAAGGGAGGGCCTTTGTCCCAGGGTGGGCTCTCATCTCTGTCTCTTGGGCCCATCATCTGCCCTCTGCCAGCCCCAGAGGATCAGACCCTGGTGGCCTAACCCTCACTGGCTCAGGGTCCAGCAAAGCCCTGAGGTGCGGAATCCCTGTGCTCCCCTCTTGCAGTGACAACCCTCAGTGATGGGGTGACAGGGGACATGGGGGCCAGGGCAAGGCTGGGAGGGCCCTGGGGAGCCAGGGTTACTGCTCACATGGAGGGGGCTGCAGGGACCAGCATTGGCCACCGTCTTTGGGTACAGATCCCACTCTGTCCGCCTAGCCCCGAGTGTCCCAGGGCCACTGGCCTTGGCCAGCACACAGCCTGCCCCCATCTGAGCCCCCGCAGAGTGGGGTAGGGAGCTTTGCTAGCAGAGGTCCTTGTCTGGTGCTTAGGCTGAGCGCCCAGTGCCCTTCAGTGAGGCTGAAGGTGGGGGCTCCAAGAACCCAGTGGGCAGGGCTGTTGTTCCCTGGGTACAGTCAAGGCCAAGGCTCTTTGAAGGCGGCTCTTTGCGAGCCCTAGGCTCCAGCCTTCAAGGGCATTCCCCGAGGCAGGGCAGGGCCTCTGAGCCCCAACAGAGCCTGCCTGCCTCAAAGCTTGCCTGGGAACGCTCTCCATGCTGACCTTTGCCCCAGAAATGTGGGGGCAAAGACGAGTTTGATTAGCAGTCTGGGGCTTGGACAGCTGGGCTGCCATGGAGATGGTCACCTGGCATTTGTAGCAGACACGGCCACAGACCCCTGCCAGTTACCCTGTGAGGCTGTGCCAGCTGCACCTCCACCCCAGAAAGCTTTGCTCCCCACAGTGACTCCAAGGTTGATGCAGCCCCAAGTTGGGGTGTGCAGGGAAGCCCCCTCCTTCACCCCTGGCCTGCGGCAGCATTTGGACCTGAACCTTAGTCTGGGGCTCACTGAGGCTGCCCCAGGTCCACTGTTGGGGTCATCACTTTTCTCCTCTTGATGCCCAAGGATCTTGCTGGGCTCCCCTGGCTCCAGGGGCAGACCCGACATGGGCTGGGCCCCTGTGGGGAGCAGGCATTTGGGTTGCCCCCAGCCATGGGTGACAGGAGCCTACCCCTGAGGGCACAATGGAGGGAGAGGAAGGGTCTTGAGTCCAGAGCTGTGGCTGGGGAAGCCTGGGGGCCCACTTGGGATGCGTCACTCTTGGCCCTCGCCTCAGCCAGCGCAAAGACTTTGTGTCCCTTTGAAACCTCGCAAGCCCTGGCCAGTCTGCCAGACTCCACAGCTCATCACACCCTCCTTTTGAGCCACAGGCGTCTGGTGGCCTGACATGCACCGCCTGGCCGACCGCATCCACCTGGAGGAGCTGACTCGCATCGGTGTCCTGACGGGCAGCGTGGACGCTATGGTGCAGGCCCACCTGGGAGCTGTGTTCATGCCTCACGGGCTCGGCCACTTCCTGGGCATTGATGTGCACGACGTGGGAGGCTACCCCGAGGTCAGTGTGGGCACATCAGCCCGAGTCGCCTACCTCTGAGCTGTTGCTGAGCCCGGCCCTCCCCAGGATGCAGGGTCTCTGGGAGACGGCTAGGGTGTCATGCGACAGGCAGGGTGAGGAGGAATGGGGCCCCAGCAAGGCCCACTGCTCCTCCTTCCCCGGCACCCACTGGTTGGTCCTGGCCCAGGTCACTGCCATGATGCCCCCCCTTGCCCAAGGGCCCTGGTCAGGGCTTGGGGTGTTTCCATGAGTGTGCCTCCCCGGTGGCTGGACCTGGTGTGGGATGGGCGTGCTCTGCAGAGCCCTGGGCTGTGCGTGGTGGGCAGCCCCTACCCGAGAAGGTGGTAGATGGTCAGTGTGCAGTGCATGGGGTCCCCACAGGGCAGCAGGAGCCCAAAGCTGGGTCTTAGTGATGGAGCTGGCACTGCACTCGTCATGTCCTCCTGCCTCTGGCTTCACTCAGACAGGGGTGGGGAGGCTCCACCAGGTGGTGGCTGGCCCTGGTCTCTCCTGGGACTAGCCGAGCTCAGTGCCCCTCATGAGTGCTGCCCCTGCACCCTCCCTAGTACAACCTCTGCCACCCAGACCCCTGGTCCAGCACACCCCTGTGGCCTCCTTGTCTCCAGGAGGCATTCTTGGCAGGGAAGGGAGGCTTGTGTGGGCATCTCCAGACCAGGCTTCCCGCACCTTGCCCCCCACCTACTGACTGACCTTTGAAAGGACCACCCAGACGGTGCTTGCAGCTTTGGGAGGCCCTGCCGGGCAGGTGGCTGCAGCCTCCCCAGGACCAGTGGGTGGGGGTGAGCCCGGCCCTGCCGCCTGGCCTGATGCCCACGGTGCAGGGGGCGGATTATGCAATCAGTGCACGCCCTGGGGCCCACCAGCCAGTTAGCCAAGACTAGGCTTGGCCTGTTAGCTGCAGGGTATTTTGAAAGCTCTAAGACGATTTTGGGGGGCAGGGAAATTGCTCAAGAGAAGCTTTATTATTCAATTATTTTTTCCTCAAGTGTAAACAGTTAAATTTGGAGAAACAAAATCAGTTTTAATTTCCTAATTTCTCTCCATCACATTGTGTGCAGGGAGCCAAGAGCAGGGCCTTCCAGACATTGTTAACGGAGGTTCGCTATTCATTAGTCGCCAAAGCACTTTTTTTTCCACCAGAGAAAATTGGCAGCAAACTGTTTTCATCTTTTCCAGTAAGCAGCCCTTTGTGCTCACAGAGTCTATTCTTCTGACAGATAAACATTGTGGAAAAAATATGGCTTTTCCTATAAAAGTCATTTGTTTTATTTCAGGCCTACAGACACATCTGGGTCTCCTCTGCTCGGAGCCCAGGATAGTCAAGCCCCCGTCAAGCCCGAGCCCAGGCAGAAGCCAGCGCACACCCAGCGTGGGCAGGCGCCCCCACCCCCAGCAAGGCTGCAGTCCCTGGGCCGAGTGGCTGGGGGCTTGGCCTCTCCCCTTTGTGGGGTCTTCACCCCATCCTTCTCCCAGCCCTGCTCTGGCCATTCTTGGTGGTTCCCTAGAGATGGTGCTCTGACGGGGTCATGGTCAGGCGACTAGGACATCTTCCTGTGCCCCCCGAGGATCCCTTCCATTCTCTCCTCACCTGCAGTTTGAGTAGTGGCCCTGAAATCTGGAGGGAAGCCTGTCTGTACAAGTTTGGGCAAACCCCTCACCCTCAGTGCACACCGCCGCTGCAGCTCAGCCCATGGTGACCCAGAGGGACGGGGAGACCACTCATCAGGTCTCATCAGGTCTCCACCTCCGCCAGGCCCCTGGCTTTAACCCTGGAGTGGAGAGAAGGGGACGACACTTAAGAGGGCAGCATGAAAGGGAGGGACAGGGAGGGGCTGCCCAGGGCCAGGCACAGGCTTCAGATGGCAGGAGACAGGCCCCCACCCCATCCCACAAACACCTCTCACCTGAGCACAGAGAATCATCCCAGACTCTGCCCTTTTGTGTCCCCTGCCCTCCTACCTAACCCCTCCAGGCAGATAGCGTTGTGGGGTCAGGTGCCACACCAGATGGGTGTCTGTGCTCCAGGCATGACCCATCAGGATTCACAGGCCCTTGCTGTCCCCTCATCACACCAGCTCAGGGTTCCACGTGGCCGTGCACACCAGTTTCTACGAGCCCTGCTGTCTTTGCCCACATGGAATCAGGGACCCAGCCTTCCCTGCTGTGCCCAGCCATGGATGCAGGCTGAGCCAGCCCATTTCTGGTTACCTTACATGAACCACTAATTGAAGTCTGATGTTCTTGGCCCCCAAACAGTCAGAAACGACAGCTCCATCTCCAGCAGCTGGGCTTCCAGGGAAGAGTTGGGAGCCGGGCAAGGCAAGCTCAGAGCCCGACCAGAAAGCTTGCCTGCTGCCGACTGGCTCACAGGCCTTGGCCGAGGGCCGGGTGGTACCTCAGGGACCTGAGGAGGGCAGGGAAATTTGTGCAAGTGTCCTAGGCACCACCTGCCCTCGCAGCCCTGTCGGCCACACCCTTGTGGGTGTTGGGGAGGGGCTGCCTCTGCAGGGCCGAGCCAGTCTCCAAGGCTCCATGGGGGCCCAGCACGTGGGCATGGCATGGAGCCGCCATGTGCGCCTCTCTGGGGCCACGCCCCCAGGCCATGCAGACGGGGTGAGCGTGCGTTTGTGTGTACAGACGCCAGTGCTAGTGCCAGCAGGCCCATCCTGCTGACAGCACCTGTCCCTTCTCCTGGAAGGCCACTCGGAAAACCTGGGACTTGGCGTAGGGGGGACCAGGCCCAGCACTCCTGGGGCTGGTTTCCACTTGAGCTGCCTGAAGAAAAGAGGCAGCCTGGGAGGCCCCGCAGCCTCCGTAAGAGCTTTTTTGGCTTCACAGGTTTGGCTTCTACTGTTCCCCCAGCAGGGAAAGGGCCTGGGTGAGGCAGCCAGACCCCCAACCAGCCCCGTGGGCCAGCAGGGGCAGCTCGCCCTGGGTGTGCACATGTGGGCGTCCACCAGGCACAGTTCTGAGGGTAACAAGGGGCAGGGGCAGGAAAAATCTGGGGGCCATGCAGAGAGCGAGGGGTCTTATCTGAGTGCCATGAACAGCACAGCACGGCTGCTGGGCTGGAGACCCTCCTGGTCTGAGCTCCCTGCAGCTCCAGGGGGACCCACAGGCCCTCGAGCCAACCCCCACAGCGGATGCCCGCACACAGGCCGGGCCGAGGAGGGCTGCTCTGTGCCCGTATGTCTCTGCCCCTCCTGGGTCCTGCTCACTTTCTTCCACCGCCAGGGTGTGGAGCGCATCGATGAGCCCGGCCTGCGGAGCCTGCGCACCACCCGGCAGCTGGAGCCAGGCATGGTGCTCACTGTGGAGCCTGGCATTTACTTCATCGACCACCTCCTGGACGAGGCCCTGGCTGACCCGGCCCGCGCCTGCTTCTTTAACCGCGAGGTCCTGCAGCGCTTCCGTGGTTTTGGTGGGGTGAGTGCTGACGGGCCCGGTGTCCTTGCTCCCATACCACCACCCACTCCAAATTCAGCCTGTCACCTCTTTGTTTCCCAGGACAGGATGTACAATCTTGACTTCCTCACTTGAGAAGGACCTGGTCTACCCTATCTCATGGTCTGTCACCTGACAGGTGCCTCACCCCTCAACCCAAGAGGCAGATTCTACAAAACCCCTGCCCACTCCAGGGCCTCCCATCCACCTGGCCAGGAGCAAGGTCAGGGTGGGCAGGTAGCAGGAGCAGTGCTGACTGCTTCTGAGAAAAGGCTCCTCCCACTCAGCGGGGTCAGCCTGGAGCTGTGGGGTCGGACCCTGTACTTAGCGCATGAGGCCAGCTCCGAAATAATGAGTGTCCGTTGGTCTGACCCAGGTCCGGATCGAGGAGGACGTCGTGGTGACTGACAGTGGCATGGAGCTGCTGACCTGCGTGCCCCGCACGGTGGAGGAGATCGAAGCATGCATGGCAGGCCGTGACAAGGCCTTTGCCTCCTTCTCTGGCCCAAAGTAGAGCCGGCAGGCGTGCCCAGGAGGGGACTGGCACGGCCGCAAGCTTTCTTCATGGCAGGCGGCCTGCTAACTGGGCCCTTCAGCGGTGAGAGTCAGTACTCAGAAATCACATGCGGTTTGATCACACCAAACAGTTCTGTTTCCTAGAGACAAGCTTTTTTTATTAACCTTCTGCGGGATCACCCTTAGTGTGTTATTACTTTGCTTATATGACAGTGGCTTTTAAAATGCTCACTTTCAGTTATCCTGTTCCTTGTTTTCAGTAATCCTGTTCTTTACCAGCAACTAAACGAGTGCCTTTGTCATTTGTATTCTCTGCTCAGGAAAGGTGTGTTTCCGGTGTTTTCTTTCAAAAATCAATACACAGAATGGAATTTGCAATAAAAGGTTTCCTGAAATGGTCCTCTGTGCCTGGCTCCCTCTCTCTTCTTTATCCCTTTGCAGATGAGCACTGCGTGCTCAGACCTGGAAACTGACCCTGTGGAGATGCTGGGGGCCTGGGAACTTGGTTCTGCACACATTAAAAGGGGGAACACAGAGTAAGAAGCCTTTCAAAGCTGGCTTTCCAAAGGGGGTAGAATTATAGCGTACTTGAGGCGCAGTTATTTAAAATTTGAGACTTGCAGATTCCTTGCCCTTGATTTCCTTTTCATGCAGGACATGATAGCAAAGCCAGTGTCTGTTTGAGAGACTGCCACCTAAGACAGCGCCATGGCAAAGGTGAGCTTTCCCATTTGCCGAGTCTGTCTGTCACCCCCAAGTGTAGGCCCAGTGACCAAACTCCACTCTGAGGCAGCAGGGCCATCCAGGGCCAGCTGGGCCTGGTTCCTGCCAGTAGCAGGACACCTGCCCTACCTCTGCTTGCCCAGTCCTCCCCGGTCCCACAGAACTGCCTCCATCCTTGCAGCGGCTTCTAGAATTCTGCACAGCATTCCAGGTTTGTCTCTGCACAGGGCTCTCTCATCCAGGAGTTTCCCAGTCAAGGTGAAGGACAAGTGAGAAGGACATACATCAGAGATGAAAACTTGATACGGTGGGAAACTCTGTAGCCCAAGCCAGAGTATCTTTTGTCACTGAAGAGTTTGGTACAAATTGATTTCTTCCTATGGCAATAATACAAAAGTGCGTGTGATGTGGCCACATTAAAATAAAGTAATAGTAGGTGCAAATCACCATTTATATTTTTTGCTTCATAGATTTATTACATCCATTTTTGAAGGTTTCCAGCTGGCGCACAGATATAGTCCCTAAGTTATTCATGATAATGAACAAATTGAGTAATGATCGTCTTTCTGAGGACTGGGAGTCTGAGTTCACCAAATATTTCTCTACCCCAGCCATACCTGTGATAGACACGTTCTAGTGCACAGGGTTTCAATTTACCCCACCCCCAGGATAAAACCAGGTATGGTCAGGTTGAAATTCTAAGTGGACAGTTGAGTTGTGTTAACTTAAAAACAGCTGAGTGTATCACACATCTCCCTCCTTCCTCTCCTTTAGACATTTTATACCAAAACTGACCATTTCACATAAATGTTTGCTCTCATTATCAAGGAAGTAGATAAAAAGGAACAAGTAGAAATCTCAGTAACTAAATGCTTTGTCCAAGAGGGACACTGGGAACGGAATTGGCTGGTTGAGCCCAGCTGGGTAAGACAAAGGGCATTCTTCGCAGGTACAGGACTCGGGGGGTGGTGGTGGGAAGCAGCAGCTCCCTACTCTTCCGCATGTTCCAGGGGACGTATCCAACTCCTGAGTCTCCAACTTCTGCAGAAATTTGTACAGCTTCAGAAATACATCAGAGACCCTTCCAAAGAAAGCTGCACTGTGCCAAAAGCCTTCCCGAAACCCAGGAAAGGTCTAGCTAGTTATTCAATAAATGAGCATCTCCTACGTGCCAGTGTGGTATAAAAACATGATCCCTGCACTCAGAGCCTGGATTCTCCTGAGAGTCTTCCCCTTAGGCAAACAGGTACCAATAGATCATCTCAAACATTGGAAAGTGCCACGAAGGAAAGTAACATATTTGACCTTGTCTAGAAAGCCAGTGGGCTGAGACAGGAAGAGTGGGAAGTGAAAAGCAAGAGGAGTTCTGGACATTAGGAGCTGTCCTAAGGTGGCCGGCCCTAGGGTAAAAAGAGCTGGGACAAGCCCTGCAGCCAAAGTGAAGTGATGTGGGAGAGAATGGAGGGCAAGGAAGGCAGCAAGAGCAAGTGGAGCCATGTCCTGGGGAGACTGGGCCTCACCCTGAGTGCACTGGGGTTCAGAAGGTTCTGGAGAACATGCAATGGTCCAGGGAGACCAAGGCCAGGCAAGAGAGGGTAATGGCTCTGCAGAAGGTAGGGGAGGTGAAGCAGACCTCAGGAGATTCATTTAGGAGGTAGAGCAGAATGAAAGGCGGTGGCGTGCAAAGGCACCTGGCAGTAATAGCTGCCACAGAGGAAGCGGCAAGACTTGGTAACTGGGCTGCAAAAAGGTGTGAGAGTGATTGCCTCACTTAACTCCATTCTCTTCTAAGCCTGGTTCTCGACACCACTGCGTAACCTTCAGGTCTGGAACTCTGGGAGGAGTAGGGCTGTGGCAGTAAAAGAATATTCAGGGATGGTATTCTCCTCTGAGCACACATAAAATGCATACGAACTCCTCAGATACTCCACAGGTAGCCAAAGAGCACTACGTCTAAAGTGCCTTTATTAAAAAAGAGCTGGCACCTTCACAAATCTCTATATAAAATTCCCTTGTAAGTTATTAGATTCTAAATTACAACCAATTCATAAAAATGAAATGGGACATATTATCACAGAAATAATCACCGTACTCTAATTTTCATTAAGATGCAGTCAGCAGACGTCTACTTCTCAAGACATGAGAATAACTGAAGGATCACAGAAGACAACTATCTAAATGACATCTTCCCTAAAACACTCAGATCAGCTCCTCGGATTCACACGTTCTACGGCACCAGTACATGAAGACAATGTCCATACACTACAGGTTGTGCTTTTGGGGGAAAGGCCTCGCTTTGGCCTTCCCGTCTACTGCAGAGCCTAGAACTCATTTCCCACCACCCCGTAGGTGGAGACCGCACCGAGACATGAGGCAGAATACCAGTCACTGCTGTCTGCATTCTGGTTCACGTTTTCACACTAGGCCAGGTGACACAGACGACAACTAAAGAGGCGCTCTGAATTCAGAGAAAACTACGTTCCTATCACTAAGGGAAATCCAGCTGGGACAAAAGCACCTCTGCTTGCCCCCCACCCCCCCACCACCACCTCACCTCTGCCCTGGACTGGGACTAAAAAGGCAGCAAGACATCTGCCTGGCTCCTCAGAGCTGGTTAACACTTGGACCACTTTCTTGGTATTGGACATAAAGAAACCCACAATGAAATACAGTCATTATTCCAAAGTTTTTTTATTTCAAATTCATTGAAAGAAATAAAATTATATTTTAAAAAAATAGAGTAATCTCACAAACTGAGGAAAGCCAGGAACAAAAAGAACAAGGTAAGTACTTTTTCCTGAGAGGCAGCTCTAACAGCTGTAGAATGGACTTTCTTTCCTAGCTTTTGTCAAACAAAATTGTTTTCCTATTTCTAAGGCATCAAAAACACTGAGTACTTTAACGGTGTTGTTTAGATACAAAGTCTCAAGACTTCTAATGGGGATTAAGAAACATCAAACGCTGCTACAATTTTCTTTCTTTTAATACCAAATATTAAATTATACATACTTCTACTTCCTTATGTAAATTTGAGAATTTCACACTCAAGACCTGAATTTCAGAATTCTGGTCATATTTTATTAAAATCTTACTAATTCTTATTAAGAATGTCCAAATTATCTGAGCTCACATCCCCGTAACTAAGAGGGGCCAGACAGCAGGAAGGGCTGTTCTGATCTCACCATCTGCAGCCAAAACCAGTCTCATCCAGCCAAAAAGTACTCATCCTGGAAGACTCAGACGCAGCTAGAAATTTATACTAAAGCCTAATTCCTAAACCACTAGACCTACCAGCAAAGGCAGATCATATCCTAATGTGTAACCTAGAGAACAAAAGTTACAGAAGTCATTTCAGTCCCCAAAGCTCTAAACTTACCTATTCCCCATACTTGGTTACCCTCAATTTTATACTGATAAATCTATCAAACTAAAAACTTTCATTCCCAAACACTTCAGTAAGATAGTCAAGACAATGGTTAACATTTTTACTCTATGCATAAGTGACTGCTTGTACTAGTTTTGATTTGCATAAGTAAAAGCTTGAATCAATTTTTCCAAAAGTTACAATCTTATTTTGTTATTTGAAACAATGGAGTACATACCTTATGATCTCCCTAAAGCTTCTTGTCCAAGATAGTTAGGTCAATTCATATAATCGGTAACAATAAATTCCATGAGACATCAATTTCTGAAAGACATTCTTTAGTAAATAAGAGATTAAAATGTCTGTAGCACCTCTTATAGATGCTTAAAGATTCAAGTGACCTAACTGCATCTTGAACGAGGTGCCATTTAAGAGTCAGTAGGATTCTGTGGGTATCTCCTCCATAGTTATTTAAAGCATTTATCAACCTACAAGTAGATCAATACTCCAAAGATGCTGGACTCTAACAGAAATCCCTACCCTGTCTCCCGGCTCTATAGGGAGTTAACCCTTCTGGGACAGTAGCTCTTATAGAACAATACTGGGCTCCTGTCACATGCAGAAGGGACTCTTGGCCTTTAATAATGACTTTGTTGAGTTGCAGGGCACCATGATGTCTCCTCCCACCCAAAAGAAGGGCACAGACAGGACTCTTCCACCAACCTAAGGGTGCAACTTGACTTACATCCTGGTTACATTGTCCCAGGTCCTAGTATTAAACAACGTGACCCAAAATGTTCAAATGAGATAACTGGTAACACAAACTTTTTAAATCATGTGACTCTGTCTCTTATCACAAGCCCAGTCACCCCCCAAAAAAGGAAAACAGAAACACAGACATCAACAAACTTGAGCTAGATTTGTGCTTAAAAAAAAAAAGTCAACAAGGACAATCAAAACTACCAACATAGATATACACCAGGCCCTAGAGATTCCAGTCTTTAGTGACTGCCATTTTTTTAGTCTCAACAAAAATGTCAGTATCCTGAGTTTTATCAGTGTTTTCTTGCTAAAATAATTTATGGGACATAAATGCATATAAATGAATAAAAAGTGGTACAAAAGTCTGGAAGAACAGCCCACTACTTAGAAAAAGAAATGTCACAAAAACAATATACAAAGATGTGTTTAAGTGAAATAAATTAAAGGTTAAACCTTACACTTTCAAGTTTTCTTAGACTATTATTTTGGAAAATGGCAGAGTTGATGATGAATTTTTCTAATAATCAGTTGGTTAAGATCAAATACCAAATGATCCTTCACAAGAATTTTTGCTTCCAGAAACCATGGACCCAATGAAGTATATTTGATCACAGGAAAAACTACCAGCTGAAATTAATACTCAAACTCCTAATCTTGTATAGCCACAAACTGTTAAGAGGTTTTTGTTTACTAACTTGGCTGTCCAAATAGTACATCAAAGAAAAAAACCGCTTACTTTACTAGCATCAGCAGAAACTAAAATCTGGTACACAAGTTTCTCTAAACCTCTGAGTTGTTCTTTTTTTTTTTTAATGAAACAAAATAATGCCAATTCTATACCTAAAAGGTATCCCAAAAGTGTAATTCTAATATGCTTTGCTTTCATTTTTAAAAAACCTATTTGCTTCCTAAATGCTATTTACATTTTTAGGCCAACTGACTGCATACTGCCTTCAAAATGCAATGGGGTTTCCTTACTTCACTTGACATCGCTTTTCAAAAACTTGTATTTGTTGGGGAGAACAGTACTAATTATGCTAAAACAATGTTTACGCTATATATAAAATCACTCCAAATTACAAAGTGATTGGTTTCTATAGCCCTAAGCATTTTTAATACATAATTTAGAAAAGTCACAAACAGATTAACATAGGCAGCATTCAACTTTTCTTCAATTAACCACATCCGTTAAAACCAAGAACCTTCTGCAAGACTTGCCAGTTTCCCATTCCTTTTGTCAACCTAAAAAAGAAACGTTTCTTGGAAAGTCAGAGTTTATTAAGAATAATGAGGTCTAGAGCAATTTTTTTAACCATATGCCTTAAAATTTCTTTTTATCCCCACAAAAATCCTTATTTAAAACCAGATATTCAAATTAAATGGCTAACATCTTTAGCTAATCAACTCTTCAGTGCTGATCCTAGAAAACAACCTTCAATGGATCTCTCAATAATGGAATAAGACAGTGTTCAGCCAATGATGCAAGGGGTGAAGGTAGTCACACCTTTAATGTTCAAGCCACAAGTTGTGAAGTTTGGAAGGGATGAGGTTTACTGTTCTGCATTATCAGAATTTGTCGTATTTTCAGTGCTACTGGGTTGCACGTTATCTGCAAGGTTGTGTGCGTGCTCAAGAAACAAATCTTTTAGTACACTTAATTCCTTAGTCAGTAATTTAATTTTTGCTTCCAACCGTTCATTCTCTTCTTTGAGCTGATTCACTCTCTGCAGCGTATCCTGCGCTTTCTGCTTGCTTTTCAACCGGCTCTTTTTCACAGCCATGTTGTTCCTCTCTCTGCGTTGACGATACTCATCACTGTTTCGATCCATGGGCGAACTCTTTTTGCTCTGCTTGCTAGGAGGCACAGCTTTGCCTCCGCCCCCAGGGCTGGCAGGCACCAGCTGAGGAACCTGCTGTAAGCCGCTGGCATGAGCCTGAGTATGAATAACACTTATTCCGTTTACTCCTGGAGTACTGTTCTGCGATATCTTGCTCATTTGGGCACTCTCCCTTGTCAACACAGAACAGGCAGAAATAAGGGCAAGGTGATCAATGGTTTCCACGCTAAACTGCCAAGAAATCTTCACATGTACCTAGTTAAAAACAAATTGTATTAAAATATTTGAAATGACAAGATCAAATGAGATTAAACTTGCATGTACCTAACAGCAGGCAACATTAACTGATCATGTTGAGAAAAGTCTACAACTGCCAACTGTTCCAATGTTTCAGAAGTCTAAGTCATTTAATTCAGAGAGGTAAGTCAGTACAGACGCGCCATAAAGCCAAATTCAACCCACCTGAATCCCTGAGGGTACTGCCCATCTGTGACTGTTAGCAAAAATGGGAGGGAAAAACAAAAGAATACCACTAATTACGTAGCACATATGAACTAATAGCACCTGGCAATCTGCAAGAGAGAAATTTGAGATGTTTGGTATAACGACAGCAAAGGTAAGTTCAATTACGATAGGAGAGACACCTGCAATAAAAGGGGAAAAAAAGTTTCCACTGTTGGTTCAAGTCAAAATAGAACGCTGACGCAGAGCAGCCAGCCTCAGTACTCATCAGGAATACTGCACTGTGGTCTCTGCGTGTTCCTTGTTCTAATATACAGAATGTGAGTCATCAAGGACATACCTTTATGGGATACTTTGAAAAGGTGATTTTTTGCTTTATTTTTTTAATGCCCTCAAATGACAGTTTACAGAGATTTCCTCCGTTAGTTGCTTAGACCACAGATTTCAGAGCTCTGAGATGCCCAGCTTGCTTCCCCATCCCATTGTGTTTCTAATACTGTTTTTTGATTCTGGACATATTTAATTAACACATCTAGACACAGTCAACCTAAAGCTACAAGGAAAGAAAACAACCCAACGATGCATCCAGGGAAGTGCAAGCACCAGGGCTCAGGCTAGACTATGAGACGAAGCAGCTGCAGCGCCTGCACCCACTTTACGTTGCTCAAGGAGCACAGAGGAAATGCCAGTTCTGAGGGGTTCCTGTAGTGTTGCCTGTAGAAATGAAGTCACAGTTTCAGGCACTAGTCATATCTGGATTACTATGAATCCAACTAGGTCGCTACAACTGCCTCAACATGTGTCAGAAGCATACCTATCCTACCATCATGAGGCCACTTCAAGACAAACTGCTAAGCTGGGTGAACTGTGTCCACCAAGAAGTCACAGCACTCTCGAAAATTGAGACAGCAGTGTTATTATGTTCTCTTTCCACAAAACTGCTAAAACTACATCAGTGGGAAAAAACCTGTAACCAGCATTATGAATTGCCTCAAATGAGTACGTCTCAGAGTTCTTAAGAAAAGCCCAGCTGGTCAACACCAGTAGCTTCACCCAAACCTTTAACCAGGCATTTCGGTATAAACACTATTTACTGGTCTGCTTTTTAAAAAATCTTTGCTTTTAAAAAGGCCATATAACATTGCTTTCAATTAGTTTTCAAGCCACACAGGCAGCCCTGAGCTAGTGGGTCATCTGTTCTCACTCCAGCACTAAGGTGACACAGAAAGCTTCCTTCCAAATCATGATGGATATCTACTCCAAGTATATCTTCAGTAATGAACATTTCACGATTTCCCTTGATAATTTATCACGCTGCCAATTTTTTTCTTCCAGTTAAAAGTAGCCATTCAGTATTAATTTGAGCCACCCTTACCACTAATTGTTAGTGGCCCTCTACACTATTGCTTATCTGTTTGGTATAAAGTAAACTAAGTGTTTTACTCAGTTTTTAAGAACCTGTTTAACACCTCTCCTGGGACTGTCTCAATAGTCATGATTAGGTTCATCTTATTCACCTTTTCTTATTTTTTCATATATCAATTATGTTTTTAATCCTTAGAGCTAATCTCTGGTAAACTCAGAGGTAACAATGATCCAAAGAGGGAACCAGTCAGCTCTTATCTTGGCTCAGGCTTCCCCCGTTTCACTCTGGATGCAGCCCCTCCCTCTGTAGGCCTCGATTTCCCACTCCGCAAATGAGGGACGTAAAATGATAAGATGCCTTCCGACGTTGACAATATACCATGGACTTGTCACTAAAAATTCTTATTACAGGCTCTAAATGACGTTCATGCCCATTTTTGCTCTCAAAGATACTGGAACAGGGAAGGGCTCTTTTATTTCAGTCTGACTCATCTTGCAGAGGTATGAGGTTGAACACAGTAGGCAAGGTTCTGAAAATGAGTCCTCTGGCTTGTAAAACAAAGAGTAATCATCAAACTGGTAAAAATGTAAGAAAGGGAAACTTGGAAATAATTCCAAACAAAAAAATTTTTTTAAAACTTCCTCAACCAAACCCCAAGAAAGTAGCTCTTAGGGTGAAGAAATCTCCACCAAGGCAAATGAACCAAGTAAAGGGGGTCAAAGAGCTAAGTGGTCTAAGACTTAACTCCAAACAGATTATCAATTTTGTTTTTACATTGAGCAAAATAGCTGCCTCCAAAAGTTACACATTTTACAGTTTACACAGTTATCCGTGCTTTTGTTTCTTTCATAAACATTTACTGAATGGACAAAAAAAGTTTATTTCAAATCTGGATATTCAACCATAAAGAAAGTCTGGCTCCTACATGGACAAATACTATTCCAAAGTTCATTCTACAGGAAGCAGGGCGGCACCTTATTTCTTTTCTGTGAATCATTCAAGCAGGAAGCAGGAGAAAAACTGAAGACCAGTAGTTCTCAAAGTGTGGCCCCTGGACCAGCAGCAGCAACATCACTTTGTTAGAAAGGCAAATTCTCAGCCTGCCCCAGATCTAGCAATCAGGAGCTCTTTGAATAGGACTGAGCAATCTGGTTTTAATGGGACCTTCAAGTGATTCTGATGACACTGAAGTTTGAGAGCCACTACTATAAATTAACCATGGATCTTAAGAAAGATGAGTAACAGAATGAGTAACACTTTTTAAATTCAAATTTCTTAATTCAAGTAATGTTCATTCAAATCAGCAACACACTAAAAACTCAGAACGTTAGAATAAGTAAAATCAAAATTTTCTCAAGTTTCACTTGGAAAAATAAACTTCTCAAGGATTTTCCTAATCCTCTTGTCATTTTTTCACATATGTACAACCAGATATTCCCCATGTCCCCCAAAATAAATTTTTAACTCAAATTTCCTCAGTGAAGGTCTACACTCCAAAATATTCAGATACTTATTCCTTATACCAAATCTGTTCAATCACTGGTAGCTGACAGTTCTACCAACCCCGACAAAACACCTCACATCCATCACCCCTCTCCATCCCAAGGTCACAGAATTACCTTAGGCTGACATCATCTCTCAGGGGCACAGTCTCCTCTGCCTTAGCAGTGTTCCCTCCAAGCACTGTCCCCAGAGCCATCTAACACTCAAACCTGAGTGCGTCACACCCTCTTACTGGAAATTCCTCTGTGGCTCCAGAGCATACAGGATCATCCAAGGTGTTAATCCTCTCTCCCTCCAGCCCCTGCTCCCTTTCACATCACACTTCAATACTGAACCACTATCAGTCCCCTAAAAAGTCCGTGCTTTCTCTTTTCTTTGTGCTTCCGTCCAATTGTTTCCTAGTCAAAGCCAGCTCATTAGTGTGCTAACCTATAGAATGAGCTGGAGACAGGACTCTGTCTTCAGCTCCACGTGCCCAGCATCTAGGGGTGGTGCTCAAGAAATGTGTTGAATGAATACAGGTTCAAAAGGATAAGAGAAAACATTGTTTTATAAATGTCTTAACATAAAAATGAGGCTCCCTAACATTAAAATCTCTTAAAACAACCATAATTAAATCAAGAGTGTTACTCCATATGGTTTTAATACCTAAAGTTTTTTGTCTTTCTTAAAGGTGTACAGGAAAAGAAAAACGCAGTTCCACTGGCTAGTTCTAGTCTCCAGCTTATACAATGAACATCATTCTTGTCTGGTCTTTGCTTCACTTTAGTTGAGAACCTTTATTTTCCACTTTGCCCAGTTACGTTTTCCATAACCACAAGTTCTTAGGCATGTGCTGCCAGGGCCTGACAACTCTACTACAAGTGAAGCCAAGGCAGGCAGTCAAAGTTAATAAGCACCTAAATGAGCAGGATTTGTATTTATCTGCCACTGCAGACTTTATGACCCAAACAACCCTTCAAGGAGTACGTAAGTGGTCCATGGGAGTATGAGAAGAAAATGTATGCTCATTTGTCCTTCTTAAATGTCACTTTTTAATCTACTTTTGGTGTCATTTACAACACACACACACAAATAGTACATACACACTGTTTATAAATATACATTTATCAGGGAGTCTTGCTCAATTCTTTCTCTTTTTAACTGACTGGTCTCCTGCCTTTTTGGCTTTCCAGACCTACGTAACTATCAGTACAAGAACCCATGGAAACACACCCTCCCAAGAATACATAATAAACCTGGAATTGTGGCCACCTGCATTTACCATTTCTGTGATCAGGTGAGGCAATCTTAGGCCATAATGCTAAGTTCAGCTCCATGAGGTCCTATTTATCTTTACCCAGGGCTCACCTGGTGCTGTTTAAATCCCTAGGGATGAAACCACCTCTTCAAGATCACACAACCATGCTGATAGTCATGATGTGCTCCTGAGAACTGAGAGGATATTCTGGAAAAAAAATGAAGTTTTGCTTTCACCCATGTTTTTTAGGCAGATATTAAAATGACTGAATCAGCCAAATGCGCCTACCAGAAGCAGGAATCAATAAACTGAAAAATTCTTCAATTCACTAACATCTTGTAATTATTTAGCCTTGTTTACGCTAAATTTTCCAAAACAGCAAATCAACTTTAAGAATAGCTTATCCCAAATACCACTCAAGTGGTAATAGTTGAACAGGTTTTACCTTTTAAATATCAAGGACTTTTCGATGCACGATTTCTTGGTAAAGCAAGCCTTTACAGTATCTTATTTCAAGAATGTATTTAAGTGTCCCATATCCTATCTGAATTAACAGACAATCTCTTCAAATAAGGATCCAACTGCGTGTAGGTTGGGAGAGACAACTAACAATTTTTGTGTAACCCACCAAACCCAATCCTTCTGAAAACTGACCCACTTTAAGATGACAGATTACAGCATAAACCTTAGACAAGAGGAAAGTCAAACAATTAAACCTTCTGAAGGATAAAAGCACACACGCTTACTTGGAAGACCAGATCATCCTCCCCTCAAACATGCGTTTCCATCCTCTCCGTCTAGACACCTCTGCTGGCAATTTTCCTTACTGTGTTCCCTCCAAGCACGCTATCAAAGCACCTCATTTCTTGCCCTCCTCTTTTCTATTCAACTCGTGGTTGCTGCACTTTCATCCAACGTAATTCCAACAGTAAACTATAGGATATACAAAGTACAGCTCCATTAAAAAAAAAAAGCACAATATTATTTCCGTAAAGTATTTAAAAACCAAGTTTTTTTCTCTGACTACTTCTCTATTAATTCCTCAACAAGATTCCCGACTACCCGACACCGGGCAGTTCTGGAGGGGCAGGAAATAATCCAGGTGGCACTCGAGTAAGATACGGTCCACCTTCTGCTATTCTGGGAACACCCTTTATCCCTAGGGGCCAATACGAACCTGGCGTGTCACACTGCACGTTGCACAAACAGAGGGCCGGGTTCTGGAGGGGGCATAGCCGGCGCGCATCGCGTCCCGGGCCGGCAGAAGGGGCGCCGGGGGAGCGCGGGGGTCGGCGGGTGGCGCCGCGGCGCTGGACCGGCGCCAGGCATGAGCTCAGCAGCCCCGTCGGGTGTTGCCGGCAGGTTGCATCAGACGCCGCGCGGGGCCGCCGCCCGCGCCGCGGTTCGCACGGGGCCTTCCCAGCGAGCCGGCCGCCTAGGGCCCGACCGGGTCTCCTTCGACACGGTCCGCGCCCACGCGAGCGGTCAGCAGCGCCGCGGCCTCCTCCTCCCACAGCCCGCCCGCCCGCGGCCTCCTTACCTGCGCCTCCAGCCCGCCCGCCCCCAGGCGGCCTCCACTCCGAGCGGCCCCGCGCGGCACAGCCCGACCCGACCCAGGCCTCGCAGCCCGCGAGTCAGCGAGGAGGAGCGACGGTTATGAAACCCGCAGCCTCCGCCAGTTCCGCCGCCGCCACCACCGGCTTCCCCTCCTCACCGGGGCCGCGCGCACCGCCGCTGCGGTCACGACCAATTGGAGCGCCTGCCTGCGGGGGACACGCCCTCCCCCCCGCGACGGGCAGCATCGCCAGCCAATCGCGGGCGGCCTGGCAGCGGGAGGCGGGCACGTGGCGGAGGCGTTGCCCACGGCGCGGCAGGGCGGGCAGGAACGGCTTGCCGCTCTTGGCAGCGCCCGGGGTTCTTCCGCGGAGGGCGCGGGGCGGCACCCCGAACTGTGCGCAACCCGCCGCGAGAAAGGTTCTGTAAAAGTCGGAGGCGCTGGAGAACCGTAGCCTTGGGAAGGCAATACATTTCTTTGGAAAGCACAATTTTCTGAGATGATTATTTTTGAATCTCCGATTTCTGTTTTGGTTTCCACACGTCCTCGGGGAGCCCCGCCTCGGCGTTGCTCACTGGGACAATTTCCCGGAATGGCCCCCAAGACTCGCCTCCCTGGTCGCGGGGCGCCCGACGAACGCCTCACCGCCGACAGCCCGCGCCCGTCCATTGGGGCCTGGAGAGAAGTCTTGGATCTCAAGGCCGTGAAGGCAACTGCAAACTTGTGGAAAAACGAAGGAAGCAAAATTTTCCCAACGTAGGAGGAGTGTTGACTGTGGTTACGGGGAAATGGACTGAATTTCCACGATCGATTCCCTTCTGCATTCTTCGAGGTGAACAGATTGCGAGACGGGATCTCAAAAAGTGAATGGCAATCCAGTTTTATTTATCTGAGACAATTCACTGGAGGATCTGAAAGCGTGTTACAGCCAGGAAGCAGTGTGCTGGTTGGAGGCAGATAGGTTTGATTGTTTCCTCTTTAGCAATTCTTATCGTCCCAAAAATTAGAGTCTTTGAAAGAGGAAACGTTTCTTCATCACCTAGACCATGGCACCAGCTCTCTGCATGAGACTGTTTCGAGGAATCAGTAAAGTGATGATAAAACATTTCCAAAAAAAAAAAAAAAGATATAAAAATAAAAAGGGTCGCGGCTAAAAATGAACACGGATAACCATAGAAGCACACTTCATAGAATGACACATCACCAAAATCAGTATGTTTCTTTCACTTTGGCCCTCAGTGTTCTGAGTTGAAATTTCTTTGATCCAGACTTCAGCACTATTAAAACTGGGTTCCATGTTATTGCTCACAAAATCATAATTTTTCCCTCACCATCTCCTAATCACTTAAAAAAGGGGGTGGGGGGAAACTATGGATATGTTCATTTATCCCCTGGTTTGTTTAACCACTCTGCCAAGGTGCTCCAGCATTCCCTACATCTGTCTGGGCAGGCCTTTTTTCACACTCAGCAGGTCTAATCAGTGCCAAGGAGACTAGAGTATTTATTTCCTCTTCAGCTGGTAGCTGGCAATTCTTCCTTCTACTCAGTTTACAAATATTTATTTCATACCAACTATGTGCTAAGCTGTGGGGATTCAGCAGCAAACAAACAGTCCCTGCCCACATGGAGCTTACACTTAGAGCCAGGGAGACAGACATTTAGTATTCACACAGTTTTCTATTGACCATTTTCACAGCTATTACAAGAAGTACAAGATGCTGGGAGAGATTGTAAGAAGGGAATCACACCTGGTCTGTGGGTTAGGGAAGCCCTTATAAGATGGTAGGATTTGCCTCGGTGGTGCAGCTGAAGTGAATGTGCCAGTCGGAGGGAATGTCTTAGCCAACGGTCTTGAGATGGCAGAATTTAAGGCCAGAGTGGCTGATGCACAGTGCCCCAGAGGAAACGGATGAGATAGGCAAGAAGGGTTCTGATTTTCACCCTAAGAGAGATGGGAAGCCTCTGAAGGACTCCCTCTCACTGTAAGCAAATGAGGAGAGCCTGGTAGAGGCTGCCTCTAGATCGAGAAGATTCACCATGTTGTTTCTTGCAAGACACAGGGACCCAAGCCACTATAATCAAAGAAAAACTTCCTGCATAGATCTCTGCCTCACTGATACCCAATACATGTTCTACAAATCCAAAGAATATGTAAACAAGTAGTACATTAAAATCCCCTCCAAAGGACTTGAGAAGTAGGATCTCCTGTTGTTTGAATAGGTTTGTTACTTGAGAGCTACTATGATTAACTACTTAGTTATCTAACAGGTATGCACTCTAGTGTCAGGCTGTTCTAGTTCACAGCTCCACCTCTTACTGGTTGTGTGACCTCAGGCAAATTACTTAACCTCTCAGTCATCTGCAAATGGGGATAACAACAGTACCCACCCCATAGGATTCTTTTAGGATTAAATAAGTTGATTTACATAGGCCCCTAGAACAGTGCTTGCCTGGTACATGGTAGGAGCACAAAAGTATTAGCTATTATGACCACGTTGCTCATACATGAATTATAAACAAATTATATCCATAGAATTATGGTACACTATAATACACTTTAAAACTAGGTCATGCTGATTTTAATACTGCTTTGACGATTCAGGCACTGAAATACAGACAATACTCAAGATGTTGACGTTGACTCTGTAAGGGTATCTCAAAAGGTGTTTTTTAGAACAGTTCCCTAACTTACCACCTCTTATCATTTCATTTCTTTCCACAGAGTGGTGAAAAAGTTTAGTAATTTGAAATCTCTTATTGTTTGAAAACCAGATCAATAGAAGTTTGCTATGCAAACTTAAGTATTTACCTTAAATGTGTCGTAAATACTTATGATTTGGAAAGCTTCTGAAAAGTTAATATATCAAATTAACTACCTTTAACAGATCTGGACCACAATTATAATATTTTGAGAATGGAGATAATGTTTGTCACAGGTTTGAGTCTCAGCAGATACTTATTGTGGTATATCAGCAATGACGTGACAGTGATTGGCAATCATTCCACACTGGTTAGGGCTCTTTTGATAGGAAGTAACTGAAAACTATAGCTGACTAGGCTTAGCGTAATGAAGGATTTGGTCAAAGATTTTAGGGCATTATTCTTTCTTCACACGGCCACTAAGAGCCTCAGTGTTCACAGCTTCAGTCACTAAAGAAAGGCTCACTCTTCTTTTAAGTTCCTGTTACGAAAAGTCCTAGGCAAGGACTCGGGCTGGTCCAGCTGGGTCAAGGGTTCTTCCCTGGAATGAACAAAAGGCTAGGAGTAGGTCATGATGTACTAACCTGGCAGCTATGGAGGGGATGGCAGAAACACTTCCCAGGGGAAAAGGGATACTGAGCAGACAAATCCATCAATATCCACTTCAAATGCCAGCTCACACTGTGGTGACTCTGATGGAGACTTAGTCACTCTGGCTGACTGATAATGTTCTGTCCCATATGATGTGATCCCCATCCTTGAGGGCAAAATTTCAACCTCCAATTTCACTTTTGAAGCACTATTGGGAATCATGACAGCTAAGATGCTAAATGGTTGTCTTAAAACATCCTCAGATTTCATAAGCATGTCCTATGCGTGAAAGAGAAAAATCTGCCCACAGTTTAAAGTTGAACAGTTAGCAAAGAGTGTGACTGTCCATTATAAAGCACTTTTCCACGTGTCAGATTTCATTATCCCATGAGTTAAGACATGTTATCCATGTGTTTAAGAATAGTACATGTCATCTGTGCACACAATAGGTGTGTAGCTTGTGAGCACATGAAGACAGGTGCAGGATGTCTGCACACATGAGGAGCATGCATGTATCTGCACACAGAAGATATCTACATATCAGGACAGGTCTTTTGTATCTACTTGTGGGTGCAGGAGGGTATTATTGTTATGTCTTCACCCCACTGAATAAGCACTGATTGCCTGTTACATAATGATTATAATGCAAATTATTCCAGTGTCTATGTAGCAGAAAACTGAAGATAAACGGTGGGTTCTTTTGGTTTGTTTACTTGTGATGTATGTCACACCAGTCTCCATCGTAGCAATGTGATGGGTTTTGGAGACAGAACAGGGTGATGCTGGCTAGCATTTACCTAGCTAAACCTCTGTTCCTCATCTGTAGAGAAAGTTAACAGTCAATCCCTCACAGAGTTGTTATGAGTAAGTAAACTGACATGAAAAGAAGTTAGCATAGTGCCTGGCACATAAAAGGCACAAAATAATCTATCCATCCAAAAAGAATTTATTACCTATGACCCAGTTCTTGGTTTCTAATAACATTCTCCAATAAAAGGAACTGGGCTCCAGAAATGGCTGATTCTAGGGCTGAGGCAGGAAATACACAAGATGAGCCTGGAGCATCTTGCAATGCTGGAAAATAAGGAAGTACTCAAAAGCAAAACAGTGGGGATGAGTATCTTAGCTCGGGCTACCGTAACAAAGCATCACAGACTGGGTGGCTTAAATAAATTTTTCTTATGGTTCTGGAGGCCGGCAAGTCCAAGATCAAGGTGCCAACAAGGTAGATTTTATTCCGAGGCCTCTTCTCTTGGTTTGTAGGCAGCCACCATCTCGCTGTGTGCTCACATGACCTTTTCTTTGTGTGGATGCTGGGAGAGAAACACATTCTCTGATGTCTTTTCTTATAAGAGACACTAATCTCATCATAAGAGGGCTTCGTGAACTCATCTAACCTTCATGGCTGCCCAAACGCTCCGTCTCTAAATACCATCATGTTTGAGATTAGGGCTTCAACCTATGATTGTGGGGGGAAGGGGTGAGACACGAACATTCAGTGCAAAATAGTGTGTCAAAGAGTCTGAGGAGCCAAATGAAATAGACCCCAGTGCCCAAAGAGCCACAGTGTAAATTTGAGTGGCAAAATAAATGATGTAGTATTGAATTATAACCCAAAGGATAAAAGGAATATCCACAAGTCCGTGTTGATATAAATAAACTGTTGAGTAAACAAGTAAGTGTTGGAGAAGAAATGAATCTCCCATGCAGAAGAATTTCAAATAATTTATGTAGATACTCTGCCCTCACATGGGGGAGCATAATTCTTCACTCCTTAAGTGTGGGCTGCACATAGTGACTTCCTTCTGAAGAGCAGAGTATGAAAGGGAAACATAAAGAGGAACTTTACAGTGTAGAAACCTGACAAACACTACTACAACCAGGCAACCAAGGTCAACATCAGTAGTCATAAACCATGTTGATATAACGAGATGAAAATGGCACTTGACCTCCCAAGTACTCATGATAGTCTAACTGTAACAAAAACACTAGACAAATTCCATTAGGAGGGCATTCTACGAAGTACCGTACCAGTATTCCTCAAAACTGTCAAGGTCATCAAAAACAAGGAAAGCCAGAGGAAGTGTCACAGTCTGGAGAATCCTAAGGAGACGTGACAACTAAATTAACGTGGTATCCTGGATGGGATCTTGGAACAGAAAAGGGGCACTGGGCAAAAACTAAGGAAATACAAATGAAGTACAGATTTTATTTATTTGATAAGGTATCAATACTGGTTCATTAATTGTAACAAATAAACTATACTAATGTAAGATGTTAATAGGGGACACTGGGTGCCTGGTAAACAGGAAATCTTGATATGATCTCAGTATTTTGCAAATTGTTCTAAAAATAAAGTCTATTTAGAAAAGAGCATTTGAGGTGCACAGCAGTGTTAACACTAACTTAACATAGGACACTTTAAAATATTAACAAATCAGAGTAAGCCCAGACTCTAGCCAGATTGATGAAGTTGAGATCAGCAAACATCTTGAGCCCCACTTCCTACCTTGACCGCTAGGCAAACCCAAGACACAGAGAAATGGAGCCGGAGAGAGGAAACAGAACTACAAGAGTCCTCCAGGAGGGGAGGAGAGTGATGAAGAGGGAAGAGGAGGTAAAGAGAGACTAGTTGGTGCTGCAAGATGATGCTAAAGCCCTGGGAGCCATTTTTGGGCCATTGAGGAAGCCCTATCCTCACGTTAAGGTCCGGATGCCAGGTCAGTCTCTGGGAGTGCAAGGCTGCAATGAGAAGGGAAGAGAATCTCCCCAGGCAGAGAGAGGTTGTTGTCCCATTTACTCCTTCCTTCGTTCTTTTTCATCTGTCTCAATCAGTGGATGTTTACTGAGTCCCCACTCTGTGCCAGGCACTGTCCCAGGTGCTGGCAGTCCTACAAAGCAAGGCGCTGGGGCTGGGGCGGCAGGCAGCTGGGGCCCAAGAGATGAGAAGGAGGCTGAGGAAGCACAGCCAGGCCAGGTGGGCCTGTGGGTTACAGACAGGAACCTGTGTCCACTTTTAGGCCTTTGTCATTGTTTCTTCTGTTTTCATTTTCTTTTTCTTTCAGATTGGTGGGTAGAGCCACCAATCTCGGTGTGCAGAAGTGTTGGGTTTTTGGCTACAGGTGAAAGGTGGGGGTTTGTTGGTTTCCTTTTTCTTTGCAAAGGTTTCTGAGGAAAAAGCTGGGATTTGGAGGGACCAGCACTATTTTGTGGTCCTGATGAAGAGAGTGACTTTTCCTTCACCATCGTGAATGATCTCGTTTCTTCTGCCCAGTGGGAAAAGGGGTGAATGAATAATTGTTTTGATGCCCCTAGGATTTGTGTGTTTGTACAAGTCAGGAATCAGCCCCCTTGGCATGTGGGGACCAACTTTGTGAGGAAGAAGCTGAGGGGAAGGCTGTGGTGAGGGGCCTGTCCTCAAGAGACTATGATGACAGGAGATACTAACGGTGCCGTCCATCATGGTGGGGCCCTGGAGCTGGCTGAGAATTACTTGGTGATGGAGGTTGGAGATCTGTTCTATTACTGGTAAAAAGACCCAACTGCACGCACAGGTGGCGAGGACTGGGCAAACTTGGGATCCAAAATAGTAAGTTTTGTTTAAAAAAAAATTCCAGCTTTATCTTGGCTCAACCATGGATGAAATCAAAGGTGTGGCTTGTGGGATCAGAGTTTGCCTAGGGCAGAGCAAAAGGCATAATAAAGTGGAGAATGACAGAGGAAAGCTAGAAATGCCCCATAATTCTGGCATGCCATCTGGTGGGCCATTTCTTCCAATTCCACAGATCCAAATCCTTCCCATTCCTCAAGCCCCATTCCAAGTCTCAACTCCCAGCCTTGGCTAGCTATTCCAGTTCTTGCTCATCTCACTCCTTCTTCGCAGTGACACCCAATTTAACATTAAAATACATGCTGTCATGTTTTTTGCTCTTGTTTTATCTGCCATACTCTATTCTTACCTAGAAAGGAAAAGTTGTGTTTTATTTATACACTGTTTTGCCATGTACTCTTAAGGCTTCAGAAAACACACCTGGGAAAATGGGTGTCTCCGACCTGAATGGGGGGCCTCGGGAGAACACCACAGTATCCACTACAAGTCACCTCTTGCACTGCTTGAATCCGCTGATTACTTTTGGTAAGTTAATGCCATTTGTGAACAGCCTCTCCAGGATTCTGCATGGTCTCTTTTCCTGGAGAAACTGGCCAGAAGGTAGCTAGTGGGTGGAGCACAGCCCCTACTGCTGCAGCTGGCCTCAAGGCTACAGCAATATGCATTGCCTGCTTCCTCTGTACCCTGTTTAGAGGTCCCCTCACCCCTGGCCAGCACCCCTTCTGGTCTAAGAAGCATACCTGTTGGGGTAACCCAAACTTTCATCCTTGAGAAATCTGTACCCTTCATTACCATGCCCTTTTAAGGTTTTGGTCGCTGCACTTGTCTGTTTACCATCAAGACTAGCAAGGGATCAGTCATGCGAAGGAAATATGGGACAAATAAACCAGAAACTAAAGACATTGGTTACCTGTGAGGGGTGGATGGGACTGAGACAGAAAGAATGGGACAGTGGGAAGAGAGTAGAAGGGATGAGGGAATAAGAGATACCTCTGTGATAACTTTTTGTATAGCTCTGACTCTGAGGACCATGGTGAGATTTCATAAACCCCAGAAACAAATAGTTAACACCAATCAGGATGCGGGAGGAACCCCAAATGAAACACAAAGAGTAACCAATAACCTAACAGTACTACAAATGAGCAACATAACCACACTGTGGCAAAGAAAGGAACTAACCTGAGTAACTTCAGAAAATAGTATTTTGATTGGATAGGCTAAATACAAAAAGAACTGGACACAATATGCGCTGATTACTACACTTTTCAAAGGGGTATGGGCCAGCAACTCTGAAACGATTTTATGTGTATGCTGGGACTGAGCAAGTAAGTAATACATTTGGGTAATGAAAGCAGGTTTCTCACTTCGGAGAACGGAGTTATGAAAAAGAAAATAGGAAGACTAGAAGTGAACCCTGTGGTGTTGGATTGGAACCAGAGGTTATGAGAATGAATTTATGATTTGTAGTTTACACACAGACTGACAGACACAGAAATATAGATGTGTGTGTAGGTGTGTGTGTGTGTGTGAGAATATATACATATACATATTCTTTATATATATTCTTTAGCTTTGTTCACCCAGAGGACCTAAAAGCAATGACAGCCCAGTAACAATGATCCCACTTAGAGGCCAAAACATTGTTACTAAGTATCTTTCTTCATTGAGAGGAACTAGGGCTCACTGGAGAAGTGGGTGATGCCAGAGTTGCACAGGGAAAAGACAGGAAGAATCTGGCACATCTTGTGGTGGCAGGAAGTAAAGAAACGCTGGGGGAAAAAAATGATGGGAGCATATCAAAAGAACATAGGTATTAA
Organism: Camelus dromedarius; assembly: GCF_036321535.1. Taxonomy (NCBI): domain Eukaryota; kingdom Metazoa; phylum Chordata; class Mammalia; order Artiodactyla; family Camelidae; genus Camelus; species Camelus dromedarius. Next base: position 63,420,367 of record NC_087444.1, on the reverse strand, counting down.
TTTGAAGAGGTTCTCAATGATCAAATCTGGGACAATTTGAATAACAAAATAAATGATAATAATAGATTATAACTCACAGAATAAAATAAATGAGTTTATCCTGACATAAATGATTGAATAAACAAATATATGGCAGAGAAGAAACAGCTCTTCCTTACAGCAAATTCCAATTAACATATATAGAATGATTGAAACAGAGAATCACCATTAGATAAGCCCTGTAGTAAAAACTGTTGCAGGCATGAATAATCAATGAATATTAAAATCAATGGATAAGGGGGGGAGGGTATAGCTCAAATGGTAGAATGCATGCTTAGCATGCATGAGGTCCTGGGTTCAATCCCCAGTACCTCCTCTAAGAATAAATAAATAAACCTACTTACCTCCCCACAAAATAAAAAATATAAACAAACAAACAAATAAATAAATAAAACTTTAAAAATAATAATAAAGTCAATGGGTGAAAGTAAAATGAGAAACAAGATATCAGCATACTCTCAAAGTATCTTCCCACAAGATTACAATGGGAAAAATAACTTTGCAGTGGAGAAACCTGGAAGACACCACCATAACCAAGCAATCAAAGGTAACATCAGCAGGAATAAAACACACTGACATCATCACCCTGTTATGATGCACTGTGAAGGGCATGTGACTCCTGGGGCATTCTTGCCAAAATGTATAACCTCAATCCAATCATGAGACCGTATCAGATAAACTCAAATTGAGGGGCAGTCTGTAAAATGACTGGCCAGCATTCTTCAAAAATGTTAATGTCATGAAAGACAAAGAAAAGCTGAGAAGTTGTCCCAGATTAGAGGAGACTAAAGAGACATGGCAACTAAAGGCAACACGGGATGCTGCACTGGATTCTGGACCAGCAAAAGGACATCTGTGAAATGACTGTAGAAAATCATATCGGGTCTGCAGGTTTGCTAATAGTATTGTGTCAATGTTAATTTCCCAAATGTGACAATTGTTCTGTGGTCAGATCAGCTTTTTTGCTGGGGAGTTGGGAGTGGAAGCAGCCATTGTGTGAAGAGACAGGCATCACCCCGCCTCACCCAGATGAACCACCCATTCTAAGCAGATACCACTGGTTATCATGGCCAGAGAGGAGCCAGTGGCCAGCAGGAGGCAAGAACTCCCCAAGTACACAGGACAGAAAGGAAAAAAATCCATGACTAGCACCCAACCCTTGCCCCAAGGCTGACACAGAAGTTAGCAAGTTGCTCCCCTACAGAATAGAAACCTGCCACATGGAGGTTATATAAGCTTGCCTTTCAAATCAAAAAAGACAAAGGAAATAATTCATAGGGTCGATTACATAAATATTTAAAACTTTTGGATATAAAAATACACCATAAATAAAATTAGTAACAAAGGAGAAACTGAAGAAACTGAAGGAGAAACATATAATAAAGTATGAATATTCTTATCATACAAGAAACTCCTAAAAATCAATAATCAAAACATGAACATCACAATATTAAAAAGGGCAAGGGACCAGGACAAGCATTTCACAAAGAAATAATAATAGCCTGAGACATGAAAAAAAAATTACTTTATTATCAAACAAATGCAGTTAAAGCAATGAGATACCAAATGTTGTCTTTGACTGTAAATAATCAAAAAGAATGTTAATAAATGATGCTAGTAAGGAAAGGTAAGGAAACTGGCACCTCATAGATGGCCAGTGGGAAAGTAGTTTGGTAAAACCTTTCTGGAAGGCTACTTGGCAATTTGCAATAAAAACCCTAGAAGTTATTTGATGTACCGTTTGACCCGGCCATTCCAATTCAGTCGTTTATTCTAAGAAGATCAATATACATGCGTGCAAAGTTACAAGGAAGTACATGATACCATTGTTTACGGTAGCAGAAGGAGAAGATTCATCTAAATGTCCATTTGACTGACCCAGTTCTCAAATTCAGTAGGAAGGAAGGAAGGAGATGTTTGGAAGAAACGATGCCTAACGTAGGTAATTGCTTTAAAGTAACAGGATTATTACCGGGATTATTACTGGATTTTTTTTTGTCACCTTTCTTTTGTCTTCTTATCCCTTGAGGAACTGACAGCCTATTTGCAGGGACTGCACTGTAATTAGACCATTAGTGCACAGAACTCTATCCATCCCACCTGATCTCAGGTGTCGATTAAAAATGCTCTCCTCTGGGCTGTCTAGTGTTTGAACAAAACCAAGATTAATTATTTGTGTTCTTTCTCTCAAAAAAGAGATATACACTTAGCTCTGAAGGAAATATATATACATTGTGTGTGTGTGTGTGTGTGTGTATGGTCTAAGACTCAAGATTTTTATATTTCTAAGTTTAAAAACTGACTTTATAAAGATCAGTCTTATTAGAGTCATTCTTTTGTATAAATTAAACTGACATAAAAACTTAAGTGTTTATTTTTAATGAGGATTTATACAGTGAAATATATTAAAATGTATACATTTTAATAAGTTTTTTAATTAGAAAAAGTGTGAATAACTTTATAATAGTAACAAAAGCTTATATTTAATAAAGCTCTTTTTATTTCTATAAAGCATATATCTGCATATATTATCTGGAATTTGAATGTTGTAGGATTAGAAACTTGTGAAAAACCAGAATTATAAATACTATTAGAAAATCATAAAAAAATCACCGATGGATGGAAGCAACCCAAAAGTCTATCAATGGATGGATGAATGGACAAACAAAATGTGGTATATACATGCAATGGAATACTATACAGCCTTAAAAAGGAAGGAAATCCTATAACATGCTACATGCATGAACCTTTATTTTTAATTTTTTACATAATTTTTAAAAGTTACTTTCCATTTATAGTTATTACAAAATATTGGCTATATTACCTACGTTGGACAAGACATCCTTGAGCCTATCTTACACCCAATAGTTTCTACCTCCCACTACCCTTCCCCTATATTGCCCCTCCTCTCCCACTGGTGACCATTAGTTTGTTCTCTATATGTTAGTCTGCTTCTTTTTCCTCCTTATATTCACTAGTTTGTTGTATTTTTAGATTCCACATTTAAGTGCTATCATACAGTATTTGTCTTTCTCTGTCTGATTTATTTCACTTAGCATAATGCCCTCCAAGTCCATTTGTGTTGCTGCAAATGGCAAAATTTTGTTCTTTTTTATGTATGGCTGGGTACTATTCCACTGTGTCCACCGTGTCTTCTTTATCCATTCATCTTCAGATAAACACTTAGGTTGTTTCCATGTCTTGGCAATTGCAAATAATGCTGTTATGAACATTGGGGTGCATGTATCTTTTGAATTAGTGGTTTGGTTTTGGTTGGGTTTTTTTGGACATATATCCAGGAATGGAACTGCTAGGTCATATAGTAGTTGTAATTTTAGTTTTTTGAGAAACCTCCACACTGTTTTTCACAGTGGCTGCACCAATTTACAGTCTTAACAACAGAGTATAAGTGTTCCCTTTCCTCCACATCCTCGCCAACATTTTTTATTTGATGATGATGCTGATAGCCATTCTGATGGATGTGAGGTGATATCTCATTGTGGTTCTGATTTGCATTTCTATGATGATTAGCAATGTTAATCACCTTTTCATGTGCCTGTTGGCCATCTGCATTTCCTCTTTGGAAAAATCTCTATTCGGTTCTTCTGCCCATTTTTTAATTGGGTTTATTTTTTTGGATTTTGAGTTGTATAAGCTGCTTATACATGTTGGATACTAATCTCTTACCGTTCATGACATTTGCAAAAATTTTCTCCCATTCAGTAGTTTGTCTTTTCATTTTGTCAATGGTTTCCTTTGTTATGCAAAAGATTTTAAATTTAATTAGGTCCAATTTGTTTATTTTTGCTTTTATTCCCCTTAGGAGATGGATCAAAAAAATATTGCTGTAATTTATGTCAAAGAGTGTTCTGCCTATATTTTCCTCTAGGAATTTTATAGTATACAGTCTTACACTTAGGTCTTTAAGTCATTCTGAGTTTATTTTTATATGTGGTGTTAGAGAATGTTCTAATTTCATTCTTTTACGTGTAGCTGTCCCATTTTCCCAGCATCACTTATTGAAGAGAGTGTATTTTCTCCATTGTACATTCATGCCTCTTTTGTCATAGATTAATTGGCCATGAGTGTTTGGGTTTATTTCTAGGCTTTCTATTCTGTTCCATGGATCTACATGTCTGTTTTTGTGCCAGTACCGTATTGTTTTGATGACTGTAGCTTTGAAGTCAAGCAGCATGACTTCTCCAGCTCTGTTCTTCTTTCTCAATATTATTTTGGCTATTTGGGATCTTTGTGTTTCCATACAAATTTTAATACTATTTGTTCTAGTTCTGTGAAAAATGCCATTGATTATTTGATAGGGATTGCACTGAATCTGTAGATTGCCTTGGGTACTACGGTCATTTTAACAATACTGATTCTTCCAATCCAAGAACACAGTATATCTTTCCATCTGTTTGTGTCATCTTCAACTTCTTTCATCAGTGTCTTATAGTTTTCAGCATACAGGTCTTTTGCCTCCTTAGATAGGAATATTTCATTCTTTTTGAAGTGATGGTAAATGGGATTGTTTCCTTAATTTCTCTTTCTGATATTTTATTGTTAGTGTATAGAAATGCAACAGATTTCTGTATATTAATTTGCATCCTGCACCTTTACTGAATTCATTGATGAGCTCTAGTAGTTTTCTGGTGGTGTTTTTAGGATTTTCTATGTATAGTATTGTGTCATCTGCAAACAGTGACAGTTTTACTTCTTCCTTTCCAATTTAGGTTCCCATTATTTCTCTTCTCTGATTGCTGTGGCTAGGACTTCCAAAACTATGTTGAATAAAAGTGGTGAGAGTGGGCATCCTTGTCTTTTCTTCCTGACCTCACAGGGAATACTTTCAGTTTTTCACTGTTGAGTATGATGTTAGCTACCGGTTTGTCATATATGGTCTTTGTTATGTTGAAGTATGTTCCCTCTGTGCCCATTTTCTGAAGAGTTTTTATCATAAATGGATGTTGAATTTCATCCAAAGCTTTTTCTGCATCTAGTGAGATGACCATATGGGTTTTATTCTTCAGTTTGTTAATGTGATATATTACATTGCTTGATTTGTGGATACTGAAAAATCCTTGCATCCCTAGGATAAATTTCACTTGATCGCAGTATATGACACTTTTAATGTATCACTGGATTCAGTTTGCCAGTATTTTGTTGAGGATTTTTACATCTGTGTTCATCAGTGATACTGGCCGGTAATTTTCTTTTTCCTTTTTTTTTTTTTTTTGATATCTTTCGTCTGATTTTGGTATGAGGTTGATGGTGGCCTCACAGAATGAGTTCAGAAGTGTCCCTTCTTTTTAATATGCATGAACCTTGAAGACATTGTGCTATGTGAAATTAGCCAGTCACAAAAGGACATTATATGAGATATCTAAAGTAGGTCAAATTCATAGATAAGGGAAGTAGAATGGTGGGTACCAGGAGCCAGGGGTAAGAGGCAAAGAGGATTTATTGTTTACTGGGTACAGAATTCCAGTTCTGCAAGAGAAAACATACCAGAGATCTGTTTCACAACACTGCAAATATACTTAACATTTCTGAATTGTACACTTAAAAATGGTTAAGATGGTACATTTTATGCATGTGTTTCTTTTTTACCATAATCTAAACAAACAGCCTTCTTTAGTTAAAAATAAGTAAGAAATGATGTTGAGCTCTCAAGCTAATAGAGGAGGTATTCATTCATTCATTTCAACATCTATAGTCCATTTGCTGTATGCTAGGCTCTTTGCTTAATGTTGGGGTCAGATGATGAATAAAAAAATGATCTCTGCTCTCAAGAGTTTTCAGTCTAGCTGGAGACAGAGAGAAATACACAGTGTGACATGGGCTTCACATAGTAGGGATAAGTGCCAGGTGCCAGGGAAATACAGAGTAAGGTCTTCGTCTAATCCTGGAGTGGTGGTCAGGAAAGCCTTCTCATCTTCTTGCTGGAATAATGAAGGTGAGTCTGCATTAGTCAGGCAAAGGTGCAGAATGAAAGATCAGACTATGTGGGAAAGCATAGTGAGGAAGTCAGGACAATGAGAAGCATGGTGTGACCAGAGTTTAGGGCTGGAGAGAGAAGGGGCGATTGAGAAGACTGAAAACGGAAGCCTCTCAAGGAGTTTGGATCTTTTCTTGAAATCAATAAGAAGTCATGAAAGCTTTTTAAGGAGGGGAATAGTGTGTTCAAATTTCCATATAAAAAGGATTATTCTGGCTGCTACAATGAGAAACAGATTGAAGGAGAATGTGATCAGAAGCAGGAATATTAGCAAAGATTTAACAATAAGGAAGTGCAGGCGATCTTTGCAGTAGCCTGAGAAATGAGTGGGAGAAGAAATGATGAGTTTACACAAATTTTTCTAGAAATGTGGCTTTGAACAAGAGGAGATAGCAAGATAGCTACAGGGAAGTCTGGAATAAAACAGGGTGTGTGCATGTGTGTGTGTGTGTGTGTGTGTGTGTGTGTGTGTGTGTTAAGGTGAGAGGGGCAGGCATGTTTAAACACAGGGTAGAAAGGAGCTATTCCCTAAGGGGATGGGTGGGGATGAGACCAATCTCACTTCATAGAGCTTGGGAGGGAGAGGGCGGGACTCTCCCCTCATTTTAATGTCCCATATTATGGTTTGTTTTTGTTCTATTACAAGGAAGGGAAGTTCATCCTGGAGGAATAAATGGAGGGATGGTGGTTTACAGAGAGGTTTAAGTGTGTAAATTGGAGCTAAGAATAGGAAAGAGAATTGACTCCAGAAGAATGAGATTTCAGAGCAATATGGTGCCCATTAGAAGCTGAAGATCATAATTCTGCTCAGTGGATTGTATGGTTGTTTCTATAGAGCTTCACACCAAGGATATTTCTCTAGAATCTGATCTATGTGGCCTGGCCTTAGCTTATGCACTGAGACTCAGAAGAATTTAAAGGGTACCCTCTGAAGTCACTACAGGCTTGGGAAAATACACTGAAGAGATACTTGCCTTACCAGAAATCAAAATATACTATTAAGTTATAGCTATTAAAACCGTGTGATATTGGCCCAAGGTTAGACAAATAGACCAGTGGAAGGAAATAAAGAACCCCAAAGCTGAGACAGTTATATGAGGGAATTTCAGAGATGAAAAATATGGCTCTTTAAATAACTGGAGAAAGAAAGGATCATTCAACAAATAGGAAGGTGATGAGCAGCTACTTGTTAGATGCCTACTATATCCTTTTCTAAATCATTAGAGGAAAATATTTTTTACAAGCTTAGCTTGTAGTTTTCCTAAATAATGTATGAGACCTATAATCCAAAAAACAGAAAATATGAACATATTTGACCACATACAAGTTAAAAAAACAAAACAAAAAACGCCTGTATGACAAAAAAAGAAAAAGTTTAAGCTAAAAATTTAAATGATAAGTTACAAATTGGGGGAAAATATTTGTAAATATATTACACAGGGTTACTATTAATATATATGTTTCTACAAATCAAATCTACTGTTCTGCATTTGTCATATTTATTATAAATTAAGTGTCCACATATGTATTGACCTATTTCCAGATTCTTGTTCTGTTCCATTGGTCTGTTTGTCTACCCTTGTGCTAATATCACACTGTCACATTATGGAAAAATATGTTTTTATATCTGGTAGTTTAAATCCTCCAAAATCATCTTCAAAATAAAAAGTGAAAAATTGGTGATAATATTCTTTTCCTTAAATTTAATGCATACATACTTTAATATTTGTTATGTCATTGTTATTTATAACTCATATTTTACAAATATTAATTTATAGCTGCTTAATACTTAATAACACCAAAATAGGAAAAAAACTTTTATTGCCTAGTATAGTAGAAGCATTAAAATTTTATAAATTTAAAAGTTAGAAACATAAAGGGAAAACATACAAAACCGCATTTTTAGTGGGATAATTTAATATACCTCTTATTATTTGACAGGCCAAGGAACAATACATGGAGTCAAGGGGCCCAGATGATGAAATAGCAGACAAAAACTTCAAAACAGCTATTATAATATGTTCAAAGAACAAAAGGAAAGCATGCTTAAAGAATTAAGGGAAAGGATGATAACAATGTCTCACTAAATACAGAACATCAATAAAGAGTTGAAGAGTACAATAATCAAAATAAAAACTTCACTAGAGAGGCCAAAGAAAAGATTTGAGCTGGTGGAAGTAAAATCAGTGAAAGTGAAGACAGATCAATACTGATTATCCAATCTGAAGTAAGAGTGAAAAAAAAAAAAGGAAAGGAAAAATTAAGAGAGCCTCAGAAAAATGTAAGACACCATTATATGCACCAAAACAGACATAAAGAAATTAGCACAAATAGAGGAGAGAAAGGAGCATTAAAAATATTAAAAGAAAAAAATGGCTGGGGGAGTGCCAAGATGGCAGAGCAAAAGGATGCAAAGCTCATTCTCTTTCATGAATACACCAAAAATTACAGCTACAGACTGAACAGTTTGCACAGAATACCTACTGAATTCTGGCAGAATATCTCTTACTTCAGAAATGTAAGACGATTCCTTACAAAAAATGGGTAGGAGGAAAAAAAAAAAGAGAGAAATCAATGCAAGACCTGTCCTGAGGGGAGGGAGTGGCAAAGGAGGAAAAGTGCCTTCTCTCTGGGATGTCCCCTCTCCAGCGGGGAGGTCAGCAGGGACAGAGAGAGAGCTTCTGAAGCTCAGAGGAGACAGCAGCAGATGCTTGGCAGCCAGAACTGAGAGAAACCAGCAGAGAGGGTCTCTGCGATCCCTAGCAAGAGATGTGATCCAGCCTGGGTTGGACGGGACTGGCTGCTGGAGCTTGGGCTTCTTCAGATGAGCCCAGGGAGAGGACTGGGACTGACTGAACAGGGGCAGCCCCAGGGGGCTGGAGTGTGGTGCGGGCTGTGGCTATGAGTGTGTGCAGAACAGAACAGCCTGGGACCCACATAATCTGTGCCACTGCTGATGCGCAGGATGGGGAGGGGCACAGCACAGCTGGGCCATAGCTGCTGTCTCCGCTAGCCCAGAGGGTATTGCCCTGCACTATTTTTGACACATGTTCTCCCAAGAAGACAGGTGGGGTTCAGACACAGCCATCTTCTCAGCTTGTTCTGAAGGGACACAATCCCAGGTGCGGGGCTCCCGGGTGGAGGCGGGGCTGAAACCTGAATCCATACCCAGGGATCCTGCAACTTCACAGCCAGGACGGAGATTTGATTCCAGCCCCAGGCAGCAGTGATAGATTTGCTCCACTGGTGCCTTCATGGACCCGCATCTCTAAGACGAATGAGTAGAGTTCTGGTGCACGGTGGGGACAGGTTTGGTGTTAACAGTGGGCCTGCATACAGTATGTAGACATGGGGCCGGGGTCTGCACTGACCCTGTGGCACACCATAGATACAGGTGTGTGACTGCACATTCACTACAGTGGGTTGAAATGCCTGACATTGGCAGATCTGCACTGGTGGCTCTGCAGACACAGAGGCTGGGGGACACCAGAGCAGGTTGCTGACATTCCTGTGGCTGAAGCAGGGACAAGGGTAGTGTCAACAAAGTGTACTTTGTAAACCTGAATAACAAAGTGACAGACAATACCACGGAAGGCACTTCCCACAGAGGGACATCTCCTGTGAAGGAATACTCAGTGGCTCCTCTTCCAGCTGAAGCACTCCAACCCTGCCTCCCACACACCACAGCTTAGCAATGGGTCTGGAAGCCTCTATTCCAACAACAGAGGAGCAGACCCGGACTCTGTCAAGGCTGTGACAACCACAGAATGAAAAGGAGGCCCCACTCAACAACCAGGGCAGGCTCTGATCACCACAACACCAACCACACTCCCAATTAAAGGGATAACAGCTAACATACATGGAAGAAAGACATGGCAACCATTCATACTAAAAACAGCTCTTGCAACAAAATTATTAGACACACAAATCAACAAAAGAATGCTTCCACTTTAAAAAAAAAAATAGCCCTTCAAGACCACAGTAGATATCTGAAACTCCATAATCCATAGAGTCAAGAAATAAAGTAAAATGAAGAAGCAGGGGAACCACTCCCAATTAGAAGAACAAGAGAAGTTCCCTGAAGAAAATGAACAATGAAACAGACCTTGACAGTCTACTAGATCATGACCCCAAAAAGGGGGGTGATAAAAGCACTGAAGGAAATAAGAGAGACTATCAATAGAAATGCAGAATACTATAAAAAGAAAATAGAAACTACAAAGAGGAGTCAATTAAAATGAGAAAACTCAATGGCTGAAGATAAAAGCCAAGCTAAAGGCAGTCAAAAGCAGATTAGATAATGTATAGGAATGAATAAATGATTTAGAAGACAGGATAACAGAAATCACCCAATCAGAACAGGAGACAGAAAAGCAAATGAAAACTAATGAAAGCAATATAAGGGACCTATGGGATAATATAAAGCATGCCAATCTATGCATAACAGGCATCCCAGAAAGAGAAGAAAGAGAACAGGGGATTGCAAAGGTATTTGAAGAAATCATGACTGAAAACTTCCCACATATAAAGAAGGAAACAGATAACCATACTGGAAGCACAGAGGGTCCCAAATGAGAAGAATCCATACTACCTACACCAATACATATTATAATTAAGATGGCCAAAGACAAAGATAAAGAAAAGATTCTAAAGGCAGCAAAAGAAAAACAAAGAGTTACAAGGGAACCCCCACAAGGCTTTCAGCTGATTTTTCTACACAAACACTGCTGGCCAGAAGAGAGTGGCAAGATATATTCAAAGTCCTGAATGAGAAAAAGCTGCAACCTAGGATTATCCAGCAAGATTGTCCTTCAGAATAGAAGGAGAGATAAAGAATTTCATAGACAAGCAAAAACTGAAAGAATTCAGCAATACTAAATCTATCCTGAAAGAAATACTGAAAGGTCTACTCTAAATAGAAAAGAAGCAGGGAGCTATAGGAAAAAAAAAAATAGCTGGAAATGCAAAAACTACAATGAGCTGCAAAAGAATAAACATTAAGATGGAAAAGAGGACATCAGAATCATAAAAGGTGGGAGAGGGAAGCAAGAAAATGTAGATTTTCTTTTCATTCTTCTTAGGATGTGTTTGAGCCTATATAAATATCAGTCTAAAGCAAACAGACCTAGTAATGGGTTAACATACTTGAAAAACAGGGTAACCACAAATCAAAAGCATACAATAGAGTCACAAAAACCAAAAAGAAACCAAGCTAATACAACAGAAAATTATCAAGCCACACACACACAAAAAGAAAGGAACAAATAAGAAGTAACAAATCAACTAGAAAACAAAGTTTAAGAATGGCAATAAACACACATCTATCAATAATTGTCAACGGACTAAATCCTCCAATCAAAAGACACAGAGTGGCAGATTGGATAATAAAGCAAGAGCCTACAATATGCTGCCTACAAGAGACCTACTTTAGGGTGAAGGACACACACAGACTGAAAGTGAGAGGATGGAAAAAGATATTTCATGTAAATGGAAATGACAAGAAAGCAGGAGTGGCAATAATCATATCATACAAAATAGACTTTAAAACAAAGGCCATAAAGAAAGATTAAAAAGGACACTATATAATGATAAAAGGAGCAATACAAGAAGAGAACATTACACTTGTTAACATATATGCACCCAATGTAGGAGCACCTAAATATATAAAACAAATACTAATAGACAGAAAGGGATAAATTGATTGGGAACACAATAATAGTAGGAAAATTTAACACCCTACTAACATCATTGGACAGGTCTTCCAGACAGAAAATCAATAAGGCAATGGGGATACTAAATGACACAATAGAACAGTTGGACTTGGTTGATATTTTTAGGACATTACACCCCCCAAAACAGAATATACATTCTTTTCAAGTGTGCATGGAACATTCTCTAGGATAGACCACATATTCAGATACAAAAGAAGTCTCAAAAAATTTAAGAGTATAGAAACTATTTCAAGCATCTTTCCTGACCACAAAGGCATGAAACTAGAAATCAACCACAGAAAAACAAATGAGAAAAAAAAAAAAAAAAAAAAAACGACTGCATGGGGACTAAACAACATGCTACTAAAAAACCAATGAGTCCACGATGAAATCAAAGAAGAAATTTTAAAAAATACCTTGAGACAAATGACAATTAAAACACAACCACACAAAATCTATGGGATACAGCAAAAGCAGTCCTAAGAGGAAAGTTTATAGCTATACAGGCCTTCCTCAAAAAAGAAGAACAATCTCAAATAAACAACCTAACCTGCCACCTAAAAGAATTAGAAAAAGAAGAACAAACAAAACCTAAAGTCAGCAGAAGGAAAGAAATAATAAAGATCAGGGAGAAAACAGATAAAATAGAGATTTTAAAAAATAGAAAAAAATCAATCAAATCAAGAGCTGGTTTTTTGAAAGAGTAAACAAAATCAACAAACCTCTGGCCAGGCTCACCAAGAAGAAAAGAAAGAGGACACAAACAAAATAGGAAAGGAAAATGGAGAAATTACACCCAACACCACAAAAACACAAAAAACCGTAAGAGAATACTATGAACAACTATGTGGCAACAAATTGGATAACCTAGAAGAAATGGACAAGTTTTTAGAAACATGCAGTCCATCAAAACTGAATCTAGAAGAAATAGATCATTTGAACAGACCAACCACTAGAAGTGAAAAGAATCAGCAATAACAAAAATCTCCCCGCAAACAAAAGTCCAGGACCAAATGGCTTCACTGGGGAATTCTACCAAACATACAAAGAACTCATACTGATCCTTCTCAAACTATTCCAAAAGACTGAAGAGGAGTGAACACTCCTAAACTCATTCTATGAAGCCACCATCACCCTGATACTAAAACCAGGCAAAGATACTGCCAAAAAAGAAAATTACAGACCAATATTGTTGATGAACATAGATGTAAAAATTCTCAACAAACTATTAGCGAACAGAATCCAACAATACATAAAAAAGATCATACACTATGATTAAGTTGGATTCATCCAGGGATACAAGGATGGTTCGACACGTGCAAATCAATCAGTGTGATACATCACATCAACAAAAGGAAGGACAAAAATCACATGATCAAATACATGCAAAAAAAGCATTTGCTAAAATTCAACACCCATTTATGATAAAAACTTTTACCAAAGTGGGTCTAGAGGAAACATATCTCAACATAATAAAAGGTATTTATGACAAACCCACAGCCAGCATAATAATCAACAGTAACAAGCTGAAAGCTTCCTGCTAAAATCTAGAACAAGACAAGGATGCCCACTCTCACCACTTCTATTCAACATAGTATTGGAAGTCCTAGCCATAGCAATCAGGCAAGAAAAAGAAATAAAAGGGATTCAAATTGGAAAAGAATAGGTAAAACTGTCACTATATGTGGATGACATGATATTATATATGGAAAACCCTAAAGGCTCTACACAAAAACTACTAGAGCTGATAAAAGAATTCAGCAAAGTAGCAGGATACAGATCAACATACAGAAATCAGTTGCATTTCTTTACACTAACAATGAAAAATCAGAAAAAGAAAGTAAAGAAAACAATCCTTTTTAAAATCACATCCAAAACAATAAAATATTTAGGAATAAATCTGACCAAGGAGGTGAAGAACTTCTATGTAGAGACCTACAAAACACTGATTAAGGAAATTAAACATGATTTAAAGAAATGGAAAGATATCCCATTCTCTTGGATTGGAAGAGTTAATATTGTTAAAATGGCCATACTACCCAAAGCAATCTACATATTTACTGTGATCCCTACCAAATTATCCAGGACATTTTTCACAGAACTAGAACAAATAATCCTAAAGTTTATATGGACTCACAAAAGACCCAGAATTGCTAAAGCAATGCTGAAGAAAAAGAACAAAGCCAGAGGAATAACCCCCCCAGGTTTCAGGCAATACTACAGAGCTAAAGTAATCAAAACAGCATGGTATTGGTACAAAAACAGACATATGGATCAATGGAACAGAATAGAAAGTCCAGAAATAAACCCACAGACTTACAGCCAATTAACCTTTGACAAAAGAGGCAAGAATATACAATGGAGAAAAGACAGCCTCTTCAGCAAGTGGTGTTGTGAAAACCTGACAGCTGCATGTAAATCAATGAAGACAGAACACTCCCTTACACCAATACACAAAAATAAACTCAAAATGGCTTAAAGACTTAAATATAAGACAAGACACTATAAAACTCCTAGAAGAAATCATAGGCAAAATATTTTCTGACATAAATCCTAGCAATGTTCTCCTAGGGCAGTCTACCAAGGCAACAGAAATAAATAATATCAAAAATAAACAAATGGGACCTAATTAAAGTTACAAACTTTTGCACAGCAAAGGAAACCATAAGCAAAACAACAACCTATGAGATGGAAGAAAATATTTGCAAATGAATACAACTGATAAAGGCTTAATTTCCAGAATATATAAACAGCTCATACAACTTAATAACAAAAAGAAAACCAAATAATCAAATCCAAAAATGGGCAGAAGACCTAAACAAGCAAGTCTCCAGTGAAGACATACAAATGGCCAACAGTCACATGACAAAATGCTCAATATTGCTAATTATCAGAGAAATGCAAATCAAAACTGCAATGAGGTATCACCTCACACCAGACAGAATGGCCATCACTAAAAAGTCCACAAATGATAAATGCTGGAGAGGGTGTGGAGAAAAGGGAACACTGTTAGTGGGAAAGTAGTTTGGTGCAGCCATTACAGAAAACAGAATGGAGATTCCTCAAAAACTAAAAACAGACTTACCATATGATCCAGCAATCCCACTCCTGGGCTTATATCTAGAAGGAACTCTAATTCTAAGAGATACATGCACCCCAATGTTCACGGCAGCACTGTATACAATAGCCAAGACATGGAAACAACCTAAATGTCCATCAACAGATGACTAGATAAAGAAGCTACAGTACACTTATACAATGGAATACTTCTCAGCCATAAAAAAGAATAAATAATGCCATTTCCAGCAACATGGATAGACCTGGAGATCATCATTCTAAGTGAAGTAAGTCAGAAAGAGAAAGAAAAATACCACAAAATATGGTATCACTCATATGTGGAATCTAAAAAAAGAAAAAAGAAGACACTAATGAACTTATCTACAAAACAGAAAACAGACTCACAGACATAGAAAACAAACTTACGCTTACCAAGGGTAAAGGAGGTGGGAAGGGATAAACTGGGAGCTTGAGTTTTTTCTGTATAGCACAGGGAACTATATTCAATATCTTGTAGTAACCTATAATGAAAAAGAATATGAAAATGAATATGTGTATGTGTATATATATATATATGAATGAAACATTATGCTGTTCACCAGAAACACCAGAAACATTGTAAACTGACTATACTTCAATTAAAACGAGAGAAGAAAAAAGCATTGAAAAAATCTAAAAAAAAAAAAAGAAAAAATAAACAATGGCTGAAACTTTACAAATTTGATGAAAAATACTAATCTACAGTGCCAAAAGCTTAACCAACTCCAAGTATGATAAACCAAGAGATTCACATCCAGACATATCATAGTTAATTTATTGCAAGACAAAGACAAAGATAAAATGATGAAAGCAGCAAAAGAACAACTCATCACATACAGGGTATCCCTAGAAAGATTAACAGCAGATTTTTCATAAGGAACAATGGAGAACAAAAGGCACTGGGATGATATATTCAAAGTGCTGAAGTTAAAATACTGCAAACGTGAATCTTTTACCCAGTAAAACTATCTCTTGAAAAATGAAGACAAAAGAAAGACATTCCCAGATAAACAAAACCTGAGAGAATTTATTGATAGCACACCTGTATGACAAGAAATACTCAGGCAGAAAGCAAATAACCTGAGACAGTAATTTGAATGTGCATACAAACACACACACACACCCAAACACACATACACACACAGCACACACACACACAGCATTGGTAAAGGTAATTATGCAGTAATTTCAAAACAAGACAAAACTGTGTTATTTTTTCTCCTGTATTCCCTAAAATGATTTATAAAACAATGTGTCTATAATTGCACTTTGGAGTTTATAACATTTAGGCACACAATATATTTGACAATAACGTTACCTAGAAGGAAGATGGGCACAAAGTTATATTGGGGTAAGGAAAGCATACAAGGTGATAACCCAAATCTATAGTAATAAGTGAAGAGAAAATAAAGGATAAATAAGGAGATAACAACTCTATAAATAAATACTTGCTTTCTTTTCTTCTCTGTTTCTTTAAAACACATGAGAGTATATAATGAATTAATTATAATAATGTAGTGTTGGATTTGTAACATATAAAGTGTAAAGAATAATCAGAAACCTCAATTAAATAGAGTGGGGAGACCAGAAGGGGGAGCTCTCATGCCCTGTGACAATACAGAGACCAGCAGGAAGGACAAAGACTCTTCTTTCCTGGTAAGGACTCAGCCAGTAAAAAGGCATAGACTCTTTGTTTATTACAACCCTCCCAAATTCCTTTTCCCCATTATAAAAGCATGCCCTCTCCCTTGCCTTATGGGGACTTGCACATGGCTTGCCGTGGTTGCTGACCCCAATTGCAATTCCCTGCTGATCCCAAATGAACCCATCTTTACTAAAGAAATATGTAGCAGTCTATTTGTTTTAGGTCAACTAAAGACATCATTTTTATAACAATAACAGCATAAAGAGGAGGTGGAATGGAGCTATTTAGAAATAAAATTTCTATATTTCACTAGAACTAAATCATTATAAATCTGAAGTAGATTTTGATGTTAAGCTAAAATTAGAATATGATACTTTTTATACAACTCTGTGAATATACCAAAAATTACATTTTTTGAATTGCATACCATAAATCAGTGAACTTCATAGTATTAAATTATACCTCAACAAGTTTGTCATTTTAAAAAGACATGGAAGATCTGAATAATAACATATAACTGTGATCTAATAGGTAAAAATACACCAATGCTCTATTGGCCAAAGAATATGCATTCTTTCCAAACGCCCACAGAATATTCACATACACAAAAGGAATTTACATTAGGTACTAAAAGAAATGTGAATATATTCTTGAAGAGTAGAACTTCTACTGTACACAGTGCAATAATACTAAATGATAAATAAAAAGGATCAACATAATAATCAAACTTATAAATCAAAATAAAAGTCCTAAAAATCTTTTGGGTATAATAAATCTTTGGATATAATAAAAAATGTCCATTTCAGTTATGTTTAGAAAATAATTATGAGAATAGTATATATTAAATTTTTAGGATATAGCTTTAGGTATTCAAGAAAATTCACAATTTTAAAGGCTTATTTATTGGAAAGGAATAAACGGGCAATTATTCAGTTCTGGGAAGTAGAAGGGGGATTTCTTTATCTGAAATCTGGTATTTATGAAGTTGCTCAGGGAATCCAAGGTAATCATAACATAACAATATGAATGGCTACGATAAATGGACTAGTCATGGTTAAAATAAACCCTCATTCCCATATCTCCTGACTCAAGAGAGGAGTCATTTTGCCTTTCATGTTATCATTTTGAGGAGTCCGTCTCTTCTTGGCAATGGAGTGGGATACAAACACAACAGATCTACCACGAAGTGAACTCGAAACCAACCAACCAACCTAGATTTCACACAATCTGTGTAAGTCATATTGATTGCTTGTATCACAAGCAAAGCCACTGACAGAGCTGGATGGGGCACAATTCAGACAGGTTAACAACTGAGGAAGGGAAATCGATGGATACAGGATATGGACATGAAAGAGAATGCGTTAAACCGTAAAGGGAGGCTCTTGGGAAAACTGAAGTGCCTTCTCTGTCATCAGACTGCGACAGTCTGAAGAGAAATCATCACACACCATGAACAGAACCTCCCCCATTAATACCTGACTCAGTCTTTGTTCATTTTAAGAATTGTGATAATTACAATTATAACCCATTTTCTGAAATATAAAATAAAACTAACTTTTTGAAATGCTTGTTCAATTTTCAAGACAAAGCCTTAATCATATCTTTTTTTCACTGCACTATGAAATTTTGGTTCCTGTTTTAAGTGGATTCACTCCAATTCCACTCCTGCCCTTTTTGGGGGGTACTATTTTTTCCTAGGATAATGAGGCCTTCCCACAAATTAACCTTCCATCAGCAATTGGTTCCTTAGTGTAAACTTTTTTGATGGCTGAAAAGGTGAAGGCAAAAAGCTGGGGGCATTTTGGAACTAGTGGAGCAACTCAGAGATGGAGTTAGCTGTTGCACTGCCCCCCATCCAAAGGACTTGGTGCTGGTAGAGTCCTCCGAGCAGGAGGCACACACTGCCAACTTCAGTTCTGCCTTGCACAGCAGGCACTGGAAGATAGAAGATCAGCCCTAGACAAATCGCAGGCCCTGTGGACAGAACTGCAGTAATTCTCAGACATTTGAGTCTAAACACCAATCTCCCTTGAATCATCAATGATAACCACGTGGAAGTCCATCTTTGGCCTGTTCTGTCCAGCTTTTCTGTTAATACACCTTAATTCAGCTGCTCTTCTCTGTCTTACCTCACACAGGTTTCTCCTCCAAAGAAACCAGCTTCTCCTGATCACAGCTGACACCTATAGGAAACAGGGCAACAGTACTTGAGCCTCTCTCCTTGCCTTTTAGAAACTACCTGAGTCACACATGAACATTATCATCAAGGGAGGGAAATAGCTCGGTAGTAGAGTTCATGTTTAGCATGCCCAAGGTCCTGGGTTCAATCTCCAGGCCCTCCGTTAAAAAAAGTAAATTTTTTAAAAAGTTACCATTGGGTTGGCCCCTAGTTTCAGTGTCCAGGGTTTGGACTGACAAGCAGTTTTCACCCTGGAGTGGTGAATTCCAAACTTTTGTGTGAAAGAAAACACGCATCTGATGGGGCACGTGGCATGTCGTGGCCTGTTCCAACACTTATTTTTGTATTTGTACTCCAGACCTACATACCACTACTCAGTTGTGACTCTGATAAGGCTTGTGGCATTTTTTTAAAACGTGGCATAATATGTCTTTTTCACAGGGTAAATTGAAAAGGTTTGGTCTTAGCAATGATATACATGTGGCCGTCCTGTTTTATCTTCTGCCTAAGTAGCTGTTCCAAGAGGAGTTTCAGGGTCAAATATTTTTTTCTCTTCTCCAATTTTTAAAGTTTATCAGTGCATGGGGAAAAAAATAAAAATTTTAGGTTAAGTGTAAGTATGAATCATAAACTGTGTGCTCATTTTTGGATGCACCCCTTAATACACTAATCAACTCCAAGTGAATGCCACTTGGGCACGTGTCACTCTCTCCAATGGTGGAAGGTGATTGGCCTTCAGCTTGCTGTTGATGATAAACTAAAAGAAACCCACCACCCAGCCTCACTGGGTTTGCTCACCCATGGATTTCTGAGCCACACTATCCCTGGGATCGTTGCCCCATTGCTTTCCCCAGCTGTGGGATTTTCTAATTTATGGTCCAAAGCTTCTAAGGCAATTGGTTAACCCGACCCATGTATTTTTGCTTCAAGGAAAGACCTCAGGATTTTAAATGTTTTACATCAGACATTGGATATTTAATGCGTGACTAAATTTATGAGTCACTAGTAAACAAACAAAACTTGATTCCCCTCAGGGAGGGGGCACCTTCCCTTCTTGTAATTCACCCTGTACTTGTATCTGTCATGGCCAAAAAGGTGTGTGCAATTATTTCAGTGGGGGAGAATCTCAGATAATCAGCTACAACCACAATGTTTTGACGGTGTGAGCGTTGTGGGCACAGCCAGATAATTAATTAGATTTGAACTGTCTGTTTGCCAGTGTCAGTCTTTGAAATTAACTGAAGCCATTCCAAAAAGACAAAAAAAGAAAAAAGGATTACTTACGTCCTTTAGAACATAAATCAAAAAACTTAAAAATGTTTCAGTAATTCTTAAACTGTCAGTAATTGCCCTAGTTTTCTATGCTTAAAGGGATTTATTAAGTTATTTTCCCATGACAACTTTTAAACGAAAAACTCCGAGTTTAAAAAAATAAAGGAACTGGAATAATTGGCTTTGATGAATTCAAGTTCCAGTTCTGCACTGTAACTCTGAGTGCAGAGTTTAAAGGGGCAGATGTGCTCTGAAAACATACTCTGTGAATCAGCCCATCGCACTGTGGAAAATAATGACGGTGTTGAGCTGTACAACATGCACCCAGTAAGTGGGTCATCCCAGTCTTAATTCTTTCCTAGTTTCAGGACCAGACACAGTGATGCGGTTTTGCAGATAAGATCTTGTGCTCTGGGCCAAAATACAAGGAAGGTTCCCCCTGCATCATCCCACAGAGCAAAACCAGCAGGGCACCCAGTGCCCTGGTATCATCCTCCTTCACCCCTCATCCAGAGCCCCCTCTATCTACCTGGAGGGGCTGACGTCTCCCATGACTCCTAGTGGCTTCTTGTGTGATTACTAAGCTTCAGATAACTTTAGAGGAATGAAGAAAACACTGAAATTTCTCAACTTTTTTGAGTAAGCAGCAGACATTCTTCAGCCTGTGGAGAAAGCATCAGAGCAGGTAAACAATTTCCTAAAAGCAGATTTCACTTTCTGATTCCCTGATGATTGTCTCTAAAACGTCTTTTTTTTTTTTTTTTCCATGAACTATATCTATCAATGTTAAATTCAGGGGGTGGGGCGGAAGGTAAAGAAAAAAGATACATTCTTCCAGTAAAGACTGGACAATAAATTTAGGACTGTATCAACTACAGTGAGGTTTATGGGACGGTCTCAAGGGACTCCCAGAACTGATGGGAGATGAACCTGCTCTCTGGGACCTGAGTCATTTCCTCATCCCAGGAGTAGCCCAATCAGGATGTGGCTGCTTCAGTCCGGCCTCCGCTCACCTGGGTCCTGGCAGAGGGCAGGTAGTCTGCCATCTTTGTGTCGTTCACTCGAGATCCAAGGTCCCGGCAGTGGGACTGTAATCGGCCGAGTGTGGGTCCCAGGCCTCCCGACTTCCCCTCATCATCCAAGAGAGGAAGGAGGCGCCTCTTCAGCTTCCACGGAGATCCGGGACCAGTGCAAGGCAGCGCCCTCCGGTTAGCCCTGTACGGAGACTGCGCAGTTGGGGGAAAAGGTCACTTCTCGCGAGAATTGCCGCGTGGTGCTCGGACAGACAGCTGGGCGGCAGAACCTAGGTAGCTGGTGGCACCTGTCCCACTTGGAGGGTGAAGGGCCAGCCTGTGCATGGAGCCCGGCCCGTAAGGGCTTCTCCCTCTTCAGCGCTCCCATAGCATCTATGCGGATCTCACTCACATGCCATGTCGCATCCTCTGCCCCAGGTTCAGGAGCACCTCCCAGCGAGATGGCAAGCTTCTTAACAGAGATCTCCAAGGAAGCCAGCACAGTGCTGTGAACATAACAGTTACTCGAAGCATATGTGTTGACTAAGAATATGAAACCAGTGACATATGTGAGCATCACATGAAGTCACATCGCACTATTTTCTGGGGAACTAGCATGGTGTCTGGGGATGAACCCGGGGGCTCAGCAAACCCATATTCTCATATGAGATCTGTGTGCCCTTGAGCCAGTTATTTCTCCTTTCTGGGCCTCAGTTTCTCATCTGTGGATGTGGATGATAATTCTGATCTTGAAGGGGTGTTGAGGAAACTAGAGGTAATGCAGGCAAAGCATCTGGCATGTACCAGGCATCCAACGTGCAAGTTTTAACAATTATAATTGGACATGGACATTTTATGGGCTGTCCCTCAGACACTTCATGCCTTGATTGAAGACAAATGTGTTGTGTCTTTAAGTTCTTCCTTAGAGAATCTTCCATTAACCCCAAATTTGCTTTACATCATAGAGTATGTATGTATGATATACATACTTTTTTAATTTCCAGAATTTTTATACCTTGATATTAGAAGATTAACATTCATTAATCATTTGTTTTGAATGGTATTATGACACAAGATAATGTAACCCAATCCTGTGTCTGGAAAATATGTTAAGTATCCTTTTGGATAACAGCAGAGAAATTTTAATCAAAGCTTTTGGTTTGATTTGCGGCAAGAGGATGAAAACTCTTTGTTGGCACTTGGTTAGTTAAGGTGCTGAATTTTGAAATTGTCCATAGGTACTAAGTGCTCACTGTGTACAAGGAAGGGTCCTAGGCATTTGGTATGCACCAGGGAACATGCCAGAGGGAGATCACTGCCTTCCTGGGGTCTCCTAGCAGGGGAAGACAGACCACCAACAATAGACAGAAACCAGAGATAAACTGAACGCTATATTAAAAGGTGGTAAATATTGTCGGGAAAAAAGTGGAAAAATATAAGGAGAACTGGACATGGGATTCAGTACATTTAAACAGGGTGGTCATCGGTGAGATGTTCCACATGGGAGCAGACTTATAGGGTTTCAGTCAAAAGAATTAAAACCCGCAGTGTGCCATGAGAAGAAAATTATCTAGAATGGTTTTCTCCACGTGTCATGTTACTCTGAAAACTGCCAGGTTCTTTTTTTTTTTTTTTTTTTTCCTCTTAGGACATGCTGTTGTAGATATTGTCACAATTATTCTTTTGGGAAATGTCTCCTCCCCTCCTCCCTGCCCTTCTTTTCAAGGATTATATATAGGGTTTGTGCTCAGAGAGGCAGCCAGACATATGCTAGGGGAAAAAGTAAGTTCCTTTCTCTTAACAAGAAATTTGTTCCTGAAGGGAAATTTTTTTTTAATTTGAAATTTAAGTGAAACCCACTCAAATTACATACTTAGTGAATTATTTTTTTTAAAAGAGGGCCTATGGATCCAAAACAAGTCCAAACAAGAGCAAGTGGGATACATCGGGGAATAGAGTGTGTTCTCTTGTGCATGGGTTTAGTAACCACCACATCTATTTCCAAAATCTCCCTTGAAGCCTGCCAGAATTTTGCTCTCCTGAGCCTGAAAGAGCAAAAGAGTTATGGCATTGGGCCAGCGAGGCACCAGGGTAGGAGGAAATCCCCACCTGCAGTTACTGGGATATTCGAAAAACCAAGATCGTCATGAAAAAAAAAAAAAGTTCTGTTTTTGATACAGAATTCTCCCAGAATCACATGAGGTACACAGATGCCAAATCTTCAGAATTCCAAGGGTAACTCTCTACTTAGCTCAATTTTTTTTTCCTGTTACATCAAAACTAGAGAAATACAAAGCTGCAATTCTGAGTGCTCAGCTCTGCCCCACGGGACATGGAAGAGGAGGGGAAACTTGCTTTTGATTACCGGTCTCCATGGTATCCAGGAAGACAGAGGGAAGACAGGGGTTTGGGAATGGTAACTGAGAACTCAGCTAGCCTGGGGACACCTAATGCCCAAATTCAGCTAAATAATCAGTTGGGAATAAAGAAACTAAGTCCTTAAGGGAGATCTGTGCTGAAAATTCATTTCTGATCCTTCTGGGATCAAGACAGTGTTTGGGTAAAATGGCTGGACTCTATTCTTGTTCTGTTTAAGCAAGTTGTTTTCTCTCCCGAATCCCTTCTCAATTCTGTAATGAAAAGAAGCCCCTTATCTAAGCTCCTCTTTCTAAGAATAGTCCACGTAATGTTCTTTTGACCATGGGAAGTGTAGTCTTTGGGGAGAAATTTTCCAAACTGTTGCTGAGGAGCTGAATTACAAATGCTGTCAGCACTCGGAGAGAATGATGCCAATTTGTTATTTGTGGCCTCCTACCTGGCATAGACGGACGACAGAGACACTGATTGCACTGTCTTGGCCAAGGTGGCTTTTTAAAAATCAGTTGCAGACTAGTATCAGGCTGGCTTGAGGTGCTTTACTTTCCTTAATGTACTGAGACACTGAGGAAAATTGCACAAGGTGAGGTTCCAGATCAAGGAACGGAAGCCCCCTTTTTCCCACTCCCCAGTCACTATCCTGCTTCGTCTTCTGACACCACAGAGTAGTTTTGCCTATCTTCCAACTTAATGCTAAGGCAATTCTATAGATGGTACAGAATGTAAATTTTCACGTCCGGCCTCTTCCACCCAACAGTATGTTCATGACATTCACCTATGTTGGGAGTGGCAATAGATAATTCATTTTTATTATTCTATAGAATTCTGTTGTATGAATATACCAAAATTTAGCTATCCATTTATCCACTGTGGATATTTGGTTTGTTTCCAGTTGGAGCAATTATGAGCACCTTTATAAACATTCTTTTTTTTTTCTATGAACGTCCTTATACATGTCTTTTGATGCGCACTTGTCTGCATTTCTGTTGTCTATCCACTTAGAAATGAGTCATCCTTGGGTTACAGGATGTGTGTCTGCTCAACTTTAGTCAATATTGCTCAACCATTTTCCAAAGCAGTTATATCAATTTACATTCCCAGTATATGCAAGACCCAGTTGCTCCAGGTTATGGTCTGAATTGTATCCTCCTAAAATTCATATGTTTAAGTCCTAACTCCCCAGTACCTCAGAATGTGACTGTATTGGGAGATAGGGTCTTTGAAGCGGTAATTAAATAAGGTCATCATGGTGGCCTCTAATCCAATGTGACCAGTGTCTGTATAAGAAGAGGAAATTAGGACACAAGTACACACAGATGAAGGACCGACCATGTGAAGACGCAAGGGGGAGATGGCTACCTACAAGCCAAGGAGAGAGGCCTTCAGAAGAAACCAAACCCATTGACACCTAGATCTTGGACTTCTAGCCTCCGGAACTGCGAGGAAATGAATTTCTGTTGTTTAAGCCACCCAGTCTCTGCTACTTTGTTATGGCAGCCCGAGCAAATTAATCTACTCCATTCCACATCTTCACCAACACGTGGTATTGTCAGTCATTTTTATTTTGGCCATTCTGGTTGGCGGGGGGTGGGGGCAGTGATATTCATTGTTCTGCTAATTTGCATTTCCCTGATACCTAATGAAAAAGAGCAAATTTTTCTGTTTATTGACCATTTAGTGATCCTCTTGGGTCAATTGCCAATTCAAATCTTCTTCTATTAAAATATCTTTTTTGATTTCTAAGAGTTCTTATTACATTCTGTATATAGGTCCTTTGTCAGACATGTCTGCAAATATCTTCTCCCATTCTGTGGTTTGTCTTATTATTCTTTTACTGATGTCTTTTGATGAGCAGAAGTGCCTGATTTTAATATAATCCAATTTATCAATCTTTTTCTTTATGTTTTGTGTTCTGTTTTTAAAAGGCCTGCCTCCCTCATGTTAATGTAGCTCCTCTCCCGTATTTTCTTCCATGGTTGTTCTAACTTTCACATTTAGATCACTGATATGGCAGGAATTCATTTTTATGTATGATCTGAGGTAGTGGTCAATGTTCATTTTTTTCCGCCTGAAGATATCCAATTAATCTAGCACCATTTATGGAAAAAGCCATTCTTTCCATATTGCTCTGCATTTGTCATTTTTATCCTAAATTAAGTATCTGTATGTGTGTGGATTTATTTTCAGACTCTCTGTTCTGTTCATTGGTCTGCCTTCTTTGTGCTAATATCCCACTATCATGTTACTGCAACATTATTTTAAGTCTTAACATCTGGCAGTATAAATCTTCCAAATTCATTCATTCTTCAAAGCTAACTCTGTTATTTTTAGCACCTTGTATTATGTAAATTTAGAATCAACTTGCCAATTTCCTAAACACCTACTGGGATTTTTATTTGGATTGCTTTGAATTTGGAGAGAGCTGACATTTACAAAATTGAGTTTTCCAGTTCATGAATATGGCGTATCCCTCTATTTATTTAGAACTTTTTATCTCAGTAATGATTTTTTTACTGTCACTGCAGAGGTCTTCTATACTTTTCATTGGATTTATACCTAGTTATTGGCTACTTTATACTATTATAAATGTTACTTGTGCTTTACAATTTCATTATCAAATTGTCTATTGCTGAATTTAGAAATATAATTAACTTTTGTTTGTTGACTTTGTATCCCACAACCCTGTCAGATTTACTTATTGATTTTAACTGTTCGTGATTCTTTGGGTTTCCTATGTATACAATCATGTTGTTTGTAAAATAATAGCAGTTTTATTTCTTCCTTTTCAATCCTTACACCTTTTGTTTTCTTTTCTTGCCTTATTGTATTGCCTAGTTCCTCTACTACAATGTTGAATATAAATCATGATAGCCAATATACAGATGCTCCCTGACTTACCATGGCTTCACTTATGATTTTTCTACCTTATGAAGGTGTAAAAGCGATACACATTCAGTAGAAACCATGTTTTGAATTTTGATCTTTTCCCGGGCTAACGGTACACTGGATTGATATTCACTCCTGACGCCAGGCATCTTTAGTGAGCTGCAACTCCCAGTCAGCCATTTGGTCACAAGGGTAAACACCCTGTAGACTTACAACCCTTCTGTACCACACAGTCATCTGTCTTCCACTTTAAGTACAGTTTTCAATAAGTTATATGAGATACTCAATACTTTATTGTAAAACAGGCTTTGTGTTAGATGGTTTTGCTCAACTGTAGGCTAATGTGTTTTCTGAGCACATCTTATGTAGGCTTGGCTAAGATATAATGTTTGGCAGGTTAGGTATATTAAGTGCATTTTCAACATATGATATTTTCAACTTCCAATGGTTTTATTGGGGTGTAACCCTCTCCTAAGTTAAGGAAATTTTATATTTTTCTTACTACCAATTTCTGACAGAGGTTTTAGTATTTTGCCTTTCTGTAGGTATTTTTCAATACCCTGCAAGAGGAAGTTTCCATGTTTTCTTAGTTTGCTAAGAATTTTTACAATGAGTGTATTGAATCTTATTATATGATTCTTCTGCATCTATTGATATGTTCCCATGATTTTCTCCTTTAATTTTTGATTCTGTGAGATTACATCAATTGATGAAACCAAACTTTTATTTCTTGGTCTTTATATATTATCCTTTTTCTGTATTGCTGTGTTTAGTTTAATAATATTTTGTTTAGGATTTTTACATTTAAATTCATGGGAGATATTGGCTTATACTTTTCTTATAGTATCCTTGGCAGTTTTAGGATCAAGGTTATTTTGTCCTCACAAAACAAGTTGGGAAGTGCTCCCTCTTTAAGCTGTTCCAGAAAAAGAAATATGTGTTCTCCTTGACTGTTTGGTAGAATTCACTAGTGAAGCCAACTGGACTTGAAGTTTTCTTTGTGGGATGGTTTTTAATCATGGATTCAATTTATTAAATAAATGTAAGATTATTCAGATTTTTCTATTTCCTCTTTCGTCATTTTTGGTAGGGTGTGGGTTTTTTCCAAATTTCCAAGTTCATTGGCATAAAAAATGTATTGTTTATACTCTTATCTTTTTAACGTCTGAAGATCGGCTGTGATACCCTCTTTGTCAGGCTCAAAAATTTGTGATTTTTCTCTTCTCTTCATCCGTCTTACTAAGATTTTATAGATTTCAATATTCTTTCCAAAGAACTAATTTTTGTCTTTGTTTCTTTAATATACACTTGTTTCTAATTTTGCTGGTTTCTATTCTAATCTTTATTATTTCCTTCCTTCCACTTTCTTTGGGTTTACATACTTGCTGTTCTTTCCCTATACTTACATCATTGATATTCAGCCTTCTTTTCTAACATAAACATTTAAGGTGCTAAAAAGCACAGTTTTATCTGCATCCAGTAATTTCATTGTCATATTTTTATTATCATTCAGTTCAAAGTATCTTCTAATTTTTATTGCAATTTCTTCTTTACTCATTAGATATTTTTAAAAAGTGTTTCTTAATTTCCAGCATTTGGGGATTTTGTCTGTTTGTTCTTTAATTATTGATTTCTAGCTTAATTCCATTATATTAAAAAAAAAAACATTCTGTACGATCTCAGTACTTTAAAATTTGTCCAGTCGCTCCTCCCCGCAAGCCCAGCAAACGTTCCTGCTTTTGTCCTTTGAACCGGGAGTGGTTTTGACTTTAGAGCAGGAGATCTGGAATTAAACCTGGCTTCTGATCGCCTAAGTATCCATGATCTTAGGTTCTTTACACTACCTCTCTGAGCCTCGCTTGTCTTCTCTATAAAAGGAAGATAGTAATTCCAAACTTCCAGAGTTGTTTTGAGAATAAGAGGTGAATAGGTATGTAAAGCACTTAGTACAATAAATAATACCAACATTATTTTTAGAATAGGACAGTTTGCTGCAAGGGAAGCAATGTGGAACGTGGAGAAGGCCAGGACTTTGGAGCTAGATTAGGCTCGACACTGACTAAATTACTTGACCAATTGAATCTATTTTCTAACTTGTAAAATTAGAATAATTTATGCCATGTTAATGGACTACCAGAATAACTGAAAGTGTATGTGGAAGGGCTTGGAACAGTAACTGGAACATGATTGGAGCTCCATAAATATTGCTTCCTTTCTCACTAACCCAGTTTACCTAGAACCACACACACACACACACAAAAATTGTCCAGACTTGCTTTATGGCCCAAGATATGGCGAATTTGGGTGAATGTTACAGTATTTTTGAAAAGAATGTGTACTCTGCAGATGTTAGGAGTAGTATTTTGTATATATTAATTAGATTCAGTTTGTTAATCTTGTTGTTTACATCTTATATATCTTTACTGGTTCTGTGTGTCCTGTCAGTTACTGAGAGAGATGTGCTAACATTTCCCACAATGAATGTGGATTTGTCTGTTTCACCTTTTTGTTCTGTTCATTTGTTTTATACGTAGTGAGGCTGTGTTATTAGATGCATATAAATTTAAATCATCCTATCTTCTGGGTGATTGACTCTTTCCTCATTATCCTTCTTTAGCCCTAGTAATGCTTCCTGTCTTAACATATATTTTGTCTGGCATTAATATAACTGTACGCACTTTCTTCAGGTTGATGTTTGCCTTGTCTATAAATCCCATCTTTTTATTTTCAGTTTTTCTGTATCCCATATTGAAAGTGTCTCATAAACAGTGTTCAGTTGTATTGTGCTTTGTTTTTCTATCTGATAATCTTTGTCTTTTAATTGGAAAATTTAATCCTTTACATTTAGGCAATTAATAATACATGAAAATTAAGCTTTCTTTATATATATCTATGTATATGTCCTGGGACCCTAATTGTGTGATGTTAAACATTTTTAACATATCTTTCGCATTGTTCTCTGTATCTTCCATTTTTTTCTCTCTCTCCATACACATAAAATTAATAATCACAAATACACCCTTGTCACCCACAAGCATCTCTTAAAGCATACTTAATCTCCAAATGATGATAATAATAAGGTTGTAATTCCACCTCACATGATACAACTATTCTGCGAACAACTGAAAACACACTAACTCCTTCCCCAGAAAAGGACGTAAATTACTTGAGTGATGTTTACTCTTCT
This sequence comes from Camelus dromedarius, assembly GCF_036321535.1. Taxonomy (NCBI): domain Eukaryota; kingdom Metazoa; phylum Chordata; class Mammalia; order Artiodactyla; family Camelidae; genus Camelus; species Camelus dromedarius. Next base: position 63,390,968 of record NC_087444.1, on the reverse strand, counting down.
CCTTGATATCCTTTAGCTTAAGATATGATTTAAAATTAACAACGCTTAAATACTATGATATAAAGTCAGTACTTGTGTTCACACAACAACAGTATAAGAGAGGAAAGAAAAAAAGACATTTGCTATACACACACAGACATATTCCTAACAAAATAAGGAGGAAATTCTCATGGAAATTCCAGTCCCCGTGTCTGTGCTGGTCATGTGGTTGTGTCTGGTATTTATAACAACCTCCTTCTACTGCCCTTTTGGTATTCCTTTCGCCTTCAGCAAGAACCTCAGCTGGTCATGGTGCTCCTTTATTCCTGGAGGGTCTGGGCCATTAGTAGTTACTCTACCTGGATTGGGTTGTAGTTTTCCATTGACCTTAAGCATAGGGCATGGTAATACTAAGAGATGCCTTAAGGGATCTCCTGTATTCCAGACATACTCTTCCTTGCCTCTGTTGTGGAGTAGCAGTCCAATTTCCCCTTGGTAGTCAGGATCAGTCACCCCAGTCAGCACGAGCACAGTAACTCCTTTCTTTGCCTATTGATTCTGAGGCATGAGGAGTCCAAAATGACCAGGCGGCAGTCTTAACTTCAAGTTCAATGGAATCATTGTTGTGTCTCCTGGTGGAATTATTTCTCCCACGGAACTAAGACCTCTAGGCCAGCAAACATATACGTGCAAGAGCAGGAAACAAACATTTTGCTAGTGGGTCACCAGAGGTAATCGTGAGCGGTGCCACTCCCATTTCCTCCCTTTGATTCCTGGACCTGTGAATCCTGGCTATGGGGGAAACAGTGCCATATTCTGGATTTTGATTCAGAGCATTTATACCCTTCTTGAAACCCTTGCCACAACACTGCAAGATATTGCCACCTAGCTAGTGCTGTAATCGAGTCTTCAAAAGGCCATTCCACCATTTTGGCAAACCAGCTGCTTCGGGATGGTGGGAAATAAGGTACTCCAGTGAAATCCTTGAGCTTGGGCCCATTGCCACACTGCTTTTGCTGTGAAGTGAGCTCCTAGATCAGAAGAAATGCTGTGTGAGTGTTTAGCCAACAGATAGTAGTTTTAGCCAAAGCATTGAAGGCAGGGAATGAAAATCAATATCCAGAGAAAATGTCTCTTTTATTAAGAATAAATCATCACCCCTTACATGATGGAAGCAGTTGAATGTAATCAACCTGCCGTCAGGTAGCTGGCTGATCACCCAGGGGAATAGTGCCTTATCAAGGACTGAGTGTTGGTCTCTGCTGCTGGCAGTAGCTAGTTTGGCCTCATTGAGTGGAAGCTCATGTTGCTGAGCCCATGCATAACTCCATCCCTGCTACCATGGCTACTTTGTTCATGAGCCCATTGGGTGATGACAAGGATAGCTAGAGCTATCCACAGAGGTTGACTGGTATCCACAGAACTGGTCCTCCTATCTACTTGAATATTAAAAATCTCCTCTGAGGTCATCCTTTGGTGAACATTCACATGGGATAACAATATCTTCACATTTTTTGCCCATTTAGAGAAGTCTATCCACATAGTTCTTTCCCAAATTTCCTTGTCACCGATTTTCCAATGATCCTTCTGTGTTCTTGACTATACAGCCAAACCACTGGACCCCCCTCATTAATCAATGTATAATCACATGTCTGGCGATTTCTCCTTTCAAGCAAAATGAACAACCAGGTACACTGCTAAAAGTTCTGCCCACTGGGAAAACTTCCTTTCACCACAGTCCTTCAGGGATGTACCAGAGGGGCTGCAGTGCTGCAGCTGACCATTTTGGGGTGGTGCCTACATATCACGCAGAACCGTCTATAAACCAAGCCCAAGTCTCTTCCTCTGTCAACTGATGGTAGGGAACTCCCCATGAGGCCGTAGGTACAGGCTGAAAGTTCAACTTGCTTTCTAATTGAGCCAATCATAGGATGAGATTCTGTGCTTGATTTTCAACAGTCTCAGCCCTGCAGTTACAGGAGTTAAGGGTCTCCTTCAGGGCACGCATAGAAGCTTTCAGGTCATTTCTGTGGCTCCTGAGCTGGGAATTTGAATCCCTGGGCTCTTTCTTTTCTTTCACCACTTAATACAGAGACATTAGGAGCAACTAGTCAACCTCATTATATTATATTTTTTTAAATGTTGTAAAGTATCATATACACAGTCAATCTAGCTCCTCACTTCTTATAAGTGGTAGATTAAGAATATGAAATGGAGATATTTTGCATATCTCCAGTGGCAGATCATGCATGGACTCTAAGTCCTCTCTTTACTACTGGAAACAGAATCATTAGCATCTTTGTATCTAATTAGATTAGAGAGCCAATTCCAGAAACCTCAGAACCAGTTTAGAAAACTCAACCTTAGTAATTCTGTCCTTCTAGAACCACTCTTGGTACCAAAATCTGTATTAGTCAGGGTTCTCCAGAGAACAGAACCAATAGGATTTATATACATAAAGATTTATCATAAGGAGTTGACTCATGCAATCACAGAGGCTGAGAAGTCCAGACCCAGGAGAGTCAGTGCTATATTCCGACCTGAGTCTGAGTCTGAAGGCAGAAGACCAATTTACCAGGTTGAAGACAGTCGGGCAGAGAAAGAATTCTTTCTTACTCAGTCTTTTATTCTAGTCAGCCCTTCAGTGGATTGGATGAGGCCCACCCACACTGTGGAGGGTGATCTGCTTTACTCAGTTTACTGATTCAAATGCTAATCTCATCCAGAAACATTGTCACAGAGACACTCAGAAATAGTGTTTGACCAAAGATCTTGGCACCCTGTGGCCTAGTCATGTTGACACATAAAATTAGCCATCACACTGCTATAGAAAAGCATACATACCTTAAGTGTACATCTTGGTGAATTTTCATAAACTGAACACAACTATGTATGCAGCACCAGGTCAATAAACAGAACATAACCAGCACCGAAGAAGCCCCACTGTTTCCCCCTTCTAGTCATTAACCCTCTTTAAGGGTAACTACTATCAGGACTTCTAACACTACAGCTTAGTTGTGCCTGCTTTCGTATTTGCCAGTCAGTTGGAACCATATGGCATATTAGTCATCTATTTCTTCATAAAAAATCAACCCCAAATTTCTCAGCTTAAAACTACAAAGATTTATTACTTCACAGTTTCTGTGGGTCAGGAATCCACACATGGCTTATGGGTAACTCTGGCTCATGGCCTGTCATGAATTTGCAGTCAGGCTGTCAGCTCTGACTCTGGCCTCATCTGAAGGCTCAACTCGGGGAAGATCAATGTCCAGGTCGCAGTTGTTGGCAGGATTCAGATCCTTGCAGGTTGTTGGACTGAGGCCTCCCTTAGTTCCTTGCCACATAGGCCTGTCCATTGGGCAAGTCACAATATGGCAACAGGCTTTCCTCACATTGAGAATGTGGGAGACAGAGAGAGAAACCCAAGGTGGAAGCCAGAGTCTGTTTGCAGCCTCATCTCAGAAGTGACATTTTATCACTTTTGTCACATTTTATTCATTAGAAGTGAGTCATGAGGTCCAGTCCACACTCAAGCAGAAGGTTTTAAAGAAGGGCATGAATACCAGAGGGCAGAAATGATGGAAGGACATCTTAGGTTCTAACTACCATGAATGTCTTCTTTTGTGTCTGGCTTCTTTGTGCAATATTATTTTTGTGAAATTTGTCCACATTGTTTGTTAGATTACAGATAATTCATTCTTATCACTGTATAGTATTTCATTTATTTATCCATTTGATGGTTAATGGGCATTTGGTAGTTTCCAGCCTGGAGCTATTAAAAAATAGTGCTATTAGGGAATATTTTAGTACATACCTTTAGGTGAACATTTGTATGCGTGGGTATATAGCCAGGAGCAGAATTGCTGGGTCACAGGTATGCATATGTTCGGCCACAGTAGACATTGCCAAACTATTTTCCCAAAGTAGTTGTCATAATTTATACTTTTACCAGTAGTGAATTGAAGATGAAAGTTGTTGCACATCTTCACTAGCACTGATATTTTTCCATCTTTTTTATTTTAGCCTTTCTGGTTCATATGTAGTGTATCTCATTGTGGTTTTAATATGCATTTCCACAATGACTAAGGAAATAGAGCGTCTTTTCATATGTTTATTGACCACTTGGATATAATCTTTTATAATGTTTTTCAAGTATTTTGCCCTTTTTTCTATTGAGTTGTCTGGATTTTTCTTATTGGTTTAGAGGAGATTGTGACGTAGTTTGTGTATGAGTATGTTGGCTAGATATGTATTGCATGTATCTTTCCTCATTTTTGTGTGTTAACACTTTATTCTTTTAATTTTTAAAATTTATTTTACTTTTTGGAGCAGAGAGATAGTTAGGTTTTCTTACTTATTTTTAGAGGCAGTACTGGGGATCGAACCCAGGACCTTGTGTATGCTGAGCATGTGCTCTACCACTTGAGCTATACCCTCCCTGCTGTGTCTTAGCACTTTAATACTGTCTTTGATGAACAGAAATTTCCAATCTTAGTATTATCATTTTTCTAAATTATTTTCTCTTATTGTTACTACTTTTTATGTCTGTGCTTACTTTGAGGTTATTAAGATATTTTATTGTTTCACATTTTGCATTTAGATATCCAGTCCATCTAAATTTTATTTTGTTGTTGGTGAGGCAGAAGTAAAGATACACATTTTTTTCCACATCGATATCCAGTTGATCAGTTGATGGTACATGTGGCTGTTTCTGGATTCTGCATATTTTTCCACTAGTCAGCTTGTCCTTGGGCCAATACCACACTGTCTTAATTACCATAGATTTATGTTAAGTTTTGATATTTAATAATGTAAGTTCTTAGCTTTGTTCTTCCTCAAAATTACGTTGACTATTCTTGGCTCTTTACATTTCCACATAATTTAGAATTAGCTTATCAATTTGAGTAAAAAAGAAAACAGAAAAATCTCCTGAGATTTTAATTGGCATGACATTGACTCTGTAGATCAATATAGGATAGAATTAACATATTTATTACGCTGAGTCTTCCAATTTATGAGTATCTCACCTCTTTCCATATGTTTAGATCTTGTTTAATTTTTCTCAATAATGTTTTATAGTTTCTAATGTAGAATTTTAGGACTTGGAATCATTCATTAGATTTATTCCTAGTTTGGTGTTTTATGCTAATGTATGTGGCTTTTAAATGTATTTGTTTGTCAAAAGTTCTGCTTGGTTTTCCAGCTTCCTAGTTTTCCACTGCATTCTGTTCAGTGTCTCACCTCCATACAGTCATACCTCATTTTATTGTGCTTCACAGATGTTGTGTTGTTTACAAACTGAAGGTTTGTGGCAACCCTGCACTGAGCAAGTCTGTTGGTGTCATTTTCCCAACAGCATTTGCCCACTTCATGTCTCTGTGTCACATTTTGAAATTCTCATAATATGTCAAACATTTTCATTATTATTATATTTGTTCTGGTGACCTGCAATCAGTGATCTTTGATGTTACTACTGTCATTGTTTTGGGGTTAGGATTAGAACTGCACCATACAATATGGTGAACTTAATCGATAAATGTGGTGTTCTGACTCTCCACCAACCAGCTATTCCCCCATCTCTCTCCTTCTCCTCAGTCTCCACATTCCCTGAGATACAACAATATTGAAATTAGGCCAGTTAATAACCCTACAATGGCCTCTAAGTGTTCAGGTAAAAGGAAGAGTCACACGTCTCTCACTTTTAAATCAAAAGCTAGAAATAATTAAGCTTAGTAAAGAAGGCATGTTGAAAGCCAAGGTAGGCTAAACCCTAGGCCTCTTGCACCAAACAATTAGCCAAGTTCTGAACACAGAGGAAAAAATCTTGAAGGAAATTGAAAGTGTTACTCCATTGTAGTTTTGATTTGCATTTCTCTGATAATTAGTGACATTGAGCATATTTTCATGTGCCTGTTTGTCATTTATGTCTTCATTGGAGAAATGTTTGGTTAGGTCTTCTGCCCATTTTTGGATTTTTGTTGTTTTTGTGTTGTTGTTTGAGTTGTATGAATTGCTTGTATATTCTGGAAATTAAGCCCTTATCAGTCACGTAATTTGCAAATATTTTCTCCCATTCCATAGGCTGTCTTTTTGTTTTATTTTGTTTCCTTTGCTATGCAAAAGCTTAAAAGTTTAATTAGGTCCCATTTGTTTATTTTTGCTTTTATTTCTGTTACCTTGGTAGACTGCCCTAGGAGAACACTGCTAAGATCACACCAGTCAGAATGGCCATCATTAAAAAGTCCACAAACAATAGATGCTGGAGAGGGTGTAGAGAAAAGGGAACCCTCCTACACTGTTGATGGGAAGGTAGTTTGGTGTAGCCATTACGGAAAACAGTATGGAGATTCCTTAAAAAGCTAAAAACAGACTTACCATATGATCCAGCAATCCCACTCCTGGGCATAAATCTGGAGGGAACTCTAATTTGAAAAGATACATGCACCCCAGTGTTTATAGCAGCACTATATACAATAGCCAAGACATGGAAACAACCTAAATGTCCATCAACAGATGACTGGATAAAGAAGTTGTGGTATATTTTATATAATGGAATACTTCTTAGCCATAAAAAAGAACAAAATAATGCCATTTGCAGCAACATGGCTGGACCTGGAGATCATCATTCTAAGTGAAGTAAGCCAGAAAGAGAAAGAAAAATACCGTATAATATCACTGATATGTGGAATCTTAAAAAAAGACACAAATGAACTTATTTACAAAACAGAGACAGACTCATGAACATAGAAAACAAATTTATGGTTACCAGGGGAGAAGGGTGAATAGATAAATTGGGAGTTCAGGATTTGTAGATACTAACTACTGTATATAAAATAGATAAGCAATAAGGTCTTACAGTATAGCACAGGGAACCATATTCAATATCTTATAATAGTCTATAATTAAAAAGTATATGAAAAGGATATATATATATGTGTATGAGTGTGTAATTGAATCATTATGCTGTACACCAGAAATTAACACAACATTGTAAACCAACTATACTTCAATTAGGAAAAAAAAAAAGTGTTACTCCAGTGAATACACAAATGATTAAAAAAAAAAAAGCTTAACAGCCTTATTGCTGATATGGAGAAAGTTTTAGTGATCTGGAAAGAAGATCAAACCAGCCACAACATTTCCTTAAGCCAAAACTTAATCCAGAGTAAGGCCCTAACTGTCTTTAATTCCGTGAAGGCTGAAAGATGTGAGGAAGCTGCAGCAGAAGTGTTTGAAGCTGGCAGAGGTTAGTTTATGAGGTTTAAGGAAAGAAGCCGTCTCCATAACATCAACGTGCAAGGCGAAGCAGCAAATGCTAATGTAGAAGCTGTAGCAGGTTATTCGGAAGATCTAGCTAAGGTCATTAATGAAGGTGGTACACTGAACAACAAATTTTTAATATAGACAAAAAAGCCTTAAAGATGCCATCTAGGACTTTCATAGCTAGAGAGGAGAAGTCAATGCCTGGCTTCAAAAGACAGGCTGACTTTTGTTAGGGGCTAATGCACTTGGTGACTGTAAGTCAAAATCAGTGCTCATTTACAAGGACCCTGAATCCTAGGGCCCCTAAGCATTATGCTAAATCTCCTCTGCTTGTGCTCTATAAATGGAACAACAAAGCCTGGACAACTGCAACATCTGTTTACAATATGATTTACTGAATATTTTAAGCCCACCGTTCAGACCTACTACTCAGAAAAAAATAATTCCTTTCAAAATATTACTGCTTATTGACAATGCGCCTAGTCACCCAACAGCTCTGACGGAGATGTACAATACAATTAATGTTTTCGTGCTTGCTAACACAGCATCCATAATACAGCCCATGGATCAAAGAGTAATTTTGACTTTCAAGTCATTATTTAAGAAGTACATTTTATAAGGCTATAGCTGCCATAGATTGTGATTCTTCTGACGGATCTCAGCAAAGCAGATTGAAGATTCTGGAAAGAGTTCACCATTCTAGACGCCATTAAGGACATTGGTGATTCACAGAAAGAGGTCAAATATGGACATTAATAGGAGTCTGGAAGAGGTTGATTCCAGTCATCCAACCCTCACTTGAATGAGTTCAAGACTTCAGTAGAGGAAGTAACTGCAGATGTGGAGGAAATAGCAAGAGAACTAGAATGAGAAACGGAGCCTAAAGATGTGACTGAACTGCTGCAGTCTCGTGATAAAACTTGAACAAATGAGTTGCTTCTTATGGACGAGTAAAGAAATTTCTTGAGATGGCATCTACTCCTGGTGAAGATGCTGTGAAGATCGCTGAAATAACAACAAAGGATTTAGAATATCACATAAATTTAGTTGATAAAGCAGCAATAGGGTTTGAGAGGATTGACTCAAATTTGGAAAGAACTTCTACTGTGGGTAAAATGCTATCAAACAGCATTACATACTACAGAGAAATCATTTGTAAAAGGAAGAGTCAACTGATGCAGCAAACTTTATGGTTGTCTTATTTTAAGAAATTGCCACAGCCACCCCAGCCTTCACCAACCATCACCCTGATTAGTCAGCGACCATCAATATTGAAGCAAAACCCTCCGCTAGCAAAAAGACAAAGACTCACTGAAGGCACAGATGATGGTCAGCATTTTTTAGCACTAAAATATTTTTAAAATTAAGATATGAACATTATTTTTAGACATGATGCTATTGCTTACTCTTAATAAACTACAGTGTAGTATAAACATAACTTTTATATGCACTGGGAAACCAAAAAAAAAAAATCACATAATTTGCTTTATTGGGATATTTGCTTTATTGCAGGAGCCTGGAACCAAACCTGCTCTCTCTGAGGTATGCTTATACTATTTTGGGTCAGGAAAAGCCTCAAGGAGAAAAGAACTGCAGAATGTTGGGCACATCTCAGTTTACTTTCTTCCTCTCTGAGATTCTGACCCTCATTACCAGAAATGGAAATGCCTGAAGTGATTAATTTTTGGTTACATGCTCAGTATGCTTACTACGAATAGAACAGCATAGACTATAAAGGAAGGTGGTAGTCATATGCCCACAAATCAAAACCATCTTTTGTTTATTTATTTATTTATTTATTTTATATTTTATTTACTTAATTATTTATTGAAGTACAGTCAATTACAATGTGTCTATTTCTGGTGTACAATATCCCAGTTATGCATATACATACATATATTCAAAACCACCTTTTAAATTATTTTTATGACAGAGATGGTACCTATCTATTGAAATGTTGTTATAATACAGAGATACTTAATAAGGCAAAAGTGAAAGTTCACTGTCCCTTCTGCCTCTTTACCTCGACTCACTCCACAGGGGTGATCACTGAACTAATTTGGGTTGTGTGTGCACATGTTTGACATGTGTGTTTTCAATTTTTGAAATGAGAACATGCTGTTCTGTAACTGTCTTTTTTTCCAATTAGCAGCATATCCTGGCCATACTTCCATGTCATTGTGTATAGATCTAAGTCATTTTTTTTAACAACTTTACAGTGCTTTGCAGAAAGGAGATATCATACCTTATTAGAACATTTATTAATGGACATTTACAGTATTTCCAATATTTTGCCTTTACAAACAATGCTGCAACAAATATCCTTAAACATATATAATTGCTCTGTGTGTGTGTGTGTGTGTGTGAATAATAGTATGTTTCTGTAGAATGGATGTTAGAAGTAGAAGTGTGTGGGTCAGAGGGTATGTGTAACATTCGGATAGGTAATGACAAATTTGCCCTGTAAAATTCATGAGATCTTTTTAGTTACGTTTGTTTGCTTGTTTGTTTGTTAGTTATAATGAGAATATGCCAGGTGACTAGGCCACCAGAAAGGGCTGCAGATTCTTTTGTTCTTTTAAAAGTTGTGGTCTAGACGGGGATTAGCACACTATGGCCTATGGGTCAGATGTGGCCTGCAGCATGTTTTTAAATGGCCCATGAGCTAAGAATGATTTTTATATGTTTAAGTGTTTATTAAAAAAAAAATCAAAGAAGACTATGCAACCAAGCCTATCTGTGACCCACAAAGCTTAAATATTTACTATAAGGCCCATTATGGGAAGTTTACTGACCACTGGTAGAGCATGCTTTTTAAGGTTTAATGTGCATTTGAATCCTGGGAAACTAGCTGCTGAGATTTAGAGTGAGGTTACATCTCTAACAGGGTCCCAGATGATGCTGCTGGTCCCTGGACCACACTTTGAGTAACAACAGTCTGGAGCTGCACTGTCTGAAACACTGGCACTTGAAATACGGTTAATGCAACTAAGTAATTACATTTGTTTTGTTTTATTTCAATTAATTTATATTTAAAATGTAAATCTAATACCTGATTCAACTACTGGAAATCTTTTAAATACTTCGGTATGTGAATATATTTTTCAACTGTCAATTTTATAACTTTTAAATATAGACTAATTATTTCCAATAAAAATTTAGTGTCCAGATTGAGGTGTGTTCTAAGTGTAAAATACCTACCAGATTTTGAATACTTTGTACAAAAAAAGACTATAAAACTTCGCAAAATATCCATGTATCAAATCCGTACGTTGTACACTCTAAACTTATACAACATTACATGTCAATTATATCTCAATAAAACAGGTGGAAAGACTGTAAAACATCTCAGTAATAATTTTTATATTGATTACATGTTGAAATATGTTTATGTATTTGGTTAAATTAAAGTGAATCAGTTGCTTCTTTTAACTTTTTAAATGAAGCTATCAGAAAATTTTAAATTATGTATGTGGCTCATGTTCTATTTCTGTAGGACAACAACTGGTCTAGAGTGGCCCAAGCCTGTGTTTCTGAATGCATTCATCAAGCAAAGGAACTGAGTTCTATCAGGCAATGTGTAGATGGCACAATGGGAGAAAGTAGCTCATGTAAAATGTTTCCTAAGAACGTCTACAACCAGAAGGTTTGAAAAAACTTTGAAAGTAAATGTCTATAAGCAAAGAAAAAAGATATATATATATTTATATAGTGATATAAATAACTGAACCACTATGCTGTACAACAGAAACTAACACATTATAAATCGAATATACTTCAATTTTTTTTTAAAAAAAAGGCATGAAAAGGAAAAGAAACAATGGGAAAGAAACAATTTTGAAGAACAGATGCTACCAGCAACCTGAAATCTTTGGGACAATCCCAATTTTAATTGATGGGGTAAATGAACGCTTATCATAATTGAAGGTGTGCGTTTAACCCAGTCCACAAACATTTGCCTTAAAGACCATGTAACTTTAGAAACCAAAGGACTGAAGTCAAATGGAGTAATGACATAGAACAGGAAAGTGGAAATTTTTAGTAGCTATCCTACTAATTCAGTTTCTTCTACCTCCTTTCCCTAAAATATCTATTTACAAATGTTCTTTGAAAAATGCATGAAGCTCAAACAAATACTCTTTTGGAAAAAGAGCGAGAAGAATGCTTCACTTTACAGAACTTTTCCTTACTAAGGTCTCATGGTTAGGGTCTCACATGGAATAGTCATTCAACAGAGCATCACTTAACTCACATAAAGAAAATCCCAAAGCAATTCTCTAATGAAGACATATGAATGACCAATAGACACACGAAAAAATGCTCTATATCAGTAATTATCAGAGAAATGTAAATCAAAACCACAATGAGGTATCACCTCACACCAGTCAGAATGGCCATTATTCAAAAGTCCACAAAGGATAAATGCTGGAGAAGGTATGGAGAAAAGGGGACCCTCCCACACTTTTGGTGGGAATGCAGTTTGGTGCAGCCATTGCAGAAAACAGTATGGAGATTCCTCAAAAGACTAAAAATAGACTTACCGTATGACCCAACAATACCACTCCTGGGCATATATCCAGAGGGAACCCTAATTCAAAAAGACACCTGCACCTCAATGTTCATAGCAGCACTATTTACAATAGCCAAGACATGGAAACAACCTAAATGTCCACTGACAGATGACTAGATAAAGAAGTTGTGGTATATTTATGCAGTGGAATACTACAAGGCCATAAAAAATGATAAAATAATGCCATTTACAGTAACATGGATGGCCCTGGAAAATGTCATTCTAAGTGAAGTAAGCCAGAAAGAGAAAGAAAAGTACCATGTGATATCACTCATATGTGGAATCTAAAAAAAAAAGACAAATGAATTTATATATAAAACAGAAACAGACTCACAGACATAGAATACAGACTTGTGGTTGCCAGAGGGTAGGAGGGTGGGAAGGGATAAACTGGGAGTTCAAGATTTACAGATACTGACTGATATACATAGAATAGATAAACAAGTTAACACTGTATAGCACAGGGAAATATATTCAAGATCTTGTAGTAGCTTATGGTGAAAGAGAATATGAGAATGAATATATGTATATTCATGTATGACTGAAGAATTGTTCTGTACCCCAGAAATTGACACAACATTGTAAACTGACCATAACTCAATAAAAAAAACATTGTTTAACAACAACAAAAAGAAAATCCCATTGTCATAACCATCACTTACTAAAGAACAGTCAAACATGAAGATGACAAAACTATCTTATTTATTATAAATAAGATAATAGGAAAATACAACTTGATTTGCCAAAAGAGAGTTACTTGCATATGGAGTCCAAACATTTGTTGATTACATAAAGTTATGTAAACTGAAACTGGGGTAAAAATGGATGGAGTGGATTTTCACTCTTTTGGACACTGCATTCTGCAAAAGGTCCAGGTGGACTGAGAGGCAACATCACAGAGAGTGATGGTATTTTAGGGGTTAGTTTAAAACTTATTAACATTTTAAAAAATTAGAGCCATGTCTGAAGCTACATAAGACACTAAGCTGGAAGGTGCTGCCAAGAAGATGTGCTCCTGGGTCTTTGGGGTGGACTCTGCTCATTCTTGTTATCCCTTGTTTTTTCTTTTTGTACAGGGTTCTTTGGGGAACAAACCTGGCCTGGCTGAATCAGTCACAGTGATTGGCTGAACATCTGCACAGGCACATGACCCAGCCTGGAGCAACTGACGTCGTCTGTTGGGAATTCGAATGGTGACAGGAGTGACAAGGTCAGAGAGTGATTGGAGCTAACTCATCATAACAGCAGCAGCTGTTCCCGAATAGATTGTCTGTTCCCGCTCTCTGGAGCCCTGGAATTGCCCTGGTTGCTCTCCTTTACGAGGTGATTCTGTTTTTACTTGGATTCCATGAGCTTCTCCAGACCCTTTCAACAGATTATTTGGTTTAAGTTAACCAGACTCTGGTTTCTGTTGCTTGTAAACGAAGACTCTGCTGCACTCTGGTCTTACACAAAGAGAAAATACATTAAGAGGTAAATTTAGCCCACCTGTAGATTATCATTAGGCAAAATTAGGTATAAACTATCTCAGAAAAGTAAAATCTGGCTTAGCTAAGCAGAAATAGTGGGTTCCATAACGTCACCTATTAAAATCATGTGTACCTGCCAAGAAGTTCTTCCTTCATCTAATTTAAATTTTTCACTTTTTGGACTATATCCATTTAATGCTATTATCTCATTACATATTTATTTAAGGCTTATTAGCAAACAAGAATGGCAACATATTGATACAGAGTGATGAGTGCATGGGCACTCATTATACTCTTTACTTTTGTGAAGTTCGAAAATTTCTATAAATTGTTCTTTTTTAAATGCCTATCAGGTGTATAACATGGTGGCAATATTGTGGGAAGCACAGGACAAGATCCTATCTTCAAAGGGTATATAAGGTAAAAGAATGAAAATACAGAACTCTTGGCCCAGGCAGAAAAACTTTTGTGAACACAGGTATAGAACAAGGGTCCCTCAGATACATGTGAAAATCTCAGAGGAACTTGTACTGACATCAGGAAGCCAAAAGGCACACAATAATAAAGGTGAGTGAACTCTGCGGGGTGGGTACCAAGGCTGTGTGTTAACCACTTGCAAGGCTTCAACTTTAATATATGTTAGAGGATGTGCTACTTTTGTTCAGTTTCATTGAGTGTGGCCTGGCCAGCTAGCTGCTAGGGCACCAACCATGAGAAGACAAATAGAAATAGAGAAACATGTTTGCCAGAACACCTCCAGGTAGGGGAGGAGCAAGGGGTGGGGCAGGGGGCGGGGCAAGGGTGGTGCTCTGAATGTACATATAAGGAATCCACTGATAAACGGCTTAGGCTGGGGGATGAGACCTTCAAGGGGCAAGTTCTGGCAAGAGTGGGTGACACATAATCTGCCTCCGAAGGCACACGGGTCCCATTATCTGCAGGACTAGTGTAGCCTAGTGTCGAGAGCAGACACTGTCCTCAGATGACCTGGGTTTGGGTCCTGGCTCCACTACTTTTTTTTCTTTTTAGAATTTTTCAAAAAATTTTTTCATTTTGGTAAAATACACATAATATAAAATTTACCATTTTTACCATTTTAAAATGTACAGTTTGGTAGTGTTAAGTACATTCACGTTGTTGCACAACCAGTCTCCAGAATTCTTACATCTTGCAAAACTGAAACTCTATACCCATTAAACAACTCCCCACTCCCTCCTCCTCCCAGCCCCTGGCAACCACCATTTTACTTTCCGTTTCTATAAATTTGACAACTCTATATGTTATCAGGTAATTCATGTAGGTGGTACCATATATCATTTGTCTTTTTATGACTGGCTTATTTCACTTAGTAAACCATCTTTGAGAATCATCCAGGTTATAGCATATGTCAGAATTTCCTTCCTTTTTTAAGGCTGAATAATATCCCACTGAATGGATATACCATATTCATTTACATTGTTATCCATTCGTCCATCAATGGATACTTGGGTTGCTTCCACCTTTTGGCTATTATGAATAATGGTGCTATGAAATGGGTATAGAAATATCTCTTTATGACCCTGCTTTCAATTCTCTCAGTTATATACCCAAAAGTGGAGTTGCTGGATCAAATGGTAATTCTATTTTTAAGTTTTTGAGGAACCACCATCCTGTTTTTCACAGCAGCTGCACCATTTTACTTTCCCACCAGTAATGCATGAGTCTCCCAATTTCTCTGCATCCTCAACAACACTTGTTATTTTCCTTTTCAGAATTTTTCTAGCCATTCTCATAGGTGAGTTTGGATGTTTTGATGCTCACATCTGGTTTGGAAAATGTAGATCTGTAACCTGTGGCAGAGGGTACTGAAAGTAGCCGTAGCTGGTAGTAGGAATCAAAGAGGTCTCTGCGGGAGAAGGTCACAGACCGGCTAATGCCAGAGAACCCGAAAGAGCTGGCAAGAGCCAGGCTGCCTAGATGAGGGAAGTACAGGAGAGCCACACCCAGAAAACTGTGCTTAGCTGGGGCTGCTTTCTACCACAAGTATGTAGAGAAAGGGCTGGCACAGTACAAAGAGGAACCAAAGTTATTAAAAGAATGGAGGAATTGGTCCAGAGCTAAGACTAAAGCTCCAAGGGGTAGTTTGGGTCATTGGTGTCCGCTAGGTGCAACAATAGGATGGACAGAGTCAGAAAGGGACTTTTTTTTAAAGAAAAGGAATGTTTTAAGTAGGGAAAATTTACTAGCAATATGGCAAGGACTTGAGAAGGAGCACCTGAGTTCAATATTAGACACACACACAAAAAAAATATGAAGATAAAGCTATGCAAAATGAGGAATAGTTTTACCAGAAAGTGAGGAAGTACTATTTTTGGAACTCTCTCTGTTGAAAGAGGTTTGTCTTATTGGAGGGAAAGTTCAATCTTTCTACAGATCAATCAAGGAACAGAAGAATGTTCAGTCTCTGGCTTCTTTGAGAGATATATATATATTTGTTAAACTTTGTCATGTTCACATTTCTCCATTTCCAATTGATTTCAGAAAACTCTCAAAGTTCACATTCAGCATGTCTGAAACCCAACGCATACTCTTCCGCCCCTCCCACCCCACCTCTGACAAATTCCCCAGGCCGCACAGCTTTCCCTGCCCAGGTAGATGAAGTCATGCCACCCCTCCTGCCCTTTGGAATCGCCTTCACTCCTCCTCCCCTTCACCTACCCGGTCAGTGGTTTCTTCTTCTGACTTGCTTTCTGAATCTGCATCATTCTCCGCTGCCCTAGATCTGACCCTCTCCCTAGCCTTATCTACAGTGTGTGGCAGCAACTTCCCAGCTCACCTCTAGTCTCCATCCTCATCCCCTCCACCTCTGCACTCACCTCCAGCACTCCCAAGCCCCAAAGCCACCCTACCCCCCCACTGCTCTACAGCTGGTCAAGCCCCAAGCCCATCTTCGACTCCTGGTTTCCCAAAGAGTAGTCCAAAAACCTTCAAGTGACCTTCAAGGCAAATTAACCTCCACCCCATAAACATTCACCACTTCCAATATTCATCATCTGTGTTTTTTAAAAGTTACAATATTGGCAAAACAATATTATTCTAACAACAAAAATTCAAGGCAAAAATTTCCCACAGTCTCCATTTGCATACAACCATAGTGTCCTCTAGTCCTTGGCCATATGCTCAGTCCATGTTTGCAGACTTGCAGTGATGTGGATAGAATTTTATATCTTCCTATTTTACTTAACATAATATACTGAATACTATTCTATCTTGTTAGTAACATTGCCAGATCAGTGCCCCAAAGCATTGCTGCAATTCACCTTTCTACCAGCAACGTACAAGAGTGTCTGATTTCACACATTCTCAACAGCCACTCTTTCATTTTTGACAATCTGATGAGGGTTTTTTTGGTTTGGTTTTTTTTGTTTTTTTGTTTTTTTTTTTTTTTGTAGAAAGAAAAGTACCTCAGTTTCTTCACATGTTTTTCAGCTCTTTGAATTTCTCTTCCTGTGAAAAGGTTATTAAATCCCTTCCCTATTTCTATTGGATTGTATGTTTTCCTTCCCAAGTTGAGGATTTTTGTGTACTGAGGATTTTAACCCTTCATCTGTCATGTGCATTGCAAGTTCCTTCCCCTTATAGATTTCTCAGCCCCTCTTCAGTCCTGAGTCGGAAAATGGAATAGCCTTCATCACATCACAGGAGAATGCATCCAATTTGCTGCCTCCTTGGGCAGCCCCATTGTCCATCTCCTCCTCAACTGGCTAATTCCCTTTGAAGTGGAGTGATGCTTAAGTGTCTCCGTTGGTAAGAAAGGATGGAAGTGAAGGACCAGAGACCCTGGATGAATGAGGGGGTCGGGGGTAGGCTGAGGAATGGCATAAGGAGATTGGAGAGATGAAGATCATACAGAGCCTTGAAGGATTTATTATAAGTGCAAGTGGAAGGTATGAGCTGGAATATATTTGTGAAAGGATGCCTGTAGCTGCTGGATGGGAAATGCACTAAGGGAGCAGGACTGAAAGCAAGGAGCCCAGTTAAAAGGATATTGTTGTGGTCCGGGTGAGAGACAGTGGTGGTTTGGATGAGGGTACTGGCAATGGATACAAGGAGAGGTTGATGGACACGTTTTGAGCCATAATGAAGAGTTAAATATGGTCAATAGATTATGCTGAGAGATCAGACATGGAGCAGTGAGATGGAGATGGAGACTGGCTCCTGAGATTCACTGGATAGGAGGATCTGATTGGGAGGGGAGTTGACAAGGAAAATAAGATTCAGTCTTAGGCTTGTCAACTCTGAGCCACCTGTGAAACCACCAGACGGAGAGGTGAGATGTTAGAGGACGGAGCTCAGTCTTGGCATCTGGGTTGGAGACACAAATTTGGAGATAAGCAGCAGATAGATGGTATTTAAAGCCAGGGGAGAGGAGGTGCCAATAAAGGAGACTATTGAATCTGGAAGCCCAGGAGTCACCTTACCAAGAGCAGTTTCAGTAAGTGCATGGGGCATGGTGAGTATATTGGACTGAGTTGGAAAATTCGTAAAAGGTGAGGAAGTGGGGATGGCACAGAGACAACTCTGTCAAGACACTTAGTTGTGAATAAAGAGTTAGGAAATAGGAAAGTGAGTGGAAAAGATGTGGAGTCAAGAGAGTTGTACGGGGAATACTAGAACATGGCTGCTAAGAAGGTGGCAAATGGGTCTAGAGCAGGAGAGAAAGGCTTGACTGCGGGCAAGAGGAGGTCAGCTCCCTTGTCACAACAGAAGGGGCAAAGGAGAAGATGGGTGCAGATGTGGCATGTCTGTAGATCAGACGGCAGCAAGGTGAGAGGGGTCCTGAATGGTGGGAGGAAAGTGGGGGTGCTGGCAGGAAGGGAGGGGGGATGGGGATAGAGAGAGAATGAGACTGAGAATAATATTTACAGAGTGGAGAAAAGAAAGCGGTTCTTAGATTGTTAAGAAGAGTGAAGAAAAAGCCCAGCTCAGGATTCAGAATGCCAAGAATAAAGAGAAAATTCTCCAAGAAAAAGAGAGAGACAGAAAGAGAGAGAGAACAAAATTACACACAAAGGAATGATGATCCTATCAACATTGTATCTCTCATTGGCAACACCGGATACTAGGAGACGATGGAACACCATATAGATAGTTCAGAGAGGAAATATAATTTTTGAACCCAAAGCACTATACCAAGTCAAACTAGCATTCAAATGGAAAACACAAAACAGACACATTTTCAGCCATCAAAAGTTTCATAGTTGACACTCACAGACATCCCTGAAAAACTTACCAGGAGATGAATTCCAGCAAGTTGGAAAATGAATCCGTGAGAAATATATGTGATACTGAAAACAATGACAGGCAAAGAAACGGAGGTAGAGGGTGTGCTTATAATGTAGTATGAATAATTGCTGGCTGGTTTTGTTTTTTTTTTTTTTTTCAGTTCAGCTGATGGAAGCATGAGAGGTAGTGGGGAAGAGGAGGAGGAAGGGACAGGAAATCCACTAAGTTCTTCGTCTAATTCAGGGGGGAAAATTACTGATTACCTCTAGCTATTGATAGGCAGAAAAATGTCTGTTAAATGTAATCATAATCTTAAAAGAATAGACGATGTATACATTCTATATATTCTAATCCCCAGAGGGAACGAATGGAACAAAAACACCTCTTTTAATTCAAAGAAAATAAACGATTCTTAAAATGGGGGTGGGGAGAAATCATTCTATTCAGAAATAGAAAACCCAAAAGAGATGGTATAAACAGTTCTCAACATATCTCACTGAGGAAAGTGGAAGAATGAGTTACTAGAAAAACATAATATTTCTGACCATGATTATCTTCTCTTTTCTACCCCAACTAGAAGGTGTCTAGGACCATCTCTAAAACTATCTTCATTAATAAATATACTAATTTCTGTGATTGTATAATAAATTACCCTCAAACACAGTGGCATACGACAACTGTTTATTTTGCTCGTGGGTTCTGTGGAGCAGGAACTGGGACAGGGTACAGTGGCGGGAGATGGCCTGTCTTTGCTCCCCATGTTTGGAGCCTCAGTTGAAAGTCTCAAAAGCTTTTCACTCACGCCGTCTGGCAGTTGGTGCTGGCTGTTGACCGGGGGCCTCATTTCCTCTCCATGTGGCCTGGGCTTCCTCACAACATGGTGGCTGGGTTCCAAGGGCAAGCGTCCCAGCAGAGGAAGAGCCAAATGGAAGCTGGAAGTCACACAGCATCACTCCATTTTGTTTGTTAGAGGTGACTCAGTCAGTCCAGCTCATATTCCTGGGGAGGAGAATTAGGCTCCACCTTTGGTGAGAGAAGAGTCAAAGAATTGGTGGATGTCTTTTAAAACCATCATAATAACCAAATAGAATTCTTCATGATAAAACTAAGAATGTATTAAGTAAACAAACCTTAAAACTTTAATTCTACAGCAAAACATAATATACTGAACAGAGATAATATACAGCTCTACAGATAGATTTTTAAGCATTAGTCTTAGCAATTTGTCACTAACAAACTTAAGTTTTGCAAGTTCCCTTTTTCACCAGCTGTTAGATCAGGTAAACCTATTAGAATTACAATCAAGAAAATCTAGCTCTTTGCTATTCATAGGCGATATGGACAGAACAAAATAAAAATAAAAGGATAAATAGAAACGACTTTAAAACGTTAAAAAGGGCTGTGACAAGGTACCAGATATGTTCAGGAAAATAATTCAGGGTGAAAACATTAGGGAATTTCACATCCACCAACATTATTGGTAATCAAGAAAATAGACATTAAAACAACAATCAGCTATCAAACAAACAAAAATTTAAAGTATTGATAATGTCCATTGCTTGCATGGATGTAGGGGAGGGTATATATATATTCACTGTTGTTGGGTGTGTGAAGTTCTAGGACAATTTTCAGAATCTGTTAAATTTTAAACCCCACACCCTTTGACCCAATAATTTCACGATTAAGTATTCAGCCTACATACATCTTTACGAATACAGTACTATGTAAATACTGTGCAGTATTTTTAAGAAGGAAGATTTATGTATAACAATATGGAAGGATTTCCAAAACACAACATTAAGTGAAAAAAGCAAGCAGCAGAGCAATACATACACCGCAAGCCCTCTTAGTTTTTAAATTACAGAACTAAATTATATATTTATGTCTTATGTTCATACACATCCAAATACAAAGAAACGTGGGAAGAAAGATATCCATTAAACTGGTAACAGTGGCTTCCTCTCAGGATTAAAAGTTTGGAATAAGAAGGTAATTTAAAAATTTTTCTTCT
Organism: Camelus dromedarius; assembly: GCF_036321535.1. Taxonomy (NCBI): domain Eukaryota; kingdom Metazoa; phylum Chordata; class Mammalia; order Artiodactyla; family Camelidae; genus Camelus; species Camelus dromedarius. Next base: position 63,370,411 of record NC_087444.1, on the reverse strand, counting down.
GTACCCTGCTATATTTTGGATTTCTTAAACATAAAATATACATATATTAGCTATATAACTTTTAAAATTAAAAGCAAAATGAACTTTTTTTCTTGTTTTATATATATATGTATAACTTTTTTTTTTTGGTAACTGCTTTACTAAGATACAATTCTCATACCATACAGTTCACCCACTTATGTACAATTTAATGATTTTTAGTATATTCACAGAGTTGTGCAACCATTATCACAATAATTTTAGAACATTTTCTTTGCCTTCAAAAAAAGCCTTTGGCTATCAGCCTCTCTCCAATTCTCCCATTCCCCCAGTCCTGGGAAAGCACTAATCCATTTTCTGTCTCCAAAGAATTGCCTGTTCTCAACACTTCATATAAATGGAATTACATAATATGTCATCCTTTGTAACTGGCTTCTTTCACTGAGCATGAAGTTTTCAAGGTTTTTCTGTGTTGTCACATGTATCAATACTTCATTCCTTTCTATAGCCAAATAATATTCCATTGTATGGATATATGTACCATGTTTTGTTTATCCATTCAGCAGGTGGTGGGCAGTTAGGTTGGTTCCACTTTGGGCTATCAGAATAAATATTCGTATACAAGTTTTTGTGTGGACATAGATTTTCATTTCTCTTAGGTATATATATATCCAAGTGTGGAATTGCTGGATCAGATGGTAGACCTATGTTTAACTATTTGAGAAACTGCCAGACTGTTTTCCAAAGTGGCCACACCATTTTACACTCCCACCAACAGTGTATGAGGTTCCAATTTCTCCACATCCTCACTAACAATTATTATTTGTCTTTTTGATTACTAGTAGGTATGGTAAAGTATCTCGTTGTGGTTTTGATTTGTATTACCTGATTACTGGTGATGTTGAGCTTTTTTGTTCTTTTGGCCCTTTGTCTATCTTCTTTGGAGAATGCTTAATCTGAATAATGCTTAATAATTAGCCCATTCATTATTAATCTAATTTAATCTCAACAACAACAATTTTTTTAATCGATTTACCATAGAGATATGGGTTTATTTTTGGATTCTCAATTCTCTTCTATTGATCTATATGTCATTCTTATGCCAATACCACACTGTCTAGCTCACTTTTGCTTTATAGTAAATTTTGAAATCAAAAAGTGTAAGTCCTTCAAACATTGTTCTTCCTTTCAAGATTATTTTGGCTATTCTGGATTCCTTGAGTTTCATGTGAATTTTATGATCAGTGCATCAGTTTCTACAAAGATACAGCTGAGAGTCTGATAGGGATTGAATTAAATAAAACGAACTCTTTAAATGGTAGGTATTTTTATTATTATTTTCTGGGAAATAAAAATAAAGTAGCATTTCATCAAGTGGTTTCATGAGACCCAACTTACGGGAGTTAATAAATGTCAGTGTGTGTCATCATCTAGATCCAGAATTGCCAAATTCTCACTATCTTGCTTCCTATGTACATTTCAAAACCACGCTTCCTTCTCCATCTCTTGCTCTGCTTTTCTAGTTCAGGCCCCCAGCATTTCTGATCTGCATTACTGAGGCATCTTCCAGAAGTCACTCTGCCTTTACTCTGGTCTCCTCTAAATCATCCTCTAACTTGAAGTCAAAATCAGCTCTCAAAAGCTCAAACGTGATCCTGTCTCCTCCTTTTGAAAAACACTTCAATGACTATCCATGGTCTTCAAGGTAAAGTTCAAATTTCTTGGCATACTTAAAAGGCCCTTCTAAGTTTGGGTTCTGCTCACTTACTGCCCATTGCACATCCCTCCTCAGTAATACCAAACCAACCCTCTATTTCGGGCATGCCAAAAATCTCTAGTCCCAGAACACACCGGGCACTTTTATGCCTCCCTGCATGGGCACACAGGTGGCCTTCATCTAGAATGCCTTCCCCTCACATCTCTCTGGAAAACTCTTATTTCATCTTTCAAGACTTGGCTCAACCGTCATTTCCACTCTTGTTAATGATGATACTGATGACAATAATGATAGAACAGGTATTTGGTATTAACATTTAAGCCACAATAAGTATATAAAATTAAAATAAATAATGTCTTTTCCACCCTCAACCTCTAGCCACACCCTTTTGCTCTGTCAATTTTTACTTTTTGTATTTTGAGGCTCTATTATTAGGTGCATACACATTTATGACTATCATATCTTTATAATGTATTGACCTTTTAATCATCATGAAGCATCCCCTTTTCTGGTAATACTCACTGCTTTGAAGACTACTTAATTGATATTTTTATAGCCACTCTAGCCTTCTGGTGCTTGAGGTTTTCATGATATATCTTTCTTCATCCATTGATTTTCAACCTATTTGAGTCTTTATATTAAAAGTACGCTGCTGATAGATAACATGTAATTGTGCTTTGCATTACTATCCATGCTAACAACCTCTGACTTTTAATTAGAATCCTAATCTTTTTTATTTAATATAATTATTTATATAATTAAATTTAAGCCTATAATTTTACTATTTGCTTTCCATTTGTCCCTTTTATTTTTTTGTTCTTCTAGTTCTTTTCCTTTTTTTAGATTCATTGAGTATGTTTCAGAATTCCATTTTTACTTGTCCACTTGTAGCTATACCTCTTTGCCTTATTTTTTGGTTATTTTTTGGAGTGATAATATTTCAGTCTAAAGTTACAAGATATACCTTTAGTTTTTCACAATCTGCTGAGAGTTTGTGTTACACCACTTCTCCTGAAATGTAGAAAGCTTGCAACCATGTAGGTCCATTTACATCCCCTATCCTTTATGCATAGTCGTTATAATTATTATATCCATGTACACTATAAACCCCATAATATGTTATAATTTTTATTTAAGCAAGTACTTGTATTTTAAAGCTATTAAGAGGACAAAAATAACCATTTATATTTACCCACCTATTTACCATTCCTAGTCATCTTCATTCCATCCTGTAGATTTGAGTTTGAAGAACTTTCTGATAGAGCAGGTCTGCTGCTGACAAATTCTCTTAGATTTCCTTTAATCTAAAAATCTTTATTTCATCTTTCTTCTTGAGGGATATATTCACTAAACACAGGCTTCTGGGTTAACAGGGTTTTTTTCTCCCAGTACTTTAAAGATGTTGTGGGAGAGGGTATAGCTCAAGTGGTAGAGTGCATGCTTAGCATGCATGAGGTCCTGGGTTCAATACCTTCATTATAAAGATAAATAAACAAATAAACCTAATTACCTTCCCTGTAAATGAATTTTTTTAAAAAATAGAAATAAAAAAGATGTCTTCTGGCCTCCTTTGTTTCTGATAGAAGTCCCAGGTTATTTGCCTCTGTCTCCCTGTATAAATGTGTTATTTTCTCTGACTACTTTCAAGATTTTATTTTTATTTAGTTTTCAGAAATTTGACTACAGTGTCTCTAGGTGTGCTGTTGCTGTTGTTTTTAAAACCCTGCTTGGGAGTTTCCTGAGCCTCTTGAATCTATAAATGTATGCCTTCACCAAATTTAGCCATTTCTTCAAACTCTTTCTTCAAACATTCTCTGGCCCATTTTTTTCTCTTTTCCTTCTAAGACTCCAATTATATGTATGTTCGACATTTTGATATTGTCTCACAGGTCCTTCAGACGCTGCTCTTTTTTTTTTAAATGTGTATGTCCTTTGGAATGGATAATTTCTATTGATCTAGCTTCAACTTTACTGAGTGTTCCTTCTGTCATCTTTCTCCTGCTTTTAAAGCCACTCAGTGAATTTTTAATTTATGATACTACAATTTTCATTTCTGACATTGACTTTTCTGAGAAATTTTGAGAATTTCCATTTGGTTTTTTTTTTTTTTTTTTTTATTGTTTCTATCCTGCTGAGGTTTTTCTATTCTTTTATTTGTGGCAAATGCACTTCCTTTATGTCCAGGGGCACACTTGTAATAGCTGCTTTTAAGTCCTTGTCTCCTCTTCCTGTCTCAGAGTCATCTTGGAGTTGGGCTTCACTGGCTGTCTTTTTAATTTAGATTGTGGTGTGTTCTTGTTTTTCGGTTTACCAGGGAATTTTCATTGTACCCTGGATGTTACAGAGTCTCTGGATTCCATTAGGTTCTTCTGAAGAAAACTGCTTTAGATTTTAGCTTGTAGTTAACCCGACTGAACTCAGACTGTAAATTTTCTCTCTCCCCTGTGGTGGGTGGCAGGTCAAATTTAAGTTCAGTTCTGTTAGCCTTAGCTGGCTGTTTGGTGTCTGCCACATCTGTGTGCAGGTTAGGGGTCAACCAGAGATTTGGGCTCCCTCTCCTTTCTTGGATTCCCCTCTCCCTGCTCTTCAGTGACTGTGGTTGCCCTAAACTGTGTCCTCTGGTTCATTAAGCCAATAATGAAGCAGGTTTTTCTAAAATTCATCAGAATTTTAGCTGTCTTACATGCACACGCTGGGGCCTGCCTTCAGGCTAAATGCTACCTAAAAAGAAAAAAACTCATTCTGTGATGTTCTTTTCTTCCAAGTGTCAACTTCCCTCCAGCATCTGCCTACTTTTTTTTTCATTCTCCATTATCTTCAGGTAGTTGATTTTTAGATTTTGTCTAGAGTTTATAGTTGCATATCATTGGATTTTGTTGATTGATTCTAAAGAAGCCTATGTTCAGAAAAAAATGGCTAGGAATCCCTGTTCTCATTGTTAAAGGGACTGTTATTTTTATCCATATAATATGATTTTCTAACTCCCCACACATTGGTCTTATTTTATTTTCTTACTAGGACAGCTAATCCTCCACATTTATCTAAGTGCTATTAAATTGACGAGTTCTTCTATTTAATTCTCACAACTTCACTATGGGGAAGTTGACTTTATTGTTCCCATTTTACAGATAAGAAAACTGAGCAAGAGGGATTAAGCCACTTATCAAAGTCACTGGGCACAAGCGGCATTCAAACTGGCTGCTCACTCTACAGCCCATTTTCTTTCTCAGTCTGGCTGTGAGACACAGCTTGCAAGGAGGACAAGTTCACAGGACCAAGGCCATAGCTGGAAGAAGAAGGTGGAAGGAGTCATCTATGACTCTGATCTTGGCCCAGTCCTCATTAGTCATCCAAGTCAGAGGCTTATCCCAGCTGGGTATAGCCAAAAGAATCGACTCTAGCTAACAAGAATGAGGTCCAAGAAGAGTTCGAGAGTATGTTAGGGAGTTGGCAACATCTCTAGAAGGGCCAGAGGACCCAGTAAGGGGGCTGTGCAGCCACTTACAATGCCCAGGGCACCCCAGACCCGGTCCCTGCTCTAGCTCCTCACGCTTCTCGCTCGTGCCCTGGTGGCTCTCACCAGCGTGTGTGTTGTCAGATCCTTCCTCTCCTGCCTCATCCCAGCTGCAAAGGAAGCTGTAAGGGAGCATTTCTGGCTTCTAAATGGCAAAATGGGACATCTCTGGAAGTTGGAAGAGGGTTCAAATGCTGCTGAGCAACCAGAGTTCCCCTGATGTGCGCATTCCATGTCAGTGAGCCACCGGGCAGATGCCCTGTGACCTGCTTTTCTTCTAATAATGTCTCCCAGTAAGAGGCCAGAACATCCCCTTTCTAGGCTGCTTGACTTTGAGTTTTCCTCGTTTCGAGAAAAGCCAAACTCTGTAAGCAGACGGTTTTATGGGGGCATGACTCACGCTGGTTTTCGTTTAACTGTTATTGCACCTTGACTATGATAAAAATGACTGCATTTGGAATGTAAGCTAGATTTTCTAATTATTACAATAAAAACTGGATTCTAAAGATACACGTGTTGAAACTCTTCAATTTCAGTGTCACTTCCAATTGTGGGCCAAGTAGACAAGGACGTGTCACAGCACTCCCCTGATTCCCAGGATTCTGAGTTGGGATCCGGGCCTTGGGGGTTGGGGGGGAGGTTATCTAGCCAGAAGGGAGTGTCTGGAAAGCTTAGTGGGTTATGTGCTTTCCAAGTGACCTTTGGAATTTTGACTGAAAATGGTAGAGACAGAACCAGTTGGAGGCATAACCCTGCCCTGCCTGCAGTCCCTGAACTGCTAAATCAATATGGACAGGAAACTCAATTCCCTATTTGGGGGAAATAGGCTCCTGTTGTACAGAAGAGTTTTACTGTAACTGACCGCCTTATAGATTTTCTCGGGGACAACAATAAAAATAAAGTACTATTTGGGCTTTTATGATCATTAGTTCTGTTCAGTTACATAAAAGCTGAAGTCAAACCTGTCTCATTACCATAAGGCTGGTGTTTTCCGGGTATGTTCAGCAATCACATGTTTTGGGATTTTTGGAGCAATCTCAATTATTTATTATTTATGCATCATTTAATTCTTTTATTTATCTTTATGTATAACAAAAATTTCTCAACATCTGCCATTCCCTCTGTAGTTCCCCTGCTTACATGCCCTTCCTGAGATGTTCTAGGCAGAGATAGCACATATGTAAACCCTCCTCCTTCTTTTTCACACCCATGGAAGCACATTTTCTGCAGTGTCTTTATATATGTATATATTCATATGCATACGCGTATGTGTATTTTATAATATGTATGTATGTATGAATGAATATATCAGCGCTCTTTCCGTATCTGTTCATAGACAGATTTTCCTCCTTCTTCTTAACAGAGATACAAAGGAGTATTTAACAGCGTGCCTGTGGTTATTTAACCAGCTTTCTATTAATAGACACACAGTTCGTTGTTTCCAGTCGTTTGTAACTATAAACAATGTTTTGGTCACTATCCATGTGCACATATAAGAGTTTATGGGATTAAATTTCCGTAAGTGGAATTGCTAGGTGAAAGGTTAACAACGCTTTCAAGTTAGATAGGCATTGCTAAATTGGCCTCAAAAGAGGTGGTATCAATATATAATCCTACCTGTTTGCCCTACCCATTTATCAGTACAGCACATTACACCTGTCCAACTGGTGTAGTTTTAATTTGTCTCTCTTTTATTCAGAGTGTTAGCCCTTTTAAACACGTTTAAAGTCCATTTGCACTGACTGATTTTTTAAAAATAAACTCTCTGACTATGTCCATTTTCTTTTGGATTATGATTCTTTTTCATATTGATTTGTAGAAGTTCTTTATATATAAGTAGATGAGCTTTTCTCATTTAAAGGAAAGATGACTTATTACATGTAGAACTAGATGTGATTCAGTGTCTATAACTAGATGTGGTTCTTTTTTTTTGATTTTCAATTCTGGAATTTATTAGACATCATCTGTAACATTTATATTATTATGACTCTGTAAATATTATTATTATATCAAGTAGTGTACCAAAATTACATTTTTTCTCAAAGTTTAATTGTGATTATTACTGTGACAATGCAGTTTTAATGGAGCCCTTTTTCCTTATACTACATCAGTAAATCAAATTCATGCTGCATTCTAGTTTGCCAAATATTTGGACCATGCCTTTTGTGGTAATCAGCCTCCAAGATGGCCACCTGTAACCCTTGTCTCCCGCTATTCACACCTTTGTGTAGTCCCTTCCCAGGGACTGGTCTGTGTGACCAATAGCATAAGGAAAAGTGACAGTGTGTCATTTCTGAGATTAGGTTGTAAAGGCTGTGGCTTCTCTCTTAGGTGTAGTTCTTCATATGAGCAAATCCACAAATCAGAAACAATTCATGCTTAGAGCATGTTTCCAGATTTTTTTTTTTAATTTGGAAAACAGGGCCATTAAAAAGCATTTTGAAGTATTTTCAAAACTATTCAAATCATTACAGCATTATATATTTGCAGAGTCAAGTAACTTTGAAACATTTTATAGCTTATAAAACTATAAAAATTATTAAGCTATAAAATTAAAGTAACAAAATATTTTTATAGTTGATAAAATTAGAAAAGTGATAAATATACACTCATAGGTTTTTTAAAGTCCAATAGACGTATTATAAATTTAAAAGTACAAGTTATCTCCCTTCCTACCAAAGCAGCATCACTGTTAACACCTCTGTTAACAGGTGTGTATTCCTCCTAACTTCTTTCTAGACACCAACAATATGTATTTAAATAATTGTTTCCCCAAAAAGTGGAAGCTACATGCTGTTCTGTAACTTGCTTTTTCCAGTTAAGGATTAATCCTGCATGTCAAGAATGGTAACCCTTGCAAATCAGTTTTTTTAAACTCCGTAAGCTGACAGTATATCACCACGGCTTCCTTTGGGAGTAATCTAACCCCAAATAATGGACTAGAACAGATAAGGCCTTTGGAGACATAGCAAGCAGTCCACTGCGTGCAGATCATTTCTCCTGTAGCTCTAATGTCTGCCCTCGGGGGATGTTTCACACACAGGGTGGAGGGGCTCAGACTTGGGAGGGGGGCTGAGTATAATCACAAGGAAAGAGGGCTAGAATTGAGGCCTTCATGAGCCAGCACCCTAAAAACTCATTTTGATTTTCAAAAGATTTGGCTTCTTACCTTATTTAAGTTTTGTTTTTGTTTTGGACGATGCAACTTGAGGCCTAAACCCTTGGAATTCACAAGAGAGGGAACGGGGTCAAAATGGTGGCTGCACAGAAGTGGGCTTCAAGGAGCCCCACCCCATCTCTTGAGAAGTGAGGCTGTCTGGTCTACACACTGGAGCTAACCCTGCCTCCTGTTCCTCTGGGTGGATCTGATGGTGTCCAGTCACCTCCAAGGATTAAGTCGCGCTCTCCCGGGGCATGGTCCCAGCAGTGCCCTGCAGACAGGGGGTGCTCTGGAGCCAAGGTGGAGGGGGCGCTCCAGGGCTGTCGTGCAGGCCTGAGAAGTTTGCACAACACAAACGAGCCCAATTCAGGAGGCCTCCACTCACCAAGCCTTGTGCCCTGGCTGGGCTGCCTCTCTCCAGAGAAAGGGGCCCTTTTTCCTTTCAACAAAGGCACTTTCTGCACAGCCAAGCCCCCGGGAGCTGCATGTGCCCAAGGGGGGCTTCTTCCGAGTTCACCCAAAGGCACTGAGCAGACTCTCCAGGCCCTGGCAGCCTTGCCTGGCACAGTTTCAGGAGGCTCCGGATGGGTCTGTCCTGGACAGCCCTGACCCAGGGGGTCAGGTCTTCCCCAGCATCCTTTGGGGCCACCCCTGAGCTGCCCTCCTAGGCTTGGGAACAAACTGAGTTCTGGGAGGGTGGCCGGGTAGCAGTTTTCTTGAATAGAATCCATTCTGTGTTCATTCAACAAATATTTGAGGCTCTCCCATATGCCAAGGCCTGTTCTAGCTCTGGAAATAGGCAGAACAGGACAGACAAGGTCCTGTCTTTGTGGAGCTGGCATTCTCGTGGGGGAAGCCAGACAGGGAACAAGTCAAATAAGTAAACAAGACCATTTTCCAGAGAGCACTGTGAGGAAAAGAAAATGCACAATGGCCTTAGAAGCGGTGGGAGAGTTGTGCCACACGTACCTGGAAATTCTTGGAGAAGGTGAGACTAAAATGGCAGGAAGGAAGAAGTCATGCCAACGTCTGGGAAGAACATTCTGGGGAGCCAGCAGAGTAGAGGGGAGTGCCTTGAGGCTGGGAGCTCAGTGGGGAGCCAAGAAGAGTCTGCGGTGTAAGGCGAGGCGAGGGCCAACCTACGCAGGGCCTTGCGGCCAAGCCCAGGCCGAGGCGCTGCGTGTCGTCTTCCGCACGTGATGGGCTGTCACGGGAGGGTGAAGTCGGGGAGTGCCCTGACCTGAGTGCATGTTTAAAGAGTAACAGCCTGCTCTGTGGGGAGAGTTGGGGGCCAGGGAGGGCAGAGGGGAGACAGTTAGAGGCTTGCTGTGGTGGTCCAGGTGAGAGAGCATGCCAGCAGGACGTTTGCCATGAGACGGAGAGAAACCATGAACTGGGATACAGGTTTGGGATTACTGCTGACTGACGTGTCCTCCAGAAGCAGGCCTGAGGCAGTGGGATCACTCCTCCCCTGCTGGCACTGAATGAGTGCTGGCCCCTCCAGGGAGCTAAGACCTTGCCTGCTGGACCCCCCATATCATCGTTCAACTCAGGTACGAGGGCCCCTGAGCTGGACCCCCATATTACAGGCTGCTCCCTTCCCTTAGGGTAAGGACCTTACAGACCAAGGAATTTCCTTCCCAAATATCCCAGAGCCAGCCTCCTGGGCCTACAAAGGCCACTTTTCAAAGGCACTTGGCAGTGTGCACAAGATCAGGGTGATGGGACAATTTTCAGGGGATACGGACAAGCAATTTTCCGGGGGTGTGGGCAACAATGAAGCCCTGTGCTGGGAACCATCCAACCATCCTTGGGGGGATGGCACAGGGGTGGGAAGAGTAGGGGGTGGCTGGCTCTCCTGACACCACCATGTTCCAGAGTCATATTCTAAATTCTAGGACATTGTGAAGATTCATTTGTCAAGGCAGGAAGGTAGAATATATTTTATCTAACCGCTTCTTCATTTGATTGATAACTTTTAATGTTTCAACAGATGGTATGGGGGCTGCCATATATAATCTCATCCCAGATCCCACAAAAATGTGGGGTAGGTCCACCCACATCCACTGCTTCCTGCAGTGTTCCCCAAATGCTGGATAGGCAGTTCTGGGGTCCATGATCTACCAAAGGAGTTTTCTACCAAAATAGAACAAAGGACATTTCCCAACTTGCTAAATGAAATTGAGATAATAGATAGAACTTTCTGAACTTGAAATTTTGACTCAATTTTCTTTTTCTAAAATCTTTGCTACCTGCTACCGCTTATCTGTGAGGAGTGGCAAGCACATAAAATAAACAGGAAACACACACACATAAAAGGAACCATACACACATCAGAATAGATGAAAATTGAGGGAAAACTGGAAATAGCTGAATCTGACAATTTTTTTTTCTTTTTATTGAAGTATAGTTGATTGAAGTATAGCACCAGGACTCTCCCTTACCTCTGGATTTCTTATAGATCTGAGTACTCCTGGTTGTGATTTCATCTGATTTCCTAACAGTTAAATCATTTCCAGCTCATGATGACAGAATTAATTATGCCCTGTAATGTTCTGTGTGACTTCTAGGTGCTTTGTCTTAGACAAGCTGAGAGCTCCCTACAATGAATTATTGGCCCCAATTTACAGAAAAGAAAACAGAGGTTCAGCGGCAAAATTCAATAACTTTCCCAAGGTCACCCCTGTAAATGGGGAAGTAAGGGTTTTAATAGGTCTGAGGAATCCTCCACACCCACAAGGCCTCCTGGTGAACTAGAATATGTAATTTATTGCGTAATAAGAATGTCTTCTCCAAGTATCCGGAGCAGACACTCTTACTGTTGGTAAGAAACACTAGACTCTTGGTTGACTGTTCCGTTATGTGTCATAACATAAAACAAATTAGTATAAACCCATTAGCCAGTGCATTTGTAATAAAAAGGAACTCTTGTTTTAAGTTTTAGGAAGGTCTTTGAGAGTATTTTGTTGAACTAGATATACTGTATGATAAATATACTTTAGATATACATTGTATTAGATATACTATATTAGATACTCATGCCCTCTAGCCAGAACACAAATCATGCCTGAAAATTATAGCTCTTTTCTTTTATCTTAATTAGTCCTGCTTTGAAGTGACCAGTCTTAGATCCATTTAGCTGTAGATAAAGTTAGAAACGAAATCCGAAGTGTTCATTCCAGCTGTGTGACTGAGTTTCAAACTTCCATGCTAATTCTCTTGCCTGCATTGCATTAGGAAGATTGAAGCAAAGTAAAATAAAAACTTCCTCGCTCTGTTTGCCTTCTCAAAATGGTTGGCGTTGTGAGTGACCCTGGAAACAGGCTCCATTCCAGAGCATCCAAACCTCAGGACCACAGTTCATGGAAGAGAGGGCCCTTGCCCACCCTCTCCCCACCAGCTCAGCAGCCTCCTCTCCTGAGCTGTCCAAGTACAATTCACACCTATGAAATGCATTTTTACTTCTGTTACTGATTTTCTCCTTTGCAAAAAGTAGAGCTAGGGCACACCTCTCCTCTCCCTGGGCCCTTGCAGTGGCAGAAGTGAGCCCCAGTGAGCTGGTGGCCTGTCTGAGCTGGGGTCCCTGTGCCCTGCACCCCACCCTGCCCCCACCGAGCACACTGAGGCCAGGGCTTATGTGGGAATGCTCCCTCCCTCCACGTGTGCTCCTCAAGGACTGCCAGGTGCCATCAATCAAGATGAAGCGGGATCATAAAGGTGGTAAGAGAGGATTTATGAGCTGCTCTTATTACTGGCTCTGTCTTAACTGAGCGTGAGACACAGAACCATCTCCTTCCCAAGTGATTCCAGCCAAAGGCTGGCTGCCCACGTGTCCTGTCAGGCCACAGAGCCCCTGCAGCCGTGGGCACCTCCCACGGAAAGTGAATCCACCAACCCTGGGGTCTCACCCAGGTTCTGTAGCCAATTCTTGTTTCACAGCTTGGACAGCACCAGGACTCTCCCTCACCTCTGGAAAGCTCATCCACAAACCCACTCCTTGCCCTCTAAACCTCTTCCTCCTCATCCCAAGGTGTTCTCTTAGATCTCAAAGGAAAACTAGAATATGGAGGTGGATATTGGTGGCTGTTTCTAGGTCATGGTCTTCTCCTCCAGAACCACATATCAGGCAGGGGAGCCCCATGGCCCCCAAAGGCTTGGAGGGGACCCTCTATTTTCCCTGCATTACATATGCTGGGGGATGGTAACCCCAGCCAGAAGCCTGGCATTCAGCCCCCACCCAGACTCCAATCCTGACATCTAGTTCAAATTCATCCCTGCCCCCTGTATCCCATCCTGGGGCCTCAGGTCTCCAGTGCTTCTCATCTGGCCATCGCTCCCTCTCTAGTCCCTACCAGAGTGGCCTTTCAGGAATCCAAACTGGATCACGGCGCTCCCCTGCTAAATGCTGTGAGATGGCAAAAACCTGGGAGATAGGCTCTCTCCTTCACCTGCAGCCGCCTTGGCCATGAACCCAGCCCCGTCTGTGGATCCAGCCTTATCTAGGCCCCTCCCAGGCAATCCCAGCACTCCAGCCTGTCAAGCATCTTGTCCTTTGTCACCAGACAAGCCATGCACTCATAGCAGCTCCACCTTTGCACCTGCCGTTCTGCAAATTGCACCTATCATTCTAGCAAATTCCTACTCATCTTTCAAGGTGTGGCTCAAAAGTCCACTCCTGCATGAAGCTCTCTCCAACCTCCTGTCTCAGTCATCTCGGGCTGCCATTACAAAATACCACAGACTAGGGGACTTGTTCAGAGCACCTTGCACAGAGCACATCAGAGCTTTCTGGTTCTGCTGTGGGAGACCGGCAGCCCTGGCTGTGGGCCCCCCTCGGTGCCTCTCTCACCTCCACACACCCTTAATGACAAGGCCTTATTCCAACAAGGCTCCCCTAGCCTCAGAAGCCTCTGTGGTTTCCCCAGATACTAAAAGGAGATATTCCTGCTGGTTGCACAGGACAGCAGGTGTATGTGCTAGAACAGGTCACTTTCAGTAGCCTTTTCTTTGTTCCTGCACTGAGACAGGCTGTTATTTTAAACTCTGCAGAAAAAAAAAAATCTCCATCCATGTTTCTGGGTTTCCCTCCAGGGCTCCACGGGTGCATGGTGTATAAATGATCCAGCATTTACATCCAGCGAGCAGCTCCTCAGCTCACATAGGTTATTTAATATATCTACTTTTACTCCCATTCCAAAAGCATCAAGCTAAAAATACATATGAGCTCTGGACAAAAAAAAAATGAACTGGGCCATTAATCACCAGGACTATGTTGAATAGGAACTTGATTAAAGCACAGTATGGGTTCCCCAGACGAAGCTGCTTCTTTACTGTGACCACAGTGGAAGCTCGGCCTCCCCGGGCCTTGCTTTTGCGCTGCGCCTCCTTGAGGGCTTCTGGGCGGGTTGTGGCGTCTTGCCAGCCTTTGGATGGCCGCTATCCGGGAAGGGGTCTTGACCCGCGAAACCGGGCAATTCTCAAGTAGGAACATTTCCAAACAGCACCCAAGCGGCCTTGGGCTTCAGCGCACTTAGTCGTAAGGGGCGGTGGGGGTAGAGGCGGGAGCAACTTGCAGTCCCACGAGGCCCCATGGGAGCCGGCTGTCCCCGCGATCCCGAAGTTGAACGCTCGAGGCGCCACGTGGCTGGAGAAATGCGCTGCCACAAGCCCTTTCTCCAGCAGCAGTGAATGCAAAGGCAGCACGGCGCCCAGGGGTAGCCCAGGATTCCGGGGACCCAGCGACCTGAGAACTATCCTGCAGGGTTCTCCCAGTAGGTGCTTGAATACTGGGCCGCCGAGACTCTAAGGCCCCTGCTCCCTTGACATCCCAGCTCCCGCACTGGAGCCCACCCGAATGGGAAGTTGAGGAGAAGGCGATGGATTCCAATCCAGTTGACCGCTGGCCCTGCTTCAGGATCCCAGTCCCAGAGTCAAATTCGCCTCCTCCCTCTGTGCGTCATTCCTAGTCCCGGTACCCCAGCCCCAGAATCCAGCTCGGCCCGTCCGGCAGGAAAAAGTTGGCGGCCCCGCGCCGGGCAGCAGAGCCAACTCCGCGCGCCTAGCAACACCTACAGCTCCGGCTATAAGTAATTAGGAAGAAAAAGTTTTCCAGCCCAGGCGGATGGACCAGCCGAGTTCTCTGAACTCCCGGACCGCGGGCGCCTGCCCTTCCCTCCGTTCCCTGCAGGGTCCTAGCGCCCAGCAGTATGTAGCCCATGGGACCCCAGAGAACTGAGAGAGGCGGAGCGGGGGAGAGAGAGTTTTGCGCGGAATCTGTTGGGGCGCCTAGAAATCAGAGGGCAAAATCCCCGCTCTCCGGGCCTCTCCCCTCGGCTCCTCCACATGCTGGGCAGTGTGCACGGGGCCACACGTCCAAACTGTTCCCTGCCTCCTCGCCCCTCCCAACCTCATCCCCGACCCCTTCTCTACACCGCCGCCTTCCAGAGAGCCTGGACCCGGACAGCACTGGTTCTAGCTTTTAAAGCAAGTACGCGCCACAAAAGCTCAGAGACCAAGGCTTGCCCCCACCCAACACCAACCCCCTGCGCGGCGTCTGGGTGCTCCCGGGCTCCCCGGCCTTTGGCTGGAGGTAGGTGTTCTGCGGAGGCTAGAGGAAAGGGCCCCACCACCGACCACATGTGCGTAGGAGCGACAACTCCACTGAGGGTGGGACACCGCGCATGCTGTTCACAGTTCGCCTCACGGTGCAGGGGGTAGTGGGCGTTGCGCCGTGGCCCCTCCCCGCCAGCGCTGCGCTCCAGCCTCACACGCCGCCCTCTCCAGACCGCTGGCGCTAAGACCCAGGAGGCTCCGCTCTGCTGTAGCTGAAGATCCGAAGCCGGTTTGGACACTAGAGGGCGACTGCCGCCCCGGTATAAATGCGGGGCCCGCGCGGGCCTGGCCATTCGCGACCTGGAGCTGCGCGGGCGCGAGGGAGTAGGGGCTCCGGGTGGGCGGCGGCAGCAGCGGCGCCCCGCGCAGGCTGGAGGCCGCCGAGGCTCGCCATGCCGGGAGGACTCTAGCTCCCCCATGGAGTCGGCCGACTTCTACGAGGCGGAGCCGCGGCCCCCGATGAGCAGCCACCTCCAGAGCCCCCCGCACGCGCCTAGCAGCGCCGCCTTCGGCTTTCCCCGGGGTGCGGGCCCCGCGCAGCCCCCTGCCCCACCTGCTGCCCCGGAGCCGCTGGGCGGCATCTGCGAACACGAGACGTCCATCGACATCAGCGCTTACATCGACCCGGCCGCCTTCAACGACGAGTTCCTGGCCGACCTGTTCCAGCACAGCCGGCAGCAGGAGAAGGCCAAGGCGGCCGCGGCCCCGGCGGGAGGCGGCGGCGACTTTGACTACCCCGGCGCCCCCGTGGGCTCCGGCGGCGCCGTCATGTCCGGGGGGGCGCACGGCCCCCCTCCCGGCTACGGCTGCGCGGCGGCTGGCTACCTGGACGGCAGGCTGGAGCCCCTCTACGAGCGCGTCGGGGCGCCGGCGCTGCGGCCGCTGGTGATCAAGCAGGAGCCGCGCGAGGAGGACGAGGCGAAGCAGCTGGCGCTGGCCGGCCTCTTTCCCTACCAGCCGCCGCCGCCGCCGCCGCCACCGCACTCGCACCCGCAGCCCGCACACCTGGCCGCCCCGCACCTGCAGTTCCAGATCGCGCACTGCGGCCAGACCACCATGCACCTGCAGCCAGGCCACCCCACGCCGCCGCCTACGCCCGTGCCCAGCCCGCACCCAGCGCCCGCACTTGGCGCCGCTGGCCTGCCAGGCCCCGGCGGCGCGCTCAAGGGGCTGGCTGCCGCACACCCCGACCTCCGCGCAGGGGGCGGCGGCGGCGGTAGTGGCGGCGCGGGCAAAGCCAAGAAGTCGGTGGACAAGAACAGCAACGAGTACCGGGTGCGACGCGAGCGCAACAACATCGCCGTGCGCAAGAGCCGGGACAAGGCCAAGCAGCGCAACGTGGAGACGCAACAGAAGGTGCTCGAGCTGACCAGTGACAATGACCGCCTGCGCAAGCGGGTGGAACAACTGAGCCGCGAACTGGACACGCTGCGGGGCATCTTCCGCCAGCTGCCCGAGAGCTCCCTGGTCAAGGCCATGGGCAACTGCGCGTGAGGCGCGCGGCGGCGGGACCGCCCTGGGCCGGCCTCTGGCTGGGACCCAGGGAGTGGTTTCGGGGCTCCGGATCTCAAGACTGCCCGAGGCGTGCAAGCCAGGACTAGGAGATTCCGGAGCCGCCTGAGAGCCTGGCCTGTCGCGCGTGCCCCTTGCCTTCCTCTGCGCCGGACACGGTGCGTCTAAGAGGGGTCAGGCATAGAGGGGAAGCGCCGTGGGGCTGAGCCGCGAGCCCGGCAACTCTAGTATTAAAGGAATAACCCTGTGCCTTGGAAACGCAAACTCACCGCTCCGATTCCTACCGAGTAGGGGGAGCAAATATGTGCCTTGTCATTTTATTTGGTGGGTTCCTGCCTCGCTCCCGAGGCTGCAGCAGGTCCCCCGTGAGAGAAGGAGGGATACAGACCCCCGGTAGGAGGAGGGTTCAGGGAGCAGAGATCCGATAAGCCAGCCCCAGCCACTCCTCAGTGCCTATCTTTGGAGGGGAGGCAACACAGGGACTTGGGGCTTTGAACCTAAGGTTGTTCCCCTAGTTCTACATGAAGGTGGAGGGTCCCGAGTTCCTTGCCTCTTAACTCCCAGCCTGCCACCGACTGGGCTCTTCCCCGAAGAACTCATTGAGATAGGCGTCACCAGGTGACCAGTGGGAGCCTCCCACCCCCAGTCAGATCAGAAAGCTAGGTGTGGGTTAGCTATGAGGACATATGCTCATGGGAGCGGTGGCCCAATGTGAGAAGGGGAACCCAGAAATCTGGTCTGGGGTTGGAGGCAGGGCTGGTGGTGAAGGGACACTGGGACCATCAGCCTTGTCTGTACTGGATGTCGCCAGCGTTGCCGTACAAACATGAAGCACAATCAGTCCATCCCGGAGGGACCGAAGTTATGAGAAGCTTTCCAAATATTTTGCTTTATCAGCCGATATCAACACTTGTATCTGGCCTCTCTGTGTCCCAGCGGTGCCTTGTGCAATGTGAATGTGCACGTCTGTGCTAAACCACCATTTTATTTGGTTTTTGTTTTGTTTTGGTTTTGCTCAGATACTTGCCAAAATGAGACTCTTCGTCAGCAGCTGCAGGGAGGGTCTGCGGCTCTCTTTCCTTTTGGTTTTGGGATTGCTTTTGCTCCCAGGGGAACCAAAGAGGCGAGGTGGGCTTCCCCTTTCCCCTCAGCTTTCCCTGGGGGTGGCTGTGGGCCTCAACCTGCCCCCCCCGGCCCGGGTTGCCCATAGGCTTGTCCCCCCCAAGAGGCCCTGGCTCCCGGTCTGAAAGGGAAGCGGCCTCCAGCCAGCACACACAGATCAGATCACTGGGCCTGGGAGCAGGGAAGGCCAGCTTCTTTGGGGAGAACAGAGAGTTTCATGCTAGACGTTTTATGTATTATATCTATAATATAAACATATCAAAGTCAGTTTTGGTGTCTTTTTGAAACTAAAAAAGCTATGTCCAAGGTTTTCTGTGGGCCAGGTCACATTTGTAAATAATCACAGCGTATTCTCTGGCTGAGATCCTGACTTTCATTAGCTCTCCACCCATCCTGAGCCCCTCTTTACATTAAGGGGGTGACTTCTCCCAATCAAGACAAATAAATGGCAGAAGGAGGGCAAGGCTCCAAGCTGAGAATGCCAAAGCCGAAAGAGTGTCGGGGGGGGGGGTGGACAGCAGGGGTGTCACGGGGCCTTGGTGTGGCCTCTCATCAGCTGCTGGGAGGAGAAGAGGGACTCAGAGAAGGAGCCCTCTGCCTGAAGTGGCCGCGGCCTCTTTGGGACTCGGGCAGGCCTGGCCCAGGAGTTACAGTTTCCAGGGGCCCTTTGACCAAACTCAACCAGATCACTCACAGCTCCAGCTCTGGAGTGGCCTCACTCACACCTACCTGCCTTTGCCCCAGCCCTCCAGCAGGACTGTGGGCGGGCAGGGAGAGGCCACAAGTGGGAGCACCCTCCATCCCTTCCCACTTGCTCTGGGCCACGTGGCTGCAGCCAACCTCAGTGGGGCCCTCCCCACCTACCTTGCCCAGGCCTACCCAAGAAGGGGCCCACGGTAGGCCTGCACTGGGTATCCGGCCCTTCCACAGTTACGGCCCGGCAAGGAGCCAGTCCCGTGTCCACCACCCCACTGTGCCTACCCTGGACCAAGCCCCTCACACAACGACTGCCTGGTGAGGAGAGGCACCCGGCACCCCCTTGGCAGCAGTGATGGCCACCTGGGGGGGAGTGGTGCACACCCTCATGTCTGAAAGAACAGGGCCTGGGAGGAAGTAGCCTAGGAGGCTGGCAGGGCTGTCAGAGTTGACTCTCTCTAAGGGTAGAAAACTCTTTACCTTCTGTTTTTACCCCAACAGTGTTCACCTGAGCAGTGGACAGTAAATGCCAATGTGGGCTGGGACTGTTTCGAGAAATTATACATTCTTTTAAAATTCTGAAAGCTTTTGCTTTATCTGCCTATGTGGTTAACGGGGTGACTTGTCCCCTTCCCGCACACCACACCCCCCCACCCTCTCCGTCCTGTGTCTTGCCACCTCCTCACCCATGGCCACCCTTGGCGGAGGAAAGGCCACAGCAGCCCAGTGAGGAGGCGGCAGCCTGCCCTGCCACCTGGGAACGAAGGAGGCAGAGCCCCACTGCCTGCCTAGAGGCCTGGGGCAGGCCACAGCTTGCTAGGCCCCAGCAAACCCTCTCTGAGTTCAGTGCTAATTCCAGTTTTTCTTGTTTGAGGGGGCCAAGCCTCGGCTTCCCCCTTTGCCCCCAGAACAGATCCCAAGACAAGTGGGGGAGGGGCACCCCTCTTGCCCTCACCCCTCCCCCTCCCATCCCACTGTCCCATCTCCAGGGGTTTCCTCTCTCAAAGCTGTCAGTGCACAAAAGGGCACCCCTCCTGCCACAGATCCTGAGGTCTAAGACAGGCTTTGCTGGGGACAAGACAGCCCCAGGAAAGGGATGGGGCTGGCGAGGTTCTCAGTGTGGCCCCCAGTAGACAGAGCAGCCTGCTTGAGGGGGAGGTGGCAGCTTGGGGTGAACTGCCTAGCACGTGCTCTGTGTCCAGCCAGAGGGACCCTCAGGGAATGCCGCTCCTCACCACCCACTGCAAGGCCCCCCACAGTTCTCCTGCAGGCAGCCTTCGCTAAGACCTACTTCACGATCCTGGCACTAAACACACCTCAAATATTTATTGGATGCCTACTATGTCCCAGGGGAGTGCACAGGCTGGTGGCCCCAAGATGTGCATCAAGGGTGATGGGGCAATAAGGGGAAGCTCAAAGTATGAATAGAGGCCACCAGGGAAGGCTTCCTGGAGGCAGTAGCTTTGACCCAAGACCTGGCCACAGACCAAGTCCAACATGCCTGGATGCCTCTGCCTTGCACTTTCCCACCAGAGGCACTAGGGACCTCCCTAGCTCAGTAGGCCACTTGAGCCCAGTGTCCCCTGAAAGAACTGTTCAGGGGAGCCAGCGTCCAGGGAAGGAGCAAGGGCAGAAGGGAGAGAGGGAGGTGGTGCCCCTTTGCGCCAGATACTTCCTGATGGTTGAGCGATGTCACCCTTATCTCCTGGATCTCCTGGGAATCTGTGAACATGGGGTTTGGCCATGACACCTGTGATGAGCCATTGGGACTGGTGAGGAGTGTCTGCCCCTCCCAGGTCTCCCGCCCCCTCCTTCCCAGGCAGGAACCTGCCAGGCCTCCTCCGAGATCTGCTGATTTCATGGGAGGAGAGGGGGCAGTGGTGGGGGAGATGTGGGAGGCCACTCATGGAGCAGGTCAAGGGGGAGCAGAAACCCTGACCTTGCTCAGCCACAAGGCCTCACCCTCCAGGCACCCACGGCCCTTCCACAGACACAGGGCAGCATCCCACCTGTTCCTTCCCTATGTCGATGGGTGGGTCAAGGCTTTTCTCTTCTTTTCTTTAAATAAAGCAAAACCACCAGCACCTTTGAAAGTCCTTTCTTGTCTCTGTGAAAGGCTATTGCTATCTGCCTTCTCTCAACACCTCCACTTCTCCCCTCCCCCATACCCCTTTCTGTGGATACAGGATTTGACGTAAGCGGAGACATAGGAAAGATACCAATTCATATCAAAGCATCCTAGCCCCATCCCAGAGCAATTAAAAAGCCAGATGGACTCTCTGGGAAAACGGCATTAATAACTCGAACAATCTGTGCAGGCCGGCAGGGACCCAGGAGCTGGGGGTGGGGGTGGGGGTGTGGGGAGGCTGGGGTGCTGGAGCATGAGCTCAGAGCAAGGTCTCAGCCGCGTTGTGGCCAGCTGGGGATGGGGCCATCACAAAGGGATGCCTAGGTCTGGCCACAGCTGGGCTGTCCCCTCCAGCCCCGGCAAGGCCCACTATACACCCTGGATCCTGGTCGCTGTAGACGGAGCCAGACAAATGTGGAACCCATTACTCAGGCAGCCACAGCCTCAGCCAGCCCCATTCTGGCACCCAAGAGCTTTCTGTCTCTTCACTTTTGTTATTTATTATTTATTATTTTTCTAGGTTTCTGGCCCCACCCACCTGAAACAGGCCTCCCTGGGTGCATGTCTCTCCAAGATGCCCATTCTCTTCATTAGCTGTGCCCAAGCCTACTGCTCATCCCTGAGAACAGCAGAAGATGGTGTTGGGGACCCCAAGGAGGCCTGAGCCCCAATGAGTTTCCCCGTAGATGGCAGAATGGCAGACACTTTCGGCAAGACCAGCTGAGCTCTCAGAAGCTGGCATGATTGCTAGGGGAGCAGGGAGCAGGGGGTCTGCACTGCCTGGCTGCCTTGTGGGGCCCGGAAGGGGCTGAATGAGACCCACAGGAAAAGAACCTTCTGCTGCTCTGAAGACTTTTCTAGGCAGAGCCAACAAGTCAAACTCTTCCATCGCCCCATTTTTCAGACGATGATTTGGAGACCCACCTAGGGTGGACTTAAAGACATGGTTTCCTTATCTCCAACAAGTTGAGTTGGGAATTGGTGTTTAAAAAAAAATCCTCTGTGATTCTTACACACCCAGAGAGCCGTTTGCTGAACTTCATCCTCCCTGACTCCATCTTCCCTGTCTCCTTGTCCCCAGCCTCCACTCTCACCCTCACCCTCCCTGGAAAATGTTCTCCCCAAGGTCACCATGTGCTCCTGGAGCCAAATCACAGGAACTCGCCTGGGATCCTGCCTTTCTTGGCCTCTTGCTGGATTTGGCCCCAGTGGACATCCAGAGTCTGGTCCACAGCAGGTCTTCAACACGTGTGTCTGAACGCACAGATCTCATTGCAATTCATCTCCTTTAAAAAAGCATCCACACCTTCTCCTCTCCATTCAGGGGTCTGTTGGGTTGGCCTGAGGTCCACAAAGCAGAAGTTTGAGGGTTTAGAGGCAACAGAAGGGCACCGAAAATAAGGCCCCTCTGTGCTGGCTCACTCTAGGTTGAGTCTTTGCTTCTACAAAGTTCAGTTTTAAATGCAAGAATCCTAAGAAAGGTAATCTCTCCAGCTTTAGATAATCCTCAATACCTCCATGGGATGAGCTTACCAGCAGGTTTAGCCAGGCCCCAAGGAGATGGTGCTCTGTGGGGAGTGTACCAGGAGGAGGGGAGAGGGTTGGGGAGAGGCAGTGCAGTGCGCCCCAAGGCTGTCGGACCAAGCTGCTCGGGGCTCTAGGCTGCTGGAGTCACGGCATTGCTGCTGTAAAGGTCTTTCAGCCCTTGTTTCCCCTTTTGCGTCTCTTCTAGGCTGACTGGCAAAGTTGTTATTGAGGGACAATGGCCCAAGAGTCGGGGTATCAGTGGCCAAATGTGATGTCGTAGGGCCAGGCTATGTCACCCAGTGACCCAGACAGGGTCTAAAAGGAGCCATCGTGGCCTGTTCCAAGCCCTCTTGGATCTGATGCTATTTCTGCTCCTTGGCAAGTGGGAGCCAAACTTTCACCAGAAAGCAAGCCTCTGCTTCCTGAGCAGCCCCTGGCCCTACCCTACCCAGCCACGGAAGCCCCAGCAAGTCCTCCCCCTCCCCCAGCCAACCCAAACACTCTCCCGGCGCCCCCCAGGAATCCGAGCCACTCTGGCTGGTAAGGAAACGTGGCTGATTTATGGCGGCCCTTCCCGCACATGTTGGGCAGTCATCTCAGCTGAATGTGGCAGCAGAGCCCCAGCTCAGAGAACAGGGGTCCAGGGGTGTCAGGGATGGGGTTCCTGCCCCAGAGGGAGCTACCCGTGACCTTCAACATCAGGTTCGGACCCGTCTGAAGTAGCCTCCTCAAGTGATTTACAATTTGCAAACACGTTTTATTTGATCCCTCAGTTTTGCTAGAGCAATTACAGTGACTAAGCATGACAAATCACTCCCAACACGGTGTCTCCACGCTGTTAGGAAATGTGTTTGCTTCACTATTTTGCCTGGTGCGGCAACATTTTAAAAATAGACTCATTCACTGTCCTTGAAGGCAATTTGTTCCAAATTTTCCCACTAATTTGATTTTAATCTGATATTTAAAATTCGTGTGACCACAATCCCACTAATTTATAGGGAATAAGCCCTACCTGGCAGCAGTTTAATTGGCCTTAACCCAGGAGGCCACAGGACGAAGGATTTATCCTAGGACAACCTGAAGGCGCTGGTGGCCTCACTGCTTAACTAGACGACTAATTCAGCGTTGCAAGTGCCACTTGCCTGGAGCCAGTAACAGTGAGTGTGGGCTGAAGGCCACAGCTGCCCTCCTGCAGAGCCTTGGCACATAGTAGGTCAACGGCCCTCACTGAGCAGATGCAACCAGCCCAGGTGTCCTGGCCTGATGCACCCACTGCTGAACTGGGTGCTGGAGGAAAGCAGTTTGTCCACAGGTTATAGATAGCAATGTCCTCTTTCTCCCATCCCACGGTCGGAATGGGCCATCAAAGTTGGGCCTGCAGCCCTGGCACCAACAGACTCCAGACTTCACTTCTTACCGTCTGTGGGGCCTTCACCACATCTCTTCATTTTTCTGAATTTCAGTTTCCTTATATGCAAAAAGTATGCAAAACAAGCCCCACATCATCGAGTTGTGAAAGGTAAACAGGCAAAACTTGTGAGACACTTGGCCAGGGCAGGAGGCAGAGTGGGCGCGGAGGCCACGCCTGGTCCCTGAAAAACTCTCCTGGAAGGAGACAGCCGTCTGAATAATTTAGGGCAAAATCCTTGTACCCAGAATAACCCAATTTCTGAAGTCATTTTAATGTTGTCTAGATTTCTTTCCCCCCAGGATGTCTTCTGTTTTCTTAGGAAGCCCTTAATGAGTCCCCCTTGGGTGCAGAGCCCCCATGCCAGTGACCTTGAAGGCTGACCCCAAGGTCAAGCCCTCCTCCCCTGCTCTCGGCAGAGCAGGCAAGGGTGCCCCATGGCTTGCCTTGGGTTCTTTTTTTCTTAAATTTTATTTTTTATTGATGGTAGTCGATTGACAATGTTAGTTTCAGGTGTACAGCAAAGCGATTCAGTTATACATATACATATATCTATTCTTTTCAGATTCTATGTTATCACAAGAAATTGAATATAGTTCCCTGTGCTATACAGTAGGTCCTTGTTGTTTATCTATTTTATATATAGCAATGTGTATCTGTTCATCCCAAGCCCTTAATTTATTCTGCGCTCTTTCCCCTTTGGTAACCATAGTTTGTTTTCTATGTCCGTGAGTCTGTTAGTAAGAGGTTCTTGATACAAATGCGGAATCCCAGAGGACAATTCCTGGTCAGTGAGGACAAGCATCCTCATTTTGCGGTGGGGGAGGGGGGGTTCAGCTTCCCCAAACTCTGAGAGACCAACCCCTGTTACTGGTGGATGGAAGCAGGAGGATCTGCTGTGTGTGTCGGGGGTCGGGGGACACTTACCACCCTCCCAGCCTCCCTCAGTTCCCCACTGGGTCATAGCGGTGTTTGGCCGACCAGCTGGTTCCCGTTTGCCGACCCAGGAAGTGAGGCGGGAGCCTTCCCTCTGCCCTGTGGGGGCGGCCTGACTGGGCTCACACAACCAGGACAGCTCCTGGGGTCCAGGAGGGGTGAGGAGGCTTTGGCCAAGCTTCCCCAGGGCTGGGGCCTCCGGCAGGAAAGAGCTCGGGAACCTGTCCTGCTTCTCCCTTCGCTGCCGGGAAGGCCACCACGAGAGGAATTTGAGTTAATGAGCAAACTCCTCGGGCAAGTCCTCGGGCGAGGAAGGAAGGCGGCCTTCCTCTGGGGCACCTCCACCTCACAGCTCAAGCACAGGAAGCAGTTGGCCGCCACTTGTCAAGGGAGGGCAGCAGGGATGGAGAGGGGCCAGGAGGCCTTAAATCATTGCCTTGTTCACAGCCAGGTCAGCCGGGCTTGGTCCCAGGGAAGCAGAAAGGAGGGAAGGCAGGTCCGGGATGGGGGGCCTCTCCCTGGGGAGAGTGTTGTCCTGTGCAGAGACGGGTGCAGGAGTGTGCTGTGTGCCTCCAGACTCGGGGCTGACTCTGGGCCGCGGGCTGGAGGAGCGTTCAGGCCCAGGAACAGCAAAGGGTCCTCCCAAGAGCGATTCCCATGTTCACCAAGGCCCGACCTCTCTTTGAGCAGCAATCTCATCTGGGAGAGGTGGAAGCATGTGAGTCATGGGCCAGGCCCCTGAGCCCAGGGGAGGTGGGGACGATGGCTCTGAGCCCGAAATGTGTCAGAGGCGAGATGAGCATCTTGAGTGATGTGCCGTTTATGTAATTATGTGGAGCAGCACTGCCCAGGGTGTGTGTGAGCCCGACCAGAAAGGAGAGCAGCTCGCTTGGGTCCTCTACTCACTGGGCTGCACCCCAGGCCTCCCCAGAGGCCCAGATGCTCACCAAGGAGCCCATCTGCCAGTACCAGTGATGAGACCTGGGCAGGGGCAGGATCAGCACCTGGGTTCCTTACACTCCGTATCCAGTGGGAGGATCTAACTCTCTCCACCCCCAGATCCACCCAGGAAAGTAAAACGCTCATGTATTCCCAATACTCTCCCTACTGGCTTTAGTCCCTGACCTCCTCCTCCTCCCCCACCTCCACCCAACATTCCTCAACTTAATTTACTTTAGTTTTTAATGTTTAAAATTAAATCAGCTGCATGTTGTTTGGAACATCTTTGGGAATTTCAGAAGTTGGAACAGCATGTCGGAGACATTGCAGAGCCAAGTTTGGGGACCCGTACCACCCCACCCCCATCTTCCCTCATTGTGGAAGAGAGCGCCCTCTCTTCTCTCCCCAGGAGACAAGCTACTGGGATGGTACCCCCGCAGCACATTGGTTTTGAAGGACTTGCTGCCGGGGGTGGCAAAATGGTTACACAAGCGCTGGGCCTGCCTTCCCACCCACCGGGGGCGTGAGACCGTGAGTGTCCTCACCTCATCACACACCTGCTGTGTGACCAGGCGCCGATTTGGCAGCCTCTCTGTTTGAGCGTGTCTGAGAGGTGTGCCGAGATTCCCAGAGGCAAGATGATGAATGGGTGTCCCTGCAGAACAGAGCAACCACAAGAACCTGATCCCAGGACGAGTCACACTGAGGAGGACCAGGACCAGGCCACCTGGCAGCCAGGAGGGGAATGTGAGTCAGAAACCAGCTATCCACCTGCCAGCCCATCACTCTCCTGCGCAAGAGAGCTCAGGCTTGGAAGCCAGAGGGCTGGAGGACCAAGGGTTGAGGGTTTCCCCTCCCGCTTCTGGAGCCCGGCGTTTAGATCCATGCCATCCAGGTCGCGGGTGATGCTGGTGGGCTGGCCAATGAGGGATATTAGTGCTCCTTGGCTCATGTTGGGATGAGCATGAAGGCTGGGGACCCTAAGATGGTACCAGCATCATCAAGGCATCTTCAGCTTTGGCAAAGGGGAACTCTAGCATTACCTTCTCTTTGAGATCCCGCTCAGGAGACTGCAGCTGTGGTCATCTCAGGGCTGCCCAAATAGCTCCTCAGAGGCAAAGGTGAAATCCAGCGGCAGGAGACAGGCAAGAGTTGATTTTTCACCTTCTTCTTGTGTCCTTTGC
Source organism: Camelus dromedarius (assembly GCF_036321535.1). Classification (NCBI taxonomy): domain Eukaryota; kingdom Metazoa; phylum Chordata; class Mammalia; order Artiodactyla; family Camelidae; genus Camelus; species Camelus dromedarius. The sequence goes on along the minus strand of NC_087444.1, from coordinate 63,343,977 downwards.
TACATTGATCTTGGCATTGTACACCATGGCCCTTGGTCAAGAGCGGGCTGGGACCAGAATCTCTCATCAGTATTCTTTGAGCTCTGGGTTGTCTGAAACACGGGCCCGTATTGCCAAAGCACAACTAACCATTAAATGGTCCGGTGCAACCTTTCATGCATTCATTCATCAGTTCCAGAAAATTCTTACCCATTAATCCTTGAAACATTGCTTCTGCTGCATGTCATCTCTCGTCTCCTTCGGGGACAATGTTAACCATAGGTTATACCTTCTCTTCCTCTTTATCTCCTATCACCTCCTCCGTAGTTTCTTTTTGTCTCTATGCGCTACGTTTGCGATTTCTTCTGACTTCTTTTCTCATTCCCTTATTCTATCCTCAGCTACATTTCCTCGGCTAATAAACCTCTCCATGGAGTTCTTAATTTGGGTGATTGTCATTTTTATTTCTAGAGACTCAATCCTTTTTTCACTTTTTATTGATTCCCATTGTTTTTTTTTATCATTTTTTATCGATTCCTATCCCCTGCATTTATTTTTAAGCATGTCCTATTTCTTTAAACATCATATGCACACTTCTTTCCTTTGAATTCTGCAGGGTCTATTTCTACTTCCTGTTTTCTTCTCCTAGGTTTTGCTGTAGCGCCTTATTATCTTGTGTGTCTGATCTTCTTTGAGTCTGTGCTGCTCACTGGGTTAGGAAAAAAATGTTTGAAAAAAATTTCAGGTTTAGGACCACAGTACCTTCCACTGGAGAGCATTTTTATTTGCTTCTGCCAAGCATCAAAGACACCTTAACCAAACACCTTAACCAACCTTGAAGGCTGGAGGTTCCCCAGCTCACCCAGGGCATGAGACTTGATTGCGAGATCATGGGAAGGCTGGTCTACTTCTGGTTCACCCTCATCCTCAGGGTGTAGCCCTTTGGAGTTCCACATCAATGTGGGATGGTGTCTTATTATCGGGCCCCACCTGTGTGAGCGCTGGGATTTCACTTCTGTCTCTCTCATTTCATGAGGCTGTCAAAATAAAATTCAAATCTGTCAGGATCAGACAGTGCCTTGGGGGAAAACTGTGGCTTCTCCTCTTGCTCACTTGTCTGGATTCCTTTTCCCCCCAGTTTTGGCCTGGCAGTTCCCTTTGGCACTGCTAACTCTTTAGTGCTTTTAAACTATGTTAACATTTTTATCCAGTATTTTTAGTTGTTTTCAGTGTGAGGATGGGACCAAATCATCTAGCCTGCCATTCGTGGAAGCCAGAAGTGCTCCCTCAGTCACTCTGTGAGTATTTGTTAAGTGCCTACTGTGTGCCAGGCACTGTTCTGGGGCAGAGCAGTAAAGCAGACAGACAGAGCAGATTCTCGTGGGGTCACTGTCTCTCTGGGGAGGCAGACAATAAACAGGAGTTACTCAACCGATTAGTTAATTACAGCTGTGACGCGCATTGGGAAGTAAGGAAACTCGGGAGTGATGAGAAGAAGCCTTGCCCGCTTCTTGGGCTCAGGGAAGTCATTCTTAGGGATGTGATGTTTCAGCTGAGATCAGAGGAAATCGCTGGGATTCGTAAGTAGCGGGGCTGGATTGAGAGAATCCAGGCAGAGGGAACAGCACGTACAAAACTCAGCAGTAGGATCATGGCATTCTAGGGATTGAAGGATGTCCATGTGGCCACAGCACATGGAGCAGGGCAGAGGGGGTGGGGGCCAGGGGCAGGAGGTGAGGCAGGAGGTCGGCTGGGTCAGACTCTCAGGCCCTCACAGGCAGGAGTTCAGACTTTGGTCAACACGTCGAGAGCAACAGGAGCCACGGAGAGCATAGAGGTCAGGCTTGCCTGTTAGGATCTCCCTGCTGTGGTGTGGGGGCTGGATCACAGTGGGCAACAGGGCCTGGGTCAGGCCAGTGAGGAGGCTTTGTAGCACAGAGGTGGGCGGATTTGAGAGATGTTTCGGGGGTAAGAGAAGGATTGCCATCAGGTTTGACTATAGCATTGTCCCAGATCATGCTGGTTAATCTCCGTTTGGTCTCAGATCCTCACTTCACCTGCTGTCTGCCCTGGGCGTCTGGCCTGTGTGGGACACACTGAGGGCCTCCCGGGCCTCTGGCTTCCTGTTGGGTTTGGCCAATGGTAAGAGATCAGAGGAAGGAAGAAGCAAGAGGCTGGGGCGTCTTCTCTCTCCTCCCTTCCTGCTTCAGCACTCCATCTGCATATCCATGAGACTCCAGCTCCTCTCAGGCACCCTGTCCTCTGCTCTCCGTGATCCAGTTCTCATGGGGCTCTGGTGGCACAAATGCCTTTCCTCCCCCTGGCCCCCAGAGCTCTGAGGTGGTGACCACTGCTGCTGTGGCTGGTCTCTGGGGGCCTTGACACCCCTTCTTGATTCCTTCAACCCTGGTCACACCCCACAAGCCATCCCTTTGTTAACATCCCTCTACTGGAAGCATCAGGGCTGAGTCTGGTTTTCTGCCAAGGACCCTTGAGTGATCACCAATATTCAGGTTTTTTCGCTTTAAAGAATCCGGAGACACAGATCTGTCTGGGAATCCTGGAGGGGGGCCAGTCCCTCGTGGCAGCCAAAGGGGTGGTGTCGGAGCCACATGAAGTCCCTGCCGCCATCTGTGTTCTGTAAACAAACACCCGCGTGCGTGCCGGGTAAAGCCAGAGCCCGGTGACAACCACGGCTGTGACAATTTTATAGAGCCCCAGTATCAGAGAAGACAGAAGTAATTAGGAAAATCATAAACATATCTAGTGTCTTCCGTCTGGCTGCTGCGCGTTCCAAGGGCGTTCTTTCCAGTCCGCATTCACATTCAGGTTCCAGACACTTCTTAAAAGAAGTGTCAGAGTGGCTGGGGTCAAAGTACATCTGATTTCTGGGGTGGGCGTGATGGGCCCAGTGCTGAGCGGAGTTCCGGCTCCCTGCTCTCTTCCTCCCTCTCCTCTGCCTCCCACTTCCCTGCCTCCCTCCGGAGCTGAACTTCCTTCCCTTCACTTTCACTTTGGACAAGCCTCTCCTCAGAGGTTGACAGATGTTGAGAATCGTGCTTCCAAACATTGTGGGTTCATTCCTCGCTTGCTCACTCCCCACCAGCCTCTGTGCTGGAAGCTCAGGCACAGGGCCGAGTGCAAGGAGAAAAACCGAACTCCATCTCCTGGCAGAGGTGGGTGGTCAGGGAAGGGCCCCCGAGGAAGCAGCATTCAGGGGAGACCAAGGGGACAAGAAAGATCCCGGCACTCAGAGGACTCCTCCAGGGAAAGAAACAGACAGAACAAAGCTCCAGGTGGAGGCCAGCGAGCCAGATGAGCGGGAGGGACAGAAAATGAGGCAGGAGAGCGGGACAGAGATCAGCCCACTGGTGGCCCTGGACCAGGGCCGCCCTCCATCCCGGTCGGCTTGGGGCAACCCTGGTTTACCCCAACTTCTCCAGCATAACTGTTCATAGCCTCCCCTTTGACTCACAAAGTGCCACTGCTTATTCAATAAATGATATGGTCACCCTACTTACAGGGCAGAGCATTGAAATCTAGATTTTTTTTCATATTTTAACAGCAACGGGAAGTGGTCAGAGGATTTCGAGCAGGAGAGTGACAGGACCCAAGCTTTTCCCTTCAATCACCAAATATTTACTGAGTGCCAGTTGTCCTCCTCAGCTCCAGGGCACAGCCATGAGCCACATCTGGAGGAACTTCTGCCCTCATGGAGCTGACATTCCACTGTTAGACATGCCGACAAATGTCTAACAAATTTAACTAGCTCTCCACCACTCGGTGCCCTCAGCAAGTCGAGGTGCCCATGGAACAGATAGAAAGATGAAGCCAACCTGCTGGCTCTTTTTCTAAATTTAATAATTGGAAAATCATAAGCTACTTCCCATGAAGTCTGCTCCCAAATTTACCCCTGAGGGAGGTCTCTGGGGTAAGCCGCTTGCAGTGTGGGTTGCCCTTGATGCCCCGCTAACCCACATGCCTTGGCTTCCATGGTTGGTGAGCCTAGCTGTGTGCTGGTTGCTCTGACAGGGCCCTTACGCCAGGCTGGTCCATTGCTCTAGGTAACAGGTTTACAAATGCCCACAGAATCCTAGCTTGAGTGGTCTAAGCAGAAAGGAGCCTATAACACTGGCATATGTCACCAAAAATCCTGCCTCTGTGCTAGGGACTCAGGCATAGAGCCAAGTGCAAGAAGGAAAACGAAACTCGGCAAGATGTGTCTTCAGGCATGGCTGGATCCAGCAACCCTACTATGTCATCAAGAGTCTTCTCTCAAAGGGACCCCTCCTACACTGCTAGTAGGAATGTAGTTTGGTGCAGCCATTATGGAAAACAGTAAGGATATTCCTCAAAAAATTAAAAATAGACTTACCATATGATCCAGCAATCCCACTTCTGGGTATATATCCAGAAGGAACTCTAATGAGAAAAGATACATGCACCCCAGTGTTCATACAGTGCTATATACAATAGCCAAGACATAGAAGCAACCTAAATGTCCATTGACAGATGACTGGATACAGAAGTTGCGGTATATTTATGTAATGGAATACTACTCAGCCATAAAAAGAATAAAATAATGCCACTTGCAGCAACATGGATGGAACTAGAAATCGTCATTCTAAGTGAAGTAAGCCAGAAAGAGACAGAAAGATACCATATAATATCACTCATATGCAGAATCTAAAAAAACAAAAAAGGACACTATGAACTCATCTACAAAACAGAAACAGACTCACAGACTTAGTAAAAATTCTTATGGTTACTGGGGGGAAAGGAGGTGGGAAGGGATAAACCTGGGAGTTTGAGATTTACAAATGTTAGCCACTATATAGAAAAATAGATTTTTTAAAAGTTTCTTTTGTATAGTACAGGGAACTATGTTCAATATCTTGTAATAACTTTTAATGGAAAAAAAATATGAAAACGAATGTATGTATGTATATGCATGACTGGGACACTGTGCTGTATACCAGAAATGGACACGTTGTAATTGACTGTACTTCAATTTAAAAAAAAAAAGTCCTCTCTCACAGCATTTCCTGGTTTTGCCATCCCTTGTGCTGCCTTCGGTCTCCTGTTAGAGGCTCCCAGTGACCCAAGAATAGAGCTTGCTGGACCCAGCAACACAGAATAGAGCCTCAATTTTTGGAAAGTTCATCAAAAGTCCTGGAATTAGGATCTCTTGGACCATACACTCCTCACTGAACCAGCCACTGTATCCAGGAGGATGGGAAGATACTCACTGGCCAGTCCTGAGTCATGTCCTCACCCCCACAAACACTTTGGGAGGGAGATCAGCCTCACTCATACTGCATGGAATGAGAGTGGGAGTTTCTCCCAGGAAAATCCAGGTGTCATGACTAGAATGAGAGAAAATGAGGCAGGCAAAACAGTTAGTGTCCACTGTATGGGTGTCTCCCAAAGAAGTAAAGCCTGTGGAGAGTGAGGACGACTTCAGGGTGACTCCTATGCCATTGCTTCCAAAGTAAAAGCAAGTCCACCACCCTGGAGGAGGGAGTTGGTGGGTTTCTGGAGTCAGCTGCTGTGATGGGGGCCCCAGATTCGTTCCTGACATCTGCCCCATGTCAGGCTACCAGCAATCTCTCCCTACAGGCAACAGAGGTCCTCTGGGCCTCAGGCTCTCTTGGAGATCTGTGACTCTAGCCCATGGAGGCAGGGCTGCAGGGGACACACGTGGCGATGGACAGCTGCCCCAAGAGAGACCTCAGAGTGGCTCCAGGCAGAGGCCCCTCCTACTGCTCCCACCCAACACCTGCCCAGAGGGGGATGAGGGCTTGGGAGCTGTAATCAGGCCTCTGAATCCAGTGGGTCCTGTTCCCCGTGGGCCCCTGGAACTCCCTGACTTTAGGTATTCTGAGGCCTCCAGCCCTAGGGTGGGGATTCTGCCTCCTGATCCCTGAGACCAGAGTTGGGGGAGGGGAAGGAATTTTGTGGGGTGGGGTGATGCTGGCTACAGGGGAGGTTAGGAGGGGACTTCTGCCTTCTGGTCTTAGGAAGAACCTCCGAAGAACAGATTGTCCCTCATGCCCCTTGTCACCTAGACTCAAGGATGCTGCTTGGTGGTGGGGAAGGAAGCGTCTCGCTGAGCATCAATGGCCTGCAGCCGCTTTTGTACGTTTCTCAGCTGCTCTGGCAGGGGGCAGGGTGGGGGTCTCACCAGCCTGTTGATGGGGTGAGGGGTAGGAGGCTCCTGAGGTCCACTGGACTTCATCCAGATTCTCCAACTATAAATGGCGAGGCTGGTACCTACCCCGAGGCCACTGCCCTTCTCAGCCTCACTCCTACCATAGAGAGGCAGTGAGGTCAGGGAGGGAGAGGCAGAGGCCTGGGAGGTGAGGAGCAAGGCCTTTGGAAGCAGTACAGCACTCATCTCTCCTGGGAGGGTGAGAGCCCCCAGCTCAGGAAGAGAGGGAGACACTGTGGCCCAGGCTGGCGAGCGGGGAGCCCTGCCAGGGACCAGGACGAGGGCTTCCTCTCCGCATCTTCATGCCACAAGATGTAAAATAATCCCCTCGGCTCAGAAAAACACATTTTATGGCCGTCTGACTCATTTCCCACAAAGCTAGGTTCAACCCCCCTCCCCCCTTCCCCCCCACGTGTAGAGCTTTTGTTTTGAAAAATAAAAAATATGTTGAAAATTTCAAGATGACTTTTAGACATAAATAGTTCCCTTCCTCACCCTCGTCCCAGACTCCCCTCACCTAATTTCCCAAACACTGGCTGCCAGAGCCTCAGGAGGACCCAGTCCAAGTGGGTGTGGGAAGGCCCTGAGCGACACAGCCCCCGGGGCCAGACCAGTGGGTGCCTGGAGCAGTGGGGCATGGAGATGGGCCGAGGGGCCCTTCAGGGAGCTGGGCCTCCCTCTCTGGCATCTGCAGCAGTGCCTCTGATCCTTCTGGTCCCACGTGAGCCCCAACAGCACTATCACACACTCCAAGCCTTGCAGTCTCTCCAGGTCTGAGTCCCTCTCGAGAGTTCCTGGGGCCGCAGGTAATGCCTGGCTGTTTCCTTCCCACCCCGGCTCTCTGGGCTAAAGGTTGTCCCCGAGGTGATCTCACTCAGCTGGGATGCACCCCCAGCCCCAGCGGCTACACCGCTCCTCCCCAGGCCAGTGAGGAGCTGTGCTGAGTCTCACTGCCCTTTGGGGTGGGGGGACCTACAAGTGAACCATAAAGGGGGGCCTGCCTTCCCCCATATACATCAGGGCTTTTGATTCCCCCACACACGCACTGGGGCTTGGCCTTCTGGCTCTCTCTGACTCTGCCATTCCTTTAATTCCCCAACAATCCCAGGCCGTAGGTATCAGCGTCTCCATTTCTCAGACAGGAAATGGAGCCCCAGACAGCATGTGACCCATGTCAGCTGAGGGAAGGCCAAGGGCCGACAAGTGGGCAGCCTCAGGGCTCCCGCTGACCCCCAGAAAACTCAGGAAGAGCACCCCTGTCGGAAGCCCAGGGCTCAGTCGGAGGGCCATCCCAGGAGGCTCCTGGTTTCTGGCATGTGGCAGACACACTTGGAGGATGTGCAGCCCGCAGAGCCGGCCTCCCCTCCCTGCCAGGCAATGGGCACATTAAGGCCCTGCACACAGTACTCAGGGGGCTGCTGTCCCTCCATCTTCCCAGAGGACAGCCTGAGGAAGCTTCCTCAGGGTCTCCAAGGGAGGGGCAGCCACCTGTGGCCAGGCAGGGGCACCAACAACACCAGCTTCCATTGAACTGACAGCCCCAGATAGACAGGAACCTGCCACCCTTGGGCCAGGCACCCCAGATCAGGATAAGACAGAGGCTCCATCCCCAGCTGCAGCAGCCTTCCTGGGGCCCAAGACAGTGGGCCAGTGGGCACCCAGAGCCCAGCCCCCTGAGAGCTGCCCAGGTCATGGGTCTGCCCATTTCTTGTCCACTGTAGTCCACACTGGGAGGTGACCTGGGCTCCTGTTTCTCCAGGGCTCTGCTCTGCCCTCCCACCCAGGAAGCGGCTGTGGTGGGGAGGGGGCGGGCGGTGTCTCACTGTCAAGGGCTCCACTGGGATGGCCCTGGGGTTAGCTGGAGACAGGCAGTGGGGTCATGTGGGTTGGGGTCCCCCAGGCTGCCTGGGCCACGGACATCAGGGGAAAGACCAGAGGTGACCTGGACTTCCTTAACCACAAGAAAATGACTCAGCTAAATTGAGGAAGATTTCCGTTTCGGTAGACTACTTTTTCCACTATGGTAAGAGTTTTTTACCCACAAGCTCCAGAGGAGCTGGTACCCCAGAGAAGGGTTCGGGGAGTTTCGGTTTGAATAGTCGATGCTGATTCTTAATCATTATTTTGAAAAGGCAGCTCTTGGTTTTCCAGCAGGTGGCTGGGTCCTGGGGAGTGAAGCCAGGTGTGCGTGTGTATATGTGTGTGTGCGCGCACAAGTGCACACGTGTGCCTTGAGGACACTGGGGCCCAAGAAACAGAGATTTAATCAGGTATGTTTCCCTTCGCCCGGTGGCAAGCCTTGCCCAGATCTGCAGAAATGACCCCGATTCTGCGGCCCTCTGAGCCTGTTGACCTGAACGAGTCTAAACGGCTACATGGATTGAGGGCTCAGTCTGTGTCAGGCAGCAGGCTGAGCACATACCCACGCTACCTCAAAGCCCACTCCAGATTTTAGCTGAGACTCCTAGAGGGAAAAACACAGCCAGATGCAAACCCAGGCAGCCTAACGCCACCATAGACACTGATCACTGCCCCTACCTGCGCTTTCTCTGGCTCCTGGCATCTCCTGACACTGTCCTAGCTCATCTGCTCTAGAAGCTGGCAGCTCTGAGCCCAGCAAGGGCTGAGGACTTCTCTGCAAGGGCCTTGCTCAAAAGCCAGCCCATCAGTGATCAGAAGCTGGGCCTTGCCCTGGATGCTGAGATGTCAAGTCAGGGCATCTCCAATGCAGCCTTGGCTCCCAGAGACCAGCCCAACACTGAGCCCGGGAAGGCGGAGCCTGGCAGATGGGGTCTTCCAACAGCGAAGGGCCCGGCCCTGTCCCTGCAACTTGCAGCCTAACAAAGGTGATGAGGGCAAGTCTTAGTCCAGATGCTTGATGAAGAAGAAGGCCAGTTGCTCTGGGGTCCTCCCACTTCTGGTTCAGCCCAGGGGCTTTCTGGAGGTGGGTACCAGCAGGCTCTAGCCTGGATGGCAGCACTGAGCACAGTAACAGCCCAGTTTGGAAGACACTTCTCCCCACCCCCAGTAGAGGCCTCTGAGTCAGCTTCCACTCTGGCAAGATCCACGGCGGTGAGAGGGTCCCTGTTTCTCACTCCCACTTCCAGGGCAGACCCCACTGAGGGGGATGACAGGGTGCAGGGTCCTTCCCACATCATTGCTGGCTGGACCTCCGTTCTGCTAGGTGCCACTCGACATCTTGCTTCCCCCCTTGACTCCTGCTCCGAGCCAGGGTATGTTTCCCAACCTGGAGCAGGGCGGGAGTTCACAGTTGCCCAGTGGAGGAGTCTTGCCCTCCGCTTACTCCAGGGATTTCAGGGGACAGAGTTGGGCCTGGCCAGTGTGGCTTTGCGGCCAGGGTGAGGGTTCTGCCTGGGGCCAGGACACGTGTCCTGGCTCTGTAGCTCCCCGCGGTCCAGCCCGCTGGCCAGCCTCCCGGGGGAGGAGCAGGGGCTGTAGAGGCTGGGGGAGGAGGCGAGGCTAGTGGCCCCCTCGGGTGCTGGCAGTTCCAGGACAAAGGGCAAGATGTTCTCGCCAGAGCAAGGAAGCAGGGCAGGGAGCAGCAAGAAGATGAGAGTGGGGCGGAGTGACTGAGGGGCCTGAGCCCCAGCTCTCGGCTCGGCCCCTCCCCTGGGTACCCTCTCTGGGAGACAGAAATGAGAGCAGTAGAGAGAAGAGGGAGCCGAAGATGGGGAAGGGGCCAAAACAGGGCAAGGCCAAAGCAGATAAAGGAAGAGGAACGGAGCAAGACAGCATCAGAGGAGCAGATTGGGGAGCACCCCAACCCAGCAGGTCCCAGCTATTCTTAAAGAGGCTTTGCCCCTGCCAGAGCCCAGGAGTCCGGCAGGAGCCTTGGAGGTGGGGTTCCCTCTCTGTTCCCTGCCCACACAGAGGCCCCCCACCTTCCCCACCCCAGGGCTCATGCTGTATGGCCCTCTGTGAGTGTGTCATCTGTGTGCTGTTCCTATCGTGTGTGTTTGTGTGGGTATGTGTGCGTGTATGGTGTGTGCCATGTGTCTGAAGTCCTCTGCGTCTAGGACCCTCAACTGCCCAGAGTCGTGGAACCCCATGAGGCAGCCTCCTCCAGGGACCCAGAAGTCCCTCCCGCCCTACGGGGGAGCAGAAGAGGCAGCTCCTTCTCCTTGGATCGCCCCCACTCAAGTAGTCGTTGGGCTCCCAGGAACCACCCAGTTCTGGGTGGAGGGGACCTGACTGACCAGAGGCCTCTGACCCACTCATGTGCAGGGTCAGCTCCAGGCCTCTGCAGGGAACAGGGACTCAAAGGCTCCCAGAGAGGGCCACAGAATGTTGCATACAAAGTTCAGTGCATGTGTGTGCACGCACGCACGTACCTGCATGTACAAGCATTCACATTTGTTCCCTGGTTGGTGAGCTCTAGCCTGTCAGCCTCACCTACCTGCCCATTATCCCCTCACCCAGAACCTCCAATGACTCCCAGGAGACCTGGGTACCAAGCTCTCTGCCTGTCACCACCTGGCCCGGCCTAGCCCTTCCTTGTTCTCACTGATTCCTCCTTTAATTCCTCACTGCCGCCAGGCCGGCTTCCTCACTGGCCCCCTTCTTCATTCACATTTTCTCTGCAGAAGTTTAGCAGCTTTGTGTACGTGCAGCTACTGTGCGTTTGTGGCATCTTCTCTACATGGTCTGAATCGGGTGTGAGAATGTGCAGATTGGGAAAGAAACGCAATTTGCACTGGTTTGAGCAGAGGAGACATTTATCAGCTCTTGTGATGGAAGAGTCCAGGACGGTACCAACTTCAGGCACAGCTGGATCTCAGCTGTGCTAATCCGTGTCCCTCTCCCAGCTCTGCTTCCCTTTGTGCTCATCCACCTTCCGGGAGGCTCCCAGCAGGACGTCCTCTAGGCTTACATTCCCCTGCTTTGCCACCTAGGGAAAAGAAAATGATTTTCTCCAGTATTTCCAGGAGAAGCCTCAGGGCTGACGCCCATTGGCCAGGCCCAGGGCACGTGATCCACTTCCGGAGGCCCAGGCTGGGGCAGCTCTGCCTGAACCACATGGTCTGAGAGAGAGAGGAGGCTGGTTCCCCAAAGAAGCACCAGGGCTGCCCTAGAGGAAGGAGGTAGACAGACGCTGGGCAGCCCGGAACACAGGGCCCCAGATGGCTCTGTCCGCGAGTGGGTACCTGAGGCAGGGTGGGACACGCAGTGTTCCTGTCCTAAGTCTCACGTCAAGCCAGAACGGGATCTAGAATCCTGCAGCTGGCAGGCCTGGGATTTCTGTGCCGTTTCTTACCATACACATGGGGTAGCTGAGGCCTGGAGAGTCACGGGACTGGCCCAGGGTCACACACGTCAGGGCAGAGCTGGAGTTAGAACACGAGACTTTTGACAGCTGATCCTGACTTGTCTACATAGGGGTGTTCATGCAACTTAAGCCGCATGTTGCCTGCCTGCAAGAGTCTGACTTATTGGCCTGGGGTACCCACCCCAGGCCGACCGGTCAGTCTTGGGAGGCAGGTCCCACACATCAGTGTCCACAAGAATCGTATCGAGCCCTTGCTCCAGCCACAGAAGTTCAGTGCTGACGGACTCACAGCTGGGCTGGAGGCTCCCAGCTTAGCAAGCCCCAGCGGTGCTAACGCAGGGACTGAGGAGGAGGGCCGAGACACTTCATCGGCAGATCGTAGTCCAAGAAGGGGCACCCACCTCAAAGGCCGGAGGCATCGGGAGAAGGCTGCAGAGAGAATAGTTGTTGGGGCTGGAATAGGGAGTAGGCCGACCCCCGGTGGGGGTCAGAGGGGCTCAAACATCCAGACCACTGACTGCTGCGCCAGCTCGGCAGAGAGGAGGGGGAGGGAGACCTGGACCACGAGGCCAAAAGAGGTCAAGGGGCAGAGAGGCCATGAGGGGCCCAGCGGGCTCCAGCAGGCTGAGGACGCTTGGCCAGAAAGGCCTGTTTACTCAGAGGCCCACGAGGTCAAGGCCCAGGCCCTGGGTTAATTATTAATGGCCACCTGGCTCGTACGGCCCGGTGTGGTGTAGGCTGGAGACTGGAGCCCAGGCACCACCCCCTGCTGCCACTCTGCCCTGGGGTGCTCCCTTCCCCTCGGCTTCAGAAGACATGGCCTCTACAGCCCCCAGTGACTCTGACACCCTCCTCCCCGACTCCTGCCAGGGTGAAGCCTGTTTCTCTGGCCAGGGACAGATTTGGTGGCAGTATCTGTGGGGGACAGGCACCCTGGGCCTGAGCTCACCCGAGGACTGGAGTTTCTCTGAGGACCCCTCATCAAAGGGACTGTTGCTTGTGTTGACCCTGCATAGGCTCAGCTGAGTTCCCGGGCATCGGCTGAGTCCCCACCGTCCCAAAGGAGCCAAGACAGGTGGCTCCCTGTGCCCTGGGGAGAGCATCTTCCCTCTCCAGGGAGCAGGCGCTGACAGAAGGGCTGTAACCGAATTAGCAGCCTTTGGGCCGCAAATCCCCGCTTTGTCCTACAGATTAGGCCCTGACACTGTGGTTGGAGAAGGGAGAATCCACCTCTCCGGATTCAGCCAGGCCTCCCAGGGCCCCGCCCCCTCAGCCTCCTGGCCCAGAGCCGCCTAGCCCCCATCCTGACCCCAGACGCAGGTCTCACCAGGGGGACTTGGGTGACGGGGAAGGAGGCTCGACCCACCCCGTGCCTCTCTTGGAAGGTGACAGCAGCACCTGGAGGGGACCTTGTTGAAGCCCAGGGACTGACTCAGCAGGTCCGCACATCCCAGGACTCTGCATTTCTCAGGAGCCCCCAGTGGGGCCAAAGCTCCTGAGAGAGGCAACGCTTCAGGCGGGTCCCCCACAGTGGAGCTGTCCTGGGGCTTCTCACTCACTCTTAGACTGACACCATCAGCCTCAAAGATTTTTGTTTTTATGTTGAGGCTTTGGTGGATGGGGCTCGTGGAGGGATAAAGTGGGCAGCGGAACCAGATGTCCTGACCCCGCCCAGTGAGGGACCTGGGACAGCCAGTGCCTGGGGGTCCTGGAGGGTCCCCTTCACTCGCACTGTGCCATCCTCCCCTTCAGGCTATCGAGGGGGCATCTAGGCCCAGAGCCCCCCACGTGTGTGGCCCCCATGCACAGAGAACTGGGAAGGGTTCTAGGGCACATCCTCCACACCCACTCAGGGGCAAAGTCTTTCCTGCCTCTGGAAACCCAGCCCAGGCAGGCGCGCAGCCTTGGGCCCCATGGAGCTCTGCACAGCCCAGACCCTTCAGCGGCCACTTCAGGGTACAATTGTTCCCTTTTCAAGACACCACTTTCCCAACCAGGAAATCCTGAACGAAGGCTGCCCGTCCCTCCCTGAGTCAACACTTGCCGAGAAGGAGGGCGGGGGAAAAGGAAAACAGGCCACGGGACAAGGCCTGAGCCACACCAGCCCCGGGAGCGCAGACCACACACACACACACACACACACACACATTCACATTCACAGACACAGATCTGCACACAGGTGCACACAGACCCACATCACATGCTCACAGTCACACGTGCACTTGAAGACATCCTACTTCCAGTCTCACACACACCCACACTCAGACACGGATACACACACACATGCACACAGATACAGAAGCCCCCATGCGTCATCACAGTTCACATGTGCGCATGCACAAGCACTTGGTCACAATTACACATGGACACACGCACACACCCCAGGCTCCCACACATACACACAGACGCAGACACACCCACACACTCTGCTCTCTTACCCGTGGCCTTCCCATTGTTTGGTGCCCTCCCTTTAAGACACCAGCCTCAGGGCACCCAGGAGACCAGTCCCGGCACCCCAGGAAGTTTGAGACCAGGACTGAGTACTCGAACTTCACACAGTGTTCTGTCTTTGGGGCCAGATACTGCCCAGAATGTACTGGCACCACTGGGGAAATGGGGACTGGCACCCCTCAGCCAGGATTGGGCTGGAGCTAGAGGTGCCCACTGCCCACCTGTGGGAGGGGACCTCCATCAGATGCAAATGACGCACCCATCAGACCAGAAGCAGATACCCATTTCCTGCAGGTCTGCCTGGCTACACAGACCCTGGGACAGAGCTGTGTCCGGCCCACAGTGGGCACTCAATGCGGAGGGGCTGGACGGCCAACAACAGCCTGGTGAGGGTGGAGGAGCTCTCTGTCCTCTGGGCTGGCTTCCAGGGAGGCCCCTGCCACCCTGCAACCTGCCTCACTCCACAGTGCTGAGATCCAGGCTCAGGCGAGCCAGCCTGCCTAAGGCTCCTGTCTCCGGGGCGGCGGGCGGGCAGCCCTGGGACGTGCCCACACACGGCTCCCCCGCGGCCGCACGCCAAGCCAATGCCAGAGACAGGCCAAGAGCAGGAGTCTCGGGGCCTGCCCACCGCCCACGTCCCGCCCAGCCTTCTGCGCCTGCTCCAGCAGGAGACCCAGCCCTTGAATCCCCAGCAGGACTCAAACTCCTATCCACACACCAGCCTCCTAGCACACCTGAGGACAGGCGTCTTGCCCGCCGGTTCCCATTCTCAGCAGCACCCGGGGATCTTTGCAAATATCAATCTGATCACATTCCCGGCCTGGCCTCCCAAAGATTCTCCACTCCCTTGTATCTGCTGCCCTCCCCACAGAGCCCTGTAAGGTCCCATGTGGCCTGGCCACCGCCCTGCCCCCGTGCTCCTCATCTGCCCCTCTCTTGGGGCTGTCCCTCAAGCTTGCTCCTGCCCCAGGACTTTGCACTGTGGTTCCCTCTAGGTCTGTGCTTGACTGGCCCTTTCCCTTGTTCAGGTTTGCATTCTGCTGCCCCCATCCCAAGGAGGCCCTCCTGAAGCAGCCCCCAGTCACTGCCCAGTTACATCACCCTGCTATGCGGTACTCCCAGTCCTCGTGCTCTTAAAAATGGCCCTGTTCTTGGCCTCACTTACTTGTCCATCATCTGTCTTCCCTGCTGGATGGGTGCCAGTTCCAAGAAGCCAGGACCATGTCTGTATTATTTGAAACCTGAAGGGGACCTGTCAGGCAGGTAGTTGGTGGGAGGTACACCGATGTTTGTTGAATGAATGAATGATCGAGGCAGGACAATGCTGAACCCAAATGCATGAGCCTGAAATAGGAGGGGCCATGAGTCAGGTGTAGGGGCAGGCCTATGACGGGCATCAGGTCCTCCTGGGGGGCCTCTTGGTTCACTCACACCACACAGGCAGGCCTAGCAGAATGGGTCAAGGCTAGGACCAAGATTAGGACCCACACCCTTGCTCCTGATGGGATTAGACTCTATCCTGGCTGCTCCCAGCCCAGTACAGAGAGGAACCCCTAATATCCACTCCCCTGGGTTTACTGTGGCCATGCACTCTGACAGCTCCTGCTCCCAGAACCTTTATCTAGAACACCCTGCTGCCTGAAATTTGTCATCTGCCTGCCTGGACAACCCTGCTCCACCAGCAAGGTACCACCAGAACCCCACTCTCAGCTCTGAAGACCTCTCCCCAACACACACAGTCACCCTGCCCTCCTCTGCCAGGTGGCACTTTTAGCCTGGGAGAGATGAGTGCCTGTTAAAACTTTCTAGGCACTTCCAGTCTTCTCTTCACCATTTCGGGCAGCTCGAGGGTTGATGAGAGGCCTGGGCAGATTTCAGAAAGATGGGGGTTGGGCAAGAGGTCAACAGGATAGGTCAGCGGACAAAGGATCAATCAGGTCTAGAAAGCCCAGCAATGGGAAGGGGTCACTCTGAACCCAGGAGATCAGGACTGAGTTAACTGGTTAGCTGGTTGGTTAGCTCCCTTGTTTGTTTGCTTTCTCCATTTATGGTGCACACACCATGTTTGAGTGGGAGGGTCCCCAGGGGGTGCCTGACCAGGCTGGTCTCAGAGCGGGGAGAGCCTGGTTCTCACCCTGGACCAGGGATCGGCCAACCCCAGGCCGCAGCCTGAGTCAGGCTTGCTGCTGGTTTTTGTACAGCCTATGAGCAAATGATGTTTTACACTTTTTTAATGGTTAGGAAAAAAAAAAAAAGAATCGTATTTCGTGACACATGAAAATGATATGAAATCTATAAATAAAGTTTTATTGAAACACAGATATGCCCCTTCATTTATGCCCTGTCTGTGGCTGCTCTCGCCCTGCAGTCACAGCAGAGTGATTGTTGCCGCCACCAAATGGCCCACGAAGTCTAAAAAATGTACCACCTCGGCCCTTTAAAGAAAAGGTTTGCTGCTCGCCGCCCTGGACTCTCCACCCACTGTCTGACTGGCTGTGGGCAAATCTTCTCTGCCCCCAGCTCTGTCCTCCTCTCTGTAAAGTGACATGAACAGTGCTTCTCTCAGAGAAGAGCGGTGATGAGGACCCCAGGGTTTACACTCTGTCACCGGGTGACATGGCTGCCCCTACTCACTCTTCCTTTAGTTTTTTTGTATCTAAAGAATTGAGTGCTTACAAATTCTGTGCCAGGCACAGGGCTGGCTTGACACCCAGACCTCCTTCACAGGACACACACCCAGGATGCATGGAGACCATTTAGCTGAGGGAATACAGATGAGGGTCCAGGAACCCGGCCTGGAGTGCAGAGAAGGCTCCAGCAGGGAGTGATCCCCAGGCAAAGTCTTAAAATATAAGTAAAAATTTGCTGGGGAATAAGGAGCAGGGAAAAGCATTGTGGGTGGAAGGAGTAGCTTTAGTGAAGGTGCAGAGGTTGAGACAGGGGCTGGCCTAGAACTGGCAGATGTGGCATGGAGTTAGCTAATGAAGGGCTTTGGGCAATCAGAGGTCACCTCTCAATGCCAGCCGCACGTCACCCCCACCTGGGTTTGGCTTCAGGCTGGCTACAGAGCCCACCGAAGGTGGATGTCAGGATTTGGCAGGGTGAAGTGGGGCATGGAGGGCGGGGGAGGGGGCATCCTTTGGACCCCACTCCTGGGGTCCTGCCCACAGCCAGCAGAGGAGGAGGAGCCAGCTAGTGGGCAAGGCCTGGGGGCTCAGCCCAGCAGGATGGGGGCTGCAAGGGCTGGGGCCGCCCGGTCCTGCCCCTGGCCTGGGGCAGCCGCTGGAGTCCAGGGACCAGGCAGGCTGCCACAGGAGGGGAGCTGGCAACAAAGGCCTATTCTTTCAGGGCTTGAAAAAGTCTTAAAACCCATCCAACTTTCCTTCATTAGATGCTCCAGGATGTTTCCTCTTCAGAGGCTCCTCAAGATACCCGGCAGATAAACGCCTGATTCTTGCAGTCTTCTTAATTATGGCCCCGAGACCTCGGTGTAAACAATCAGTTGAGTGTTTGTTTTACTGCCTCCCTTCCGTACTAATGGGAGCACAAGCCAGGTGCCGAGGAGTGGAACCTGGTGACCCAGGGCTCTTGAGTTCCCTATTCTGTCTCCCTATGGGGCCATCCCCAGGGAGGGAGGTGGCCAGGCCCATCGTGCAGTGTGGCCACCGTCTTTGGGTCCTGGAGCCACAGCCTCCTGACCACGTGGCGTCAGCCTGCTCACCTGTACATGACAATCACGGTCATGGACAGTGAAGGAGATGCCTGGTGTGCATGTGCTCAGGAAATGTTGCACAGAAGCTTTGGGGGCGTGGCACTGTCCTGAACTTGACCCCTGCCCAGCCCCTGGGAGGCAGCATCAGAATCCTCAGCGCCATCCCAGGTCAGCACTGGGTGAGCAAGGAAGTGGTTGCAAATCCAGCCTCTCAGCAGCTCTGCCCGCATTCACCCCCCCGCCCCACCCAGGCCCGGGGTACTCTTGAGATGCCCATGACCTCACGTCCCCAGTGGATCAAGGTGGTCACAGGTGGCAACTTGAGGACTGCCCTGCGTACCCTTCCTGGCAGCCCGTCACACACGCCTTGAGCCTTCCGCATGACCATCCCCCACATTCACGTGAGGAACCCCTCAAAGGGTCCCTCACCCTGGGCCCCTGAGGGTGAACTCAGAGACTCCACTGGACACAATCCAGCTTCATTTGCAGGAAGAGGCTCTGCTCAGCATGCAGGATGCTGTTGGGCGGAGGTGATGTGCCCCAAACACGCTCACCCAGAGAGACCCGCGCACACACCCCCTCACCAAGGGATGCTCACACAGGGCCATTCCCCACACCAGGCCAGGCTCCCTGCTACCTCAGCCTCCAGGAGGCTGCAGCTCTGCCCCTGGTGGGGCCACATGTGTGCATGCGTGCACGTGTGTGTGCGTGTGCCTGGGTGTGAGTGCATGTGTGGGTGCACCGTGGGCCGATGTGGTGCTGCCCATGAGTGCCTGTGTCTATTGTGAGTGTGCCTGGGAGGAAGCAGGAAGAAGGGGAGGGCAAGAAACCCTCTGGGTCCCCTGTCTGCGGCAGGAAGGGGAGACAGTGACTGCGCAAGGTCGCTCCAGCAGGGTCCAGCCAACTTGGCCTCTAGCCACGCTCACACCAGAAGCCACAAGGAGCTGGGGAAGCCTCTAGCTGGAGTGCTGCAGGAAGGACCACAGTTCACACATCAGTGGGCTCGCCATCCCCCCAGAGGCGCAGAGGCCCCCTCTCCCTCTTCTTGTGGATGTCCCTTGGTCTGGGGCAACCCACCTCCCACTGGGCCTCCAGCTGAGACCAGCAAGCCATTTTGAGCCCTGATGAGAAGAGGAAGTTTCTGTGGCCCCAAAACAGAAACAGGAAGCTAGGAGGGGGTATATGGATAGGGAACGGGAAGGGGGACACAGGCACCCGGCAGACGCACCCAGAGCGCCCCAGCCTTCTTGGGCTGGGCCCGGCAGCCATGTCCGGGTATCTCTGCCTGACCCCGAAGCCACTGGGCCCATCCGCCGAGCTACACACACCCAAAGGGCAGGCTCTCTCAGGGTTTCTCAGATGCTGGCTAATTGCCCACCTAGGTGTGTTCAATTGTCCAAGCGTATCTGGTTCTGATTGAGAGGACTCTGTGGGTCTGCTCGAATCTTCCCATCCACCCAAGCACCTGTGTCCGGCCATACCACTTCTCCCCGACCCCTGCATGTGGCCATGTGGGACTCTCCACGGGGTTGGCCTGAGTCTCTCCAACCCGCCGTGTCTGTGTGACCACCTGACCACTCCCCTGACCTAGCTCGCGGACGAGCCAGCTGTCTCCCTGGCCGTGAATCTGGTGACTCCCAGCCCCAGCTCTGTTTTCCCAGCTGCCCTGCAGGACATGGCAAGTCCCCAGCCCCACCTTCACTTGGTAACTAGACACAGGACTGTCCTGGCCCCCTCAGAAGAGGCAGGAAGTCAGGGCTCTGTCCTACACACACCACTGCCTCATACCATGTCCTGGTGCCTTAGCCTGCCCTCTGCTATGTGGGTGGGAGATGTTATGTCTGAGGACACTGTGCCCTGATCAGAGGGACGACAGCGTGCAGAATCATGTGCCATCCTCCAGGACTGGGGAGCGTCTGGCTCACACAGGGCTCAGGCTGGGGTGGGGAGTGTGGAAGATGGGAGGGTGGCAGTCACTTGAAGAACGTGGCCTGCTGTTCCAACCAGGGTTTGGAAGCTCCTGCAGAAAGACTCTGGGGTGAGTGGGTGGAGGCTGGAGCCAAGGGGCCAGAAAGGCAGATGTCACCAATTTCAGTTCTGCCCCAGCTGGCCTGAGGCAGCTTGGGACTTCCCAGAGTGGAAGGACAGGCTGGGGTGCCAGGCCACTTGGAAGCAGAGGACCCCTTCCCCACCCCAGCTGGGTGCTGTCTGCTGGGGAGGCAGCAGAAGTTCTGGGGAGCCGAGGTGGGCTGGGTGTGCCTCCCTGGGGTCCCCACTCTCTCCCTGAACAACCAGAGCAGGTCCCTCCAGTACCTCGTGCTAGTGAGCCCCAGCCCAAGATCATGGCAACAAAAGAAATTCTTGGCCGTCTGATCCCCACAAATAAAAGCTTTAAGGGCATAGCTGCCCCAGAGGCATCTGAGAAAGATTTCCAAGATGGGAGTGAGGGATGCCAAGGGGATATCGCTCCCCATGCCGAAGAACGAGGCAGAAACCACAAGAACCCCCCAACAAACGGCTCCATCTTCTTAGCTCCTTGTGCTCATCCCTCAAAGAGGGAAAGCGGGGAGCAGGTGGGGCAAGCGGGTGGGTGCAGCCCCCTTCCTCGGCCTCGGCCCTCCCCTCGCGACCCGGCCGGGCGGGCGGTCAGCACCGGAGCCAGCAGGGAAATGGGCCCCCGGGCGGGGAGCACATCTGACTGGACCATGTTCTTGGGAGATCAGTTGTGAAACTTGCTTCAAACCCCCAAACCACAAAAACGGCCAATTTTCCCAGCCCTGTTCTCACGTTTCTCAGATCAGCCGAGGAGGAGTCGTCAGTATTTCCATCCGAGAGACGCCAGGCCAGCTAGCAGCCCCCCTGGGGGACGAGGAAATGGTGCACAAGAGACTTGGGTGCTGTGGACCCCTCTCCCGCCTTCCCCAAAGCGAGGCATTTCCGCCAACGCGGCTGGGGACGTGGGGTCCGGGGAAGGGCGAGGACTGGGCCTGACGAAGGAAACTGGAAATTCGGATAGAAGGACCCAGAAGCTGCAGGCTGCCCTGGAAGGAGAATTCAAGAGCTCCCTTCTTGGGCAGGGGAAGGGGTGTTTGGCTGGCGGAGGATCAGATGGTGGGTAACTAGGGAGATGCCCTTTGATTTGAAAGCAGGTCGCAGCGGCGTCCCCTGGTGTCGTCCCTGCATGACAGGGGTGCAGCACACATGGTTCTAGTTCTCTCTTGTGCAAGGCTAGTGACAGCAAAGAAGCAAGCTCTCACCAGACAAGGACTGATACGGGGAGCCTCAGAGGTGAGCAGAACCCTGAGGAGGGCTCGCTGCCTTTCTGAGCAGGGTCGCTGTAGTGGGGAAGTCACCTTGGAGAGAAAGAAGCTGTCTGTAGGTGCTTTGGATGACGAGCTGCCTTGAAGCCTCAAGGCCCCATCCTCTGCACCCCACTTCTGGCTTCCACCCCTGCCCCTGGATGAAGTCAGGTGAGGCTGCCCCGAGCTTCTGGGCTCTGCCTGCTGCCCTCCTGCCATCTGCCCTCACCAAACTCGCCCTCTCCATGACCTGCCGCCCCTCACCCCGATCTGCCACCATGGCTGCCTGTTTCCAGCTGGAACCTCCTTGAGCCTGGGACAGAAACTCTAACCGGATTAACTTCAGCAGTGATTCCAAGAGCAAAATGCTGCTGAGAAAAATACCAAGCTTTAGCTTCGTGTGTGCTGATCCAGCCCTTTTCCCGAAATGTAACTTTTCTTTAAAATGCCATGTAAGAGGTTAACCAGTGCTCTGCCCTGGTGTTAACCTCCGTGTGAGTTCATACTGGCCGTGGTGCTACGCGTTGGGCCTGAAAGCTACCTGTTGTAAGAACTAATACTTTGAGACCCGCTATCAGGGCCCAGAGAACCCAGCCTGGGGAGCCTGTGACCTGGGTTCCCTGAAGCCAAGGCCAGGGCAACAGAATCCAGGAGGCCCCCACAAACAGGGGATCCCACTTGAGGGGCAGAACTGAGGGCACCCATGAACCAGGTCACTGGGGTGCCCACCAACTGATGAGAAGCAATAAGCCTATAGGGGACAGTGGGGACATGTGTGTGTCTCGGTCTCTCTGGGTCTCTGTGTACTTAGGTTTGCAGGCCCATGTCTGTGAGTCTGAGTGTCTCTCTGTGCAGGAGTTCCAGTGCATTGCTGTGGGTGTGGCTGCGTTTCCGTGTGTGTACCTGGGAGTGTCCGTGTCTCTGGGTGTGTTTATACATCTGTTCACTTTGTCTAGCGTGCCGGGTCCCGGGCCAGCTACTGGTTGGGTGGGGAGAGCGTGATCCCTGCCTCACCATACCCACTGTGAGGAGGGGTGGGCAGTACACACGCGTAGCCCAGTGGCCTGAAAAGCGTAGCCTGGTGGTAACAGGGAAACCCATGCCGTGAAGGCAGAGCACAGGGGGCCAGAGCCCCTGAGACAGGGCACTGATGGGGACCCTTGATGCTCTGAGGATGGGACATGAAAGCTGAGTGAGCTGGGACTGTGGGAGTCAGCCAGGTGGGTGAGAGAGGAAAGTTCTCCAGGCACAGGGAACAGCATGTGCAAAAGCTGGGGCATGGAGGAGGGGTAAGGAGGCCAGGGTGGCAGAAGCAAAGAAAGCTGAGTGGCGGTGGGAGGTGAGGGCAGGGAGCAGGACAGCAGCTGGACATAAAAACCTGAGGGCCACATTGCAATGGTGGGCTGGTCCTCAGCACGCGGGAGGCCTTGGTTAGGAGAGGGGCCACCCCACTTGCTAAGAGGAGAATGGGCTGAGACATGGCCTGAGGTGCCGTCCAGAGAGGAGGGTGGAGGGATGAGGTAAAAAGCTTGGCGATAGGAGAGGTGTGCAAGGGTCCAGGAGGCTCCAAGTGTATGTGTGTGTGTGCACGTATGCATGTGTGCACATGCCCTCCAGGGGCTGGGGCCTGGCCCTTGGTCCTCTCCCTCTCCCCCTCCAACCTTGTGCCCACGTCCCCCACCGCCTCACCGCGGACATGACAGTGACGGTAAGAAGGGGGTCGGTGTTGCAATTGCATTTCCTCTCGAACCCAGGGCCACCAGAGATTAGCTGAGAGCCCCGTGTGCGCCAGGCGATAATACCCCCACTCCCCCGTTTCCTAATCTCTGATTCATTTCCAACTGATAACAGGACGAGGGCCCGTGGGCGACTAGGAAAGGCCCCAGCAGGTCCTGCCAAGGCTGCGGCCAGCCGAGCTGCCTGCAGGGGTTCTGGACAGCAGAGCCTCGGGAAGATCAGGGGGGAGGGTGAGCTGGGAGGGAAAGGGAGAGGGCCGGGGAGGAGAGGGAGAGGCAGAGAGAAGCAGGCAGACAGAGAGATAGAGAAACAGGCAGACGTGGAGGAGCCAGGTCAGGTAGGGTGATGGGACAGAGAGATAAGGGGAGAGAAACACAGAGGGCAAGAGAGACAGGCTGACAGATGAATAAATATAGAAAGAGAGGGGCTGGGAGTCCTCGGGGGTGGAAGGACTTACGAAACAGAGAGAAAAATAGAAGAGACAGAGAGAGACAGAGAAGAGGTGACCTCAGGTCAGGAGGGACGGGGAGAGTGAAAAAGGAGGGCACAGGGAGAGGCCAAGAGTGTGGGGGGTGGGCTGACCTGGCCGTCCCCGGGCACTGCCCATGTGGCCCACACACCCTGGGTCAGAGCCGGGACTGGTCTTGCGGACCCAACCCCTGCCGGGCACAGGCCCCAGCTGGGAGCAGGGAGTCGGGAGCCACAGCTCCAGACCCCCCCCACCGCACACCCACCCCTGCTGGCCTCAGGGCCTCTGGAGGGGCACCGGGCTGAGGGCTGCATCACTGTGGGGCTGATGGAGCCATGCTCTCCCCACCACGGGGCCCAACAGAATGGGGCCTCAGCCAGGGCAAAAAGGACAGAATAGTGCCCCAGCAGCGTGCTTTTCCTGCCTCCTGCTAGACCAGCACAGGTGCCTTGCAGAAGTCCCTGTAATTTCATTTTTAGAGCACTAGTGTGATTTGTTATGACCGTCTAATTCTTTATCCCATCACTAGACCTCAGGCTCTAAAAGGGGTACCAAGTCTGTTTGGTTCACTATTCTATCTTTAGTTTATTTGTATCCTGCTGAGATCTGGGGGGGTTGGAGTGAAGCTGGACAGTCAGGTGGGATGAGAGGGACTCAACTTAGAAGGAGGTCGGCAGGGACCCAGGGGAGCAGTAGGCCAGCAGCCCTTTGTGCTGGGGCTGGAGTGAGGGGCTGGTCTCCTCTCTGCTCCCCTCCCAGGCCCAGCTCTCCTCTGGGATCAGAGGCTGGGCTCATGCTTTGTCATGCTTCGAGGAGGGAAGGTGGGTTCCAGGAGCCGTGGAGGCCGGGTCCCCTCCCTCCATCCTGGCCCCGACTCCAGGCTCCTCCCTAATAAGAGACACAAGGGCACAGACAGCCACCCACTTCAGCGGCACCAGGAGCTGGGCCAGCTCGCACAGGCTGCTGGGCTCAGGTCTTTGGGGAGGAAGGGGGTTCCACAGAGCAGCCCAGCCATGGGCTGAGGGCTCCCCAGAGGGGACGGGGAAGCAGGCCTCTGGGGAGGCCCTTCCTCGGTGCCTGGGAACTGCGTGAGCAGGTGCTGGATGGGCAGCGTCTGGAGATCATGAGAGGTGAGGAGCAAGTCTCCATGCCCTGGTGACCTCATTCTGAGGGCAGAGCCGAGCACTGGGAGACCCCCAGTCAGGGGCCCCTGGCCCTGTGGGCACTTCAGTAAGTCCCTGCATCCCAGGGCCCCCAGCCCTGGCCCATGGAAGACAGCAGCAGGCTGCCTAGCCGTGGTCCCCGGCCCAGACCCGCTCAGGAAGGCTCACTCGCCCCCTCCTGGGGCAGGGCAGCCGCCCCTCTGATTTGCCATGCCCGCCCCGATGCCCTGACACGGCGACCACAGGAAGCGCTGCCCCAGCTCAGCACTTCCCTTTTCTGAAATCTGCCCCCAGCAGCCCGGTGGCCAGGGAAGGCAGACTTCCCGCTGCCCCCACCCGGAGCTCGTCCCACCGGTCACAAGTGGTTTGCTCCTGAGCTTCCCTGGGCAGAGGTGACCTTCTTGCCTCAACCACAGATCAGTTATTTATCAGAACAGGAAAGATGGCACCAGAGATATGTCCTCACCCCCGCCTCCCAGTAGGGCCTGGCCTGCTCCAACGACGCACGCCTGCTCCCCACATCACACAGGCGCGTGTGGCTGGCGCGTGCAGGCGGCACTCGGGAGGGAGCCGAGTAGAAGGCCTCGTGGCAGTCAGGGCAGACGGTGAGGCATCGTGGCTCACAGGCCCAGGTGAGGCTTGGTGTGCGAGCTGGGAGCACTCGGAGCATCTGGGGTCCCTTCGGTCTGATGAGACGCACTCTTCCTCCAGATACACTCTCAGCCTAGGGCAGGACTCCTCGGACCCCCTGCCTGGGAATAGCCTGGGTCAGGGTCTCAGGCTGCTCCTCTGTCCCTCCCTCCCATCACAAACACAGGGCTCAGCCCCTGGGATTCAGGACCCAGTCCTGATAGAGGAAAGAAGCGGCTATCACGATTCCTCAAGAGTGGCGCTGTTATGGGAGGGAGTCTAGCTCAAGTGGTAGAGTGTGTGCTTAGCAGGCATGAGGTCCTGGGTTCAATCCCCAGTACCCTCATTTAAAAAATAATAAAATACTTAAATCTAGTTACCGCCCTCACCCCCACCCCTAAAAAAAGACGAAAAAAAAAAAACCCACAACAGTGGCACTGTTGACATTTTGGGCTGGAGAGTTGATTCTGTGTTGTTGGGGGCTGTTCTGTGCATGGTGGAATATTTAGCACCGTCCCTGGCCTCTATCCACAAAACGCCAGTAACATCCCTCCACCCTCACTCCCTGGCCCACCACTAGTCACAACAATCAAAAATGTCTCCAGACATTGCCAAGTATCCCCTGGGAGGACTAAATTGTCCCAGGTTGAGAACCAGTGATCTAGGTACATCAGAAGACCCTGGCTTCCATGGCTTGAAACTCCCAGGTCTCCACTGGCCTGTTTTGCAGTTTTGTGCTAGGTCATGGACGAAAGAGACCATAACTGGTCAGAGTTCCTGGGAGTTAAAGGATGTGCCTGCCCTCTGGGGTTGTGGGCATCACTGTGTCACAGAACCTGGAGCCAGAAAGGGAAGCCCTGGGACGGGAAAAAGGATGTTGAAGCTGGAAAGTTTCATTCAGGGGAAGGTCAAGGAGGTGTGCTTGTCAGGTATGAATCGAGTCACCTGGAGGCACTCAGGGTCATAAACCGGAAAGACTGGGAAGAACTACAGAATCAGGCAGGACACAGGGACAGGATATGTGTCTTGGACTCTGAGATGGTGAGCTGACATCCTCATGTAAAGCCCAGGGCTGAAAGGGCTTCCCCATACAAAGGCTTGGAAAGCTGAGCCAAGAAATAAAGCTTTCTATCCTCCTGGGACAATGGGTGAGAAAAAGAAGTCACCTTTAAGAAGCCAAAACTCTAGTGGGGTGGGTATAGCTCAGTGGTAGAGCGTGTGCTTAGAATGCACAAGGTCCTGGGTTCAATCCCCAGTCCCTCCATTAAACAAACAAACAAACACCTAACTATCTCCCCACCCCACCCAAAAAAGAAGCCAAAACTCTAGCCAGAGCCAAAAATGGAACAGGATTCACATTTATGCAATCCAGGGATTCTAGAGCTCTAAATCTAGAAATTAATGTAAAAATGATAAAGGACCATGAGAGAAACTTACTTCTATTCACTTTGTATGGACATTTCTACCCAGGATGATTACCACAGAGGAAAAAAAAAATCCCTGGTGAAGATGAGCTCACGATAAAAAGAAATTATAAATGACCCCAAAAAGCAAACCACTGCATCAGCAGGAGATCTTAGATGCAGGGTTACTAGAACAATTTGATAAAGACTACATAGTAAATATATTTAAAGGTATTAAGGAGATAAAAGAGAGTGTGGAAGACATGATAATATGACAAAAATATTACCTAAAAATAAAGAACAGATAGACTTCAAAGGAAATCAAATAGTCATCACAGTATAAAATAAAAGCTCAGTGGATGGATCATACAGCAAATGAGTTATGGTGGGAAACTGGAAGACACATCTGAAGAAATATCTTAAAACTTAGCACAGAGACATAAAAACAAGGAAAAATAAAAAGGCTAAGACTCTTGGAGGATAAAATGAGATGGTCCAAGAAGGTCCAACATGCATATAACAGGAATTCCAGAAGGTGAAAACAGGAAGAATTCAAGAGCTAATGGTTGAGAAATTTCCAGAATTAAGGAATGAGTCCTATTGAAGATGCACACCGTGTCCTAAGGAGGATAAATAAGAACCAAGTCACATCATAGTTAAACTACAGAACATTAAGCACAAAAAGACAATCTTAAACGTCCCAGGAAGAAACAAGGAATTACCACAAAGGAATGAAAATGAGACTGACAACAGACATCTCATTGGTAGCAGTGGACACCAGAAGACTGGAGAATCGTATATTCCAGGTGCCCAGGGAAATAATTCTCCACCAAGAATCCCATACTCCACTACACTAGAGTGAAATAAGCATTCAGGGTGCAAAAAGTGGGCTTGAGGCAGCATCTGTGGTAAGAAGACAGCGTTTGTTAGATCAAGAATAGGACTGAGGGTCTTCAAAGCAAGTCATGACTGGTGGGGCAGAGTGGGGCAGTGGGCCAATCTTGCCTTCTGGAGAACGGCTTCACTTTGAATTGACACTTTGGACGGAAAAGTGGTAAAAGCCAAGGTCAGAAATTGAAATTTTTCTTTGCACTCACTCTTCCCACTGGTACACCCTTTCCCCTTATAGTCATTGCGTTGGCTCCTTCTTGTCATTCAAGTCTTGGCTTAAATATCATCTCGCAGAGAGACCACCTCTGACTCCCTTGATTAAACCCCCACAGCCACTCCCATCTCCCTCGTCACTCTGATTCATGTCCTGCATGGCCTTTCTCAAAAGCTGAAATTACTTCATTTCTTTCTTTGTTTATAGTTGATGGTTCTCTCTTCACAGAATGACAGCTCCCCAGAGGCAGGGTTGAGCCTGTCTTGCTCACCACTGTGTTCCCAGGGCTTGGCACAACACACAGCGCACAGTAGGTCCTCAAGGGATGCTTGGGTGGTGGGAAGTGACCTTCAAAACCCAGAAGGCTCTGGGGGTGGACAACACCAGCCCCTGACTCCAGCCTCAGGCTGCCCCGATGACTTCCTACCCCACAGGGCTCACTCGGCCTCACACTCCCAGCTGCTCCCTGGCCCAGGCCTTGGAGGCTGGACCTCACTCACCTCACAATTGGACCCTGGGCCCAAATCACCCCAAGTTCAAGTCCTGGCATTGCCAGTTATTAGCTGTTGGGACCCTGAATAGACCTCTGGGTCTTGGCTTCCTCATCTGTTAACAGGGTCTGCTTGGCAGGGGTCCTGGGAAGATTCATAGAAATAACAAGCAGATGGCTTCAGCATGGTTTGGTTCCTGATGGGCACCCCGGGAAGTGTAGGCCTTTGAGTATGCCTCAAGGGGTCCAGCTGGAAGGCCAGCCGGCAGCGTTTCCCAGAGGCTGGGCGCAGGGTTCCCGGTAGCCGTTGGTGGGTGACTAAGGCCCTTCCTGCCCGGGAGGATCCACCCCCACACCAGGGAAGAATGGCCGGCGGGCACCCGCGTGGCACTGGAGACCACTTCCTATTTTTATCCTACCCTGGCTGTGAACATGACTCCTGCCCGAACAGGCCCCTCTGCATCCTCCACCAGGGCCTGAGCCTGGGGCTGGGAGACGGTGGCCCGCTGCTGACCAGGATGAGAGCTGGAGTCCAACCAGACCCAGGCCAGGGATGTGGGCTTCCTGAGAGAAGGCACCCCTCACCCTCAGCACCCCTGAGGACTGTACCCTACCCCAGGCTCTCTAGTGGGCTGCTGGCAGTGAAGGCTTGTGGGCACTGACTGGTGCAGACAGTGGTAACCCTCGGGGGACAGTGATGTCAGGGGGCAGTGACTGCCCAGGAGGGCTGAGGCTACCCCAGGGAACACTGCAGGAGCCGGAGCCCAGTGCTGGCTCCTTTTGCAACCCTGTCGCCGCCATTCTGGGCCCCGGCCAGGGAAGGGTGGCAGCCTTGACACTTGTGGTGAATCCCACTGCCCACCACGCCTGAATTCTGGGAGGAGCCCCACCAGGACTGGCAAAAACCCACTCCTCCCAGGAGCCCCCCTCACACGGGCCCCACTCACCCTCAGCACCCCACCCCCTCCACTCCACAAACGGCCCAGGAGCGCCTTGGGCACTTTACGGCAGAAGAATCCTGCTCCAGTGGTGGAATGTCAGGCCGACGCAGTGGGTCAGAGGTGTCTGAGGCCCTGCCTGCTCCTCACGATGGGACCTCTGCTCCGACCAGTTCAGGGTCACGGAACCGAGGCTGGCCTGGCCCCGGGATCTGGGGAAGGAAGGCCTTGTGCCCTGTAGTGGATGGTGGGTCTTGGCCCAGGCCATGAGTGACCCCTGTGGGCCAAGCCCCTTGTTCTGGGCGCAAGATGTAGGGACGCCTCCATCAGAACACCTGTGTTCCAAGCCAGGAGGGCAGCAGGATGGGGGCCCAGCAGGCCAGGCTGGCTCAGCTCTGAAGTGGTGGGTGGAGAATCAAAGACCAGGGCTTCTTGCGCCCACACATACCCCAGGAGGGTGGAAGGAGGCATTTGGCCTGGAAGCGGTCCCAAGGAGGTGACAGATCCCACCCTGAGGATGCAGGGCGTGCAGGGACACCCCTCCCACCTCAGGCCTCAGCATCCAACCCCTCCACCCTAGAGCGCACCCAAAGCCCCTCACAAGTCCCTGCCCCGCAGGATGTGCCCCTGGAAGCCCTGGCTTCCCCTCTGAATTTCTCCCATCAGGCATTCGGCCGAGGACACCCAGCTCTCCCCTGAGCTCTGGCTTCTGCCAAGTGGAGGCTGAGGAACCTCTGGGGTGGGGGAAGGGCTGTGTGGCCCCAGGGCTCCTGCAGGGTGACTTGTCTGGCCCTGTGAGTCTGTGCGCGTGGTGGGGCTGGACGTGTGGCAAGCGGGGGCAGGGTCGAAGCATGGTCTGCGTGTGTCTATGGGCTGTGTCGCTGTGTGGGGTGTGGTGTCTGGGCTGTATCAGGTATGAGAGGGCCTGTGTGTGGTGTGTGGGGGCCTGTGTGTGGTGTGTGGGAGGTCCATGTGTGTGTTGTGGGGGTATGGGTGTGTTGTGGGGGTCTGTGTGTTTTATGTGGGGGTCTGTGTGTATTGTGGGGGTCTGGGTGTGTTGTGGGGGTCTATGTGTTTTGTGTTGGGGTCTGTGTGTGGTGTGGGGGTCTGTGTGTGTTGTGGGGGTCTGGGTGTGTTGTGGGGGTCTGTGTGTATTGTGGGGGTCTGTGTGTGGTGTGGGGGTCTGTGTGTTTTGTGTTGGGGTCTGTGTGTAGGAGGCGGTGTGTGTGTAGTGGGGAGTCTGTGTGTGGTGTGTGCATGTGTCAGAGTGAGGCTGACCACTTGGGTGTAAACACTCCATAGAGTGCAGGAGGAGCCCCAGGAGTGATGGCTAGAATTAGGAAGAACCTGGGTTCTCTGGTGAGGCCACCTCCTGGGGGTGCAGCACAGGATGGGCACGCCTCAGGGACCAGGGTTCTGGCACTCTCTGAACCCACATGTCTCCCTCCCTCCAGATGTTGCCCAAAGCCCCAGGGGCCTGGCAAGCCTGGGGGAGTTTCCCCTCTCTGGCCCAGACCCACACAGCCCATGTGCCAACCAGAGACTGGTGGGGTTTTCTCTGCTCCCACAGCAGGACTTCCTACTTGTGGCCTGGGATTCCCAGCCTGGGGTTCAAGTCCAGCTCCATTCCCTGGGTTGGGTAACCAGATGCCAGGCTTAGCCCAAGGCTGGCAGAGACAGGTCACCCAGCACATGTCACTAGTGCCTCTGATCCCCCCACTACCTCCTCCAGTCCAGGACCCCATGGCTGGGTTGAGGCAGGCACTTCCCACCTGACTGGTCCAGGCCCCCAGCCGAGAGGAAACTGGGGGGCAGAGTGGCCAATGCACGTGTGGGAACTGGACCTCAGATGCTATAGTGGGGCCTCCTGGACACCCCGTCCCGGCCCTGCCTGCTGACCTCAGGGCTTGCTGCCCACACACCTGCCCAGCCTGGGCCTGCACACCCCGTCTTCAGCCCCAGGCCTGGCCTGGCCCGGCCCTCCTGGCACCTGAGAATGCCCCAGGGAGGCAACCCTGGAGCCAGACCCACCTGAGCCCACTTCCTGGCTGCTCCTCCTACCTGCCTCTCTGAGCCTGTTTCCTGGTCCCTGCCCACCTTAAACAGCCCTCAGCTGCATCTCCCATCTTCCGGGGCAGCCCCTAGTCATCCTCTGTTCCTCTCCCCACTTTCTTTCCTCCTCACTCTCCCCTTCTCTCCTTCTTCTCCTGGGGGCAGTCTCATTGCTAGACTTTCTGAGCCATTGCCCCTCCCACTATAGCAGACCCAGACAGACCCAGGTCAGAGCGCTGCTGGGCCCCGTGGCCCTCAGGACACACATATGTGGGAGGGGTTTACCTCTTAGAATCAGGAGCCAGTGTGGAGGCACTCCAGGTGCAAAGAAAGGTAAGGAGGTAAGGATCAAATGGTGAGTGACTGGCAGGTTCCGTGGTCCCAGCCAGACCCTCTGGGGTCAGTCTTGGGATAGTGGTGTCCACCTGGGAGCCCAGGACTCCCCAAATTGCATTCCAGGGTGGCTCAGAGGATAGGACTCCCAGGGTCCAGAGGAGATTTTGCTGGGACAATGGGGCAAATAGCCCCCAGGCTGGAGCAGGCCAAGCGGGTAGGACAGGGTGGCCAGAGTTGTGAGTCTTGAGCCAAAGGGGACAGGACCCAGGTAGCACGATAGGGGCCTCTGACAGCCTCTTCCTCGATCTCAGCTCTGGGCTGGGGGGACAGCTGCAGGGAGGTGACCTGCTGGGTGGAGAAGTCAGGTCCCTCCATCCCCTGGAGGTCTGCAAGCAGTGCCCTGGCCATGGGGCCAACGTGGGCTGCAAGCCATCCCTGGATGCACCCCTCCTGTCCCGGGGCCCTTCTCAGCCAGGACCGTGCTGAAGGGAGGGGTTCTGAGCCCTGGCTGCAGGGCCTGGTGCATGCAGTTTGCAGGGAGCAGGGAGGCGGGCGTCTTAGAAGGCCTCAGACAGGAGATCGGAAGCCCAGGGCCCTTCCCTGATGGCTGGACCTCCAAGGTCCCTTAGCCCCAAAAGAGCCACAGATCCGTCATTCACAGCCCGCGGCTGGTCGGCGGCGTATGCAGCTCCAGGGCCCAGCCCCTTGCCCTGCCCGGCAGGGCCCCCTCACAGAGCCAGCCCCGCCCTGCCCCAGGCCCGCCGCTGACTGCAACCCTGAGTGTGGACTGAAGGGAAGAGGCTGGGCCATGGAGACTGATGGCCTCACACTCCCTCCCCTCACAGCCTGGGCTGGAGCCAGGGGTCACCCCTCATCCACCCCAGAGACCAGGGCAAGGATTGGTGGAAAGGCCGAGAGGTTCAGGGGTCACAGTGCATGGCTGGGTCGGAGGTCAAAGATTTGCTGACAGCAGCCTTGGAGGTATTGATCGGGTGGGGGAGGTGACAGAACCCTGTCCCCTGCCAAGGGCTGTGGGCATGGATGGGTTGGTCAGCAAACTGGACTCAGCAGAGCAGACTCTTTGGGATGAGGGGCCGGGGGCTACAGAGCCCCCATCATGGCACCAGGTCCCTCGACAGGCCGGGGACCAATTGTCATACCACAAGTGACTTCAGTTATCGTCCTTGGGCTGATGGTCCAGCATGCCTGGGCCTGTGTGGCCAGGGGACAACAGGGACCTGGTGGCGGCGAGCTCCAGCCCCCGAAGCCCTCACAGGTCTGAGATGACAGGCTTGGCGGGGCTCAGAACTGAGGAGTCAATAAAGCCAATGTCCTCTCCTAGAGAATGGCAGGCTGAGGGCCGCTGGCTTCCTGGCGGAGGGGGCACAGCTTCAGTGAACCTCAAAGGCCTCCCCCAGGCTCACCTGCTCACCCCAGAGTCAGGCAGCCCCCCAGGTCCTAGCCCCAGCTGGCTTCTACAGGACGCAGGCACAGTTCCAGCTCCCTCCCACCCCAGGAAGATGTAGCGCGTCCACCCCACTCGCATCCCCAGCCTCTGCCCAGAGCCCTTCCAGAGGCGGCCAGACACTCCAGCTGCCCATAAATCCTCCCGCACATACACATACACCCACCAGTCCAGGCTGGGATGAGGCTGGCCTGGAGGGAGGAGCCGCCATGACCGAGAGGATGGAGAAGGGACACCTTCCCCAATCGAACTCACCCCAAACAGGTTGGACCCAAACGTATTTCTCCATCCATCCTTGAGGCTGCCTGGGGAGGGAGAGGAAAGAGTGTGTGTGCCTGTGTATTCATATGTGTGTACATCCATGTGCTTGTTGGTATGTGTGTGCATGTTATTTGTGTGTTTATGTGTGCTGGGCACATGTGTGAACATGTGATTGTGGGCACGTGTGAACTGTGTGATTATGCGCACATGTGGGAGCTCTGTGTGCGTGCGTGTGCCCGTGTGCGTGTACTCACATGTGTTTGGCTCAGGCTCGAGGCTGGGCTGGCCCCTTTCCAGGCGCTGACTGCAGAGACACTCCAGCTGTCCCTTGGAATGGCTTGATCCGGGCTTAGCCAGAAACCTTTACCGGTCCCTATGGCCCTGGCCCTGGCCCTGGCCCTGGCAGCTGTCCTGGAGCTGAGGGCTTCTGATCAGCCCCCGCCAAACTGGCAGCATGGCCAGAGGGCAGCTCTGTCCACTGGGAAGGCATGTGGTGGCCCCTGGATCAAAGCATACCTAGGTTCGAGGTCACTGGCACTGAGGCAGAGGCACGTGGCCCACTGGTGTCTGGAGCACTCCTCAATGCCACCAGGGCCTGGTGGGGTGTGTGGCATGGGGTGGGAGGGGAAGTGTCTCCTCAAAAGCAGTGACCCCTGCTGGGAACATCAGGTACTGCAGACTGGCTCTACAAGCCATTGTCAGGGAAAGGGGTCCCCTTCACTGCCATGGGATTGCTCCCTGAAATGAGCAGTGGGTTGAGATGTATGGTTTTCACACTCTGCTCCAAAGAACCCTGGGGTTCCTTCAGGTCTCTCCAAGGGCTCCCCAAAGTTGATGTTCCCAGCTCCCCCACCTTCTTCCTCAAAAGAGCATTGCTTTTAAGTATTGGGCTTTTGAAGACATTTCTCCAAAAATATTTTACATCTCCAGGCTAGTTTTGACCTTTCAGCTCAAGGAGTCTATTTCTGAGTGTGTCTCAGTCAGATCTGCTTTTAGGACACTTCATTGGGCTTTAACCCCATCATCTCCTGCCAGGAGAACAATATTACTTTAGGTTGGGTTCTGATATAAATACCTCTTGGAAATCAGAAGAGGCAATGAGGAGAGAGAGGGTCCAGTTCAGAGCTAGGCAGCCTTAGGGGATCCCTGGGGCCCGGGCTTCTGGTGAAGGCTGACCTCACGCCCTCCAGTAAAAGGGCATATATGTAGGGGGCCCCCAGGGGAGGTGCTGCCTCACCACTCCTGCCTGGACACAAGGAAACCCTGGTAACAGGGCGTCTCCACCTAACAGCCCACCGGCTCCTCCCCTGGGGGGGTTGGGGGCAGAACCGTCACAGCTGGTCTCTCCCTGACGTGTGGCTTCCTGCGTCCTCCTGCACGACCTCGGTGCCTGCACATAACACACGGGCACACCGTGACGCCCGCATCCCACACCTTGCTGTGTTTGCCTGAAGCCATAAAATGTGATTTGCTGGATGTAAAACACAGTTCACTAGGGCATAAGATGGGCCAGCAGGGCCATGGGTGGTGACTCTGCCACCCTGGCCCCAGCCTGGCCCACCACTTCCAGCATAGATAGGCCCTAGGAAGTTCCCTGGAGGGGGCCATCTCCAGGGGATGTGGCAGGATCCACAACAGGCCAAGCAGAGCACAACAAAGTCTGGGAACCTCTGGAACAGGCACACCTTGTTTAGTCCTGTGGTTCTGCTCCAGAGGGATGGAGGCTAAAGCCCAAGGATGGTCCTGTGGTAGCCAGATGAGGTCAAGAGGGATGGGGACAGCCTTTGCCCACTCATTCCCATTCATTCATTCATTCATTCGACAAGTGTTCATTGCTATGTGCTGGCACTGGGTGAGGTGGGGTGAGTGCTTCAGTAAACTAAACAGACCATTCAACTCTGGTCTAGTATGGGCAGTAGGGGAGACAGCAATAAAACTAAATAAGTAAAATATACAGAATTTTAGAAGGTGGTCAAGGAGAAAAGCAGCACAAAGTAGAGAGAAAGTATGGAGGTAGGAGGCATGATTTGCAATGGAATAGTCAGAGACTGGCTTCCTGAGAAGGTGACATTTGAGCAGCCCTGAGGGAGGTAAGGAAAGGGGCTCTGAGGATGTCTGGGAAGAGCAATCCAGGCAGAGGGAACAACAATTCCAGAGGCCCCAAGGCAGAAGTGTGCCGCTTAAGGAGCAGTGTGGCTGGAGCCAAGAGGGTGACAAGGAGAACCATGGATGAGGGGAGCACAGGGGATGCATAGAAGGTCATTGCCATCCGCAGGTCTCTGGGTTTACTCTGAAGGGTGCAGAGGCACTAGAGGGTGCTGAGCGGTGGAGAGACTCCAGACAGGAACTCTGTTGCCGTCCCCTCTGCCCTGTCCACTCTGACTTTGCTCCCAGCCAAGAAGACCCTGTCCAGGAGCCTATCCAGGTGCTGAGACAGGCCAGCCCTGCCCTGCCGTGGGGAGACCTCGACCAGCTGGGAAGGGCCCTCTGGGGTTCTATCTGCTTCTCAGCCCACAAAGATATGAGACCTGGGTCCTGCTGGATGCACCACAAGCTGTGACATCCACTCCTCATCAGCCACTGCCCGCCCCAGATGGGACCAGCCCTTCAGCCACATCCCAGCAGGAAGTTTCCACTGCTCTACAGAGGAGATGGCCCTTAGGACCTCTCCACATCGAGTGTCTTTGGGGAGAAGAGGGCAACATGGCCAAAGGCCCTTTGTAGTCTCTTTTTTCTCCCACCCTCCAACCTCCATCACTGAACCCCATCCACACAGGCCTCCGTGTTTCACTAATAACAGTTTCAAGCTTGTTCCGGCCTCAGGGCCTTTGCACATACTGTTCCAGCTGCCCTGAATGTTCTGCCCTCCGGTGTTCACGTGACTGATTCTCCTGATTACCAACTCACAAAAGCCCTCCCTGGGGACCTTCCAAAGCAGCCATCCCCATGGCCCTGCCAGTGCCTCCATGATTGATTTCCTGTGTGAGAGTGTCCCCATCACAAACTCTCTGGTTCATTCACTGGCAACTTTAGCATTCCACAGCAGGAAATCTCTCTGGGGTGGAGTCCAGTTGTCTTGTTTGTGGCTGGATCCCCATTGCCTAGCACACAGTAGGTCCTTGCTGAGCATTGCACAAGTGAGTTCATGGCAAGAAAGGGGGGACTGGGCCTAAGGGGGCAGAGGAAAGGCTGAAGAAGGCCCAAAGGGGCCAGAGTGGGGCTGTGGGAATCTAACTGCCGAGCTGGACCTGCATGGGGATGTGGTGGTGAGGATGGGTGACAGGTATAAGTGGGACTCTGCCCTTCTCCGTCACCTGGCAGGCAGGCGGACGCATAAAGTGCTCGCCTGGAGGTGCCAGCAGGAAGGGCTCCCAGCCTCCAACCCCCGCAGCAAGGCATCTGGGCCAGGGAGGAGCCAGGTGGCCAGGAGCTGGTGCTGCTTCCCCACCATTCACAAGCTCTCTCCTCAGCCTTGGATCTGTGTGGGCAGGAGGTGGGGACAGGGTAGCCTCCATTGAGAATATCTCCTGGACAGGGCAATGACACCCCACAGGCCAGACATGGCTAGTGGATGGTCAGATGCCAGGGAGCTCCTCCTGCCCGTGGGAGGGAGCAAACCTGGGGGGACGAAAGGCTCTGGTCCCTCACCTGGGGCCCTTCTTCTGTCCTGTGGGCTCCTGGTGACACCTAGTGGCCAGCATTCCTGATGCACTGTTCCCCCTATTCCCTGAACTCTGCTGGGGGATGTCCCAGTTAGCAAGGGCACCCCTGTCCTCCATCTCACCCACTCACATTCTCATGCTTCCCATCTCCCACACTAGCTCTCAGGGCCACACCCACATGCTCACTCTCACACCCGCTCTCAAAGCTCAGCCCTCCCACACACACTCACAGAGCCACATGGGGCCCATGTGGTTTCCCTGGGCCATCTAGGCAAAGGGTCTTCTCTGGTTCCCCACCCACACCCACCTCTGGGTGCCCATGACCAGATCGTGCCCTCTGGTGATGGAGGCCTGGAGGGAAGGCTGTAATGGCACTGTGGGCTCCCTGCCCACCCCTTCCCTCTGGGCTCCCCAGATGCTGCTGATAAAAACAAACCAGGGCAGGGCACAAGACCAAGGTCGAGAACAAGCAAGAATCCAGGAGGTCGCCATCCTGACCAGAAGCCCAGGAAGAACCAGCCCGTGGGCAAGGCCTGCATGGAGGAAGGTGGTGACCGTTGAGGACACTGGGCGGGGGAAAGGCCCCTGGGAGCCAGGCCAGGCCCAGGAGTGGGCACGTCCACATTGGCCAAGAGCAACCTTGGCTGAGCCAGGGCTGGGCTGCCTGCGTCACTGACAGGAGCCTGAGGAACTAGGGGAAAGGCCTGGTGTGCGGGGTGCCCAGACCCTGCCAACTGAGGCATGGGGCCTGTGTGGTCAGCAGCACAGGGCAGGGCCTGGGGCTGGGACCCCCGACCCAGTGGGCCCAGAGGGACCAGTTTCAGGTATTCCACCAGCCTTCTCCAGTCACCACCAGGAGAGGAGCGCAAAGGTCTCCTTCCCATTTCCCAGTTGGGAGCACTGAGGCCTGGCACGAACTGACAGGGACAGGAGTTGCTGTGCCTCACTTTCTAGGCTGCAGGGCTTCAGGGCCTCCTGGTACTCAGGCGTCCCTCACCTCTGTGCACTCAGCTCTGCCAGCTTGGAGATGGCCTCACCCACCAGCACTCCCCCTCTCCAAACCCCCCTCCCCCTGGCCTCCAGCCCTGGCATGGCACGGAGGAGGTATCCCAGAAGCCAGGGCACCCACAGGACAGGATGCTGTCTCTGCCAAGGGCGGAGGGGTGGACAGGTAGAGTAGCTGCGGCCTTTCCCTGCCCTGCCCTGCCCACAGCCCTTGCCTGTTGCCTGACACGAACCTTGGTCGGGGACAGGCAGCCTTCGGGGGAGATGGAGAGTAGGGTGAAGGCCAGCCCAGATGCCCTTGGCTGCTCCCACGCCCAATGCTCATGCCCCAGGGGCACCTTAGGAGCTGGGAGCTCAGGCTCCTCAAGGAGTAGATTCCAGGAGCTGGACTGGAGGCTCGCCGCCACTGCCTCCCCAGTGCTCTCCCTCAGCTCAGCTCCACTGTGGACTGGAGCAGGCCTTCCCCAGTAGACATTTTTGGATGGAGACATTCCGATGTCCACTGAAGCCTCCCCCCGCCCCCACATCCCACAGTCCTGTGGGAGAAGGAGACGGAAGCTCTGGGCAGGGAGGCGAGTCTCCAGGTCCCTCCCAAGTCGCTCCTCTCCAGGGCTGTCACCCACTGCCCTCTCAGGCCTGCCCCTCAGCATGCACCTCCTCCAGTCTGTGGAGGCCATTAGAGGCCTCCGTGGATGAAACCAGAATTGAACTGTGTCACAGTTTCAGCCACGCCACCTTCTTGGAGCCAGACTCTGACGACACGGGGTTGGGGCAGGGGCAGGTGAGAAACGTGTGATGGGTGGATGGGTGGCGGCTGGGACTCCCGCGAGGAAATGCTGGCCCAGCCCCTGCAGGAGAGGGGGCACTCCGGGAAGGCTCCCCGGAGAAGGCACCTGGGCTGAGAAGTCTCCTCCAGACCAACGACTCCGACGGAGTTCCAGGGTTACACAGAGGAAAAGGCACTGAGAAGGACTAGATCCCAAGCTGCTGGAAGAGGTCCCAAGCTGCTGGAATAGGCCCCAAGAAGCAGGGGCAAGGCGGGCAAGACTGGAGCATGGAGGCCACGGGGGCCATGGTGGGGGTGGGCCAGATGTCCCTGCAGGGCCAGGGGAAGCTGTGGTGACTGGGCCCAATGGATAAATCAGGACACAGGTCTCACAGTGTGTGCAGGGAAGGGGGAAGGGCTTCTCAGCCTGGCTGCCCCCCAAATCAGAGAACCAGGTGGGTGAGAGGCTCTCACGGTGGCTCTGTTTCTCCCAAGGGGTATGTGAGAAACGGAGAGGGAAACTTGGGAGCTGTGGTAATGGGGAGGCTATAGATTCTGCCAGTGGGGGCCTGGAGATGGGGGCTGTCTCTCCCAGCAGTAAGTCATCCTGTGCATACACAGTGTCTGAATATTCTGGACACTCGGATAGGTGAGCAGTTCCCAATCAGTGGTGATTTTTGCCCCCTCAGGGGACCTTTGGCAATGTCTGGAGGCATTCTGATCATCCCCACCTGGAGCAGGAGTGCTGCTGACATCTAGGGGGTAGAGGCCAAGGATGCTGCCCCCCAGTGTACAACAGCACGTTGGCAGCACTGAGGCTCAGGGATCACGGCGAAGGTGAAAACCCTGTTGGTAATGATCAGACTCTGGAACCTGCTTTTGTTTTTGCCTGGTTTCCAAATACAGAATTTCCTGGGGATGCAACAAGCATGAAAAGCTAGGGAAAATGGAACCTTGTTTCATTTGGATGTTTACCCAGTTGTTTGCCATTTTGGAAAACCATGTCCCTAAGCCGTGGCCCCGGCAGCCATCTAAGCCTGGAAGGATGCTCCGACCCCGGTCTGCATCTGCAGCGGTTACAACCTCAACGATTCTGCACAGCCGGCATCTGAGTCCTCTGCAGATCAGACAGACACAAGCATTTTTCAAATCGAACACACATTATGAAGTTATAAATCCCTTTTATTTCTCTTTTGTTTTAAAGTTAGGATATTAGATTGATTTTTTTTAAATTATGACTGCAGGTTATATTCTCTATGAATGTTATTCTGGTGTGGCAAGCAGATATTGTAAGATTCTTTATATAAGGGGCAATGAATCTGAATGGATTGACCAGATGTAGGTGCTCACAGGAGGTGGGGAGTAGGAAGGAGACAAGGAGGGTTCTTGCCTGAGCAGCAGCAGGCGAGGGTGCCCCCTGGGTAAGGGTGGTAGGGGGGCCTGGCCCTGAAGGAAGATCCATTGGCTTGAGGGGAGCTGGGTCTTTGGGTGGGCAGAGAGGAGTGGAGACTGCAGACAAATCACTGAATGTGGGAAGGGGGCCCTGGAGGGAGCCCCGGGGGCATTGTGGGGGCAGGTGGAGGACAAGGGCCATGCTAAGTCCAGCACAGGGATCTGTGAGCAGCTCCTTGAAGGAGGTATGAGCAGTTCCGGATCACAGTGCGGGCACAGCAGGGGCCAAACGTCCCTTCAAGACTATAGGCAACTCTGGGAAGAAATCATCTGGCCCTGTTTGAACCCATAAGACTGGCCATGTCAGGCCATCAGCAGACCAGGGTCCCTGCCCATCAAACCGACAGGCGGAGATGAGTACCAGGAAGGACCCCAGGGTAGGATGGAGGAGAGGAGCCCCAGGACCAGGAGGCCCATGCCTCCCAGAAGTTGCTCCTTCCGGATCTGAATATCCCAGCTCCCCACGCATCAGCTATATGACCTTGGGCTGATTATTTGTACCCTGTGCCTCAGCCTTTCCACCTTTGAAATGGGAAGATAACAGTACCGGCTCTCCTCCTATCTCCCCGAGACAATGCCCTAATCCTATCCCATTGCCTGGCCAGGCCAGCACCTTCCCCCGGGCAGGACCCAACCTTAGCCAGGCTGATCAGTGTCCCCACCCATGGGCAGCCTGGAGCCAGCTGAGGCCCTAAGAACGGTCACCTCACATGTCTTCCTCCCTGTAAGATGGGCCCAAGAAAACGTGCCATCTTCCTCTGAAGAAAGAGTTCCCACAGATGTTGCTCCTGAGGCCCTTGGTGATGGTGCTGAGTGGGGCCCAGGCTCCCAGCCCCACTGGTGACTCATGTCAGGACAGGGGTGGCAGGGCCAGATTCAGACCCTCCTCTCATAGAGATTTCAGCCCAGCCCACACAGAGAGGCTGGTGTCTTGTGTCCAGGAGGGTGACCAGGGGCCAAGGGTAGGGAGACCCCTCTGACATTGAGACAGCTCCTTTCCAGATCCTTCTGAGGGCACCCGGGATCCAGCCGGCCCATCTGGACAGGGTCCCTGGAGAAGTGGGCCTGCGTTTCTCCAGAGTGGCTCACCCCCCACAACCCAGGAGAGTCAGACCCCCACCCTCCCCACCAGCCTGGCATCAGTCAGCACAGGGAGTGCCCCCACAGGAGAGGGGGGTCCAAGGTTAGGAAGTGGTGGGGGCACCCAGCAGGTCATCCTGTCCAGGGCCCCATGTTCAGACTTTCTGTGTGGTCCCCTAACAACTATGCACACGTGGTCCCCAAGCTGCCGTCAAGACTGAGGACAGTCCACGCCCTGCCAATATGTCCCAGCGGCTGATGTGTCCTCAAATCCAAAGAGTTATCTGGTGATGTGCAAAGTCTTGTTTTCACATCAGAAGTGTTACAAGTACGTGCCTAGATTGCGCCAACGTTTTGTCACTGGTTTTGACATTTCCCTGTGTTTTGAGGCACCGAGCCTCGGAGGGGCCTGCCTGGGCAGCCAGCCCCATGGTGCCCGCTCCTCCGCCCGCACCTTTCCCAGGCTCACTGCCTCTGGCCTGTTGGGCAGCAGGGGAAGCTGGGCCCACCAGGCCAGGCTCTGCCTGTCAGGGCAGCTCCACTCAGCTGTGAGAAAGGCCCAGGCCATCAGATAAGGCTCTGGGCCCTCCCCTTGTCACCGCCACCGCAGGAGGCTCTATCCTCCTAGTCCCTCCCCAGCCCTGCCCCGAGGCAGGTGTGCTGCCCGGAATGAATTTCACTACGAGATCTCGCTGGTTTCACTATGAGTTTCCTGACCCCAGCCAGCACCCACGGCACCCGCCCAGGGCCTCTCCTGCATCTCTAGGGCCAGGAGGCAAGCCTCCCCAACTCAGGCAGCAGCAGGAGGAAGCCTGGTCAGCCCTTCGGAAGGACTTCCTTGGCTCCCAGCCGACGCTGGCGGTCCCAGGAGAGGCTGGGTCCTGGTCCCAGGAAACCTAGACAGCCCATCCCAACCCCCTAGGACAGGGTCCGGCAGGGTACTGGATTCCCTGATGTCTGAGAGAAGCAGGGCACCAGGGTCCATTCCAGGGACGGGGATGGCTGCCCTCTGGTGGCATCTTCTGGAATGGCAATTGTCCTTGAAAGAAGGCCAGGCAGAGGGTGTCCTGATCCAGGAGGCTGGCCAAGCAGGATCTGGGACAACCAGATTCCAGAGTTCCATAGCAGAGGCCCAAGCCCCAGCTTCTCATGTTCTGTACTGGTCCCTGTTACCCACAGCCCCCACCACCACCTCAAAGCTGCACAGGGCTATGCCTGTGGGGGCCTCAAGGGAGAACATGGGGTGACATAGGAAGACATGAGAGTCTCCTACTCCCCAACAGGTCACCCCTCCCCTCCTTTTCCCTCTTCCTACCAGTGGGCCCAAGAATATCAGGGCCAGGGCAAGCTGCCCCCAAAAACAGCTGTGGGCACTGAGGGATCCGGAGCCACCCTGCTCTCTCTCCCTCACAGACGTTAAGTGACTTCAGCTTAGAAGTCGGTGGCAGAGCTGGGACTCAAAACTGTATCTCTTGGTTCCCCATCAGACACCTGGGAATGGGAACCTACACTGAAGACCTACTTAGGTTGTGCTGGGAGGAAGGCCAGGCCTGCCTCTGAAGAGCATCTGGCCCTGTGGAGAGAGAAGCAGTGAGGAGAGATGGCAACGTGGGCACAGAAGAGAC
This sequence comes from Camelus dromedarius, assembly GCF_036321535.1. NCBI lineage: Eukaryota > Metazoa > Chordata > Mammalia > Artiodactyla > Camelidae > Camelus > Camelus dromedarius. The sequence continues at coordinate 63,301,399 of NC_087444.1, read as the reverse complement.
ATGTCATCCAGTCTGGGGACCAGATGTCCTCCTGCAGAAGGTGGTAAGCAGACTGACTCACAAGGGACAAATGAGCATAACGGTGTATGAAGGGCATGCAGGCCAGGCAGACAGCATGAGCAAAGACAGGTGGGGAACGACATCTAAGCATGCAGAGCCAGGGAGAGTGGCTCTGAAGAGTGTGACCACACATCCCAGTTTGCTTGGACATCTGGTTTATACTTGTTTTCCCAGTGTAATTATCAATAGCACCCCCTTTCATTTCCAAAAGGGCCCCAGTTTGGACGGTTAGTTAAATGGCCTCCCTCCTGAAACATCTCTGTGGTGGCCAGGGGCGGGGTGTTGTTGAACCTCACCCCAGTGGCTGCATCGAGCAAGGACAGTTCAGGGTGAAGGAGAGAGATTCAACGTGCACTTTACTTTGGAGCAATCCTAGGGCAGCAGAGAAGCTGTCGTCAGCCTCGAGGAAAGGGTGGGTGGTGGCGAATATCGGGGTGCATGGTATGGAGGGGTGGAGGCCGGAAGTGGGGACAGTCAGAGCTCTGGGAGTGGAGTCTGGGATCCGGGTCCCCATCACAGGAGGCAGTGAGTGAGGGCGCTGTGTAGTGACACTCTTCATCTGATCATTCTAGAAGCACCGAGCGTGCAAGACTGGGCTCTTAGCCCTGGGCAAGGTGGTCCCTACCGTGGACCCCTAACACCGTGGAGAGCCAGAATGTCACCAGCACCAAATACAGATTTTTTAAAATATTTTTAGTCTCACAGAATATTTTAAAGTTTGATAACTAATTGAAGAAAGGTGAATTCTGGGAGAGGTACAGGCCCCTCCCGCTGGCTGGAAGATGCTGGGTTAAGAGTGGTAAGAGTGTGTGTGAGTGCGAGAGTATGTGTGTGTGTGCACGTGTGTGTGTGTGTGTGCGCACGCACGTGTGTGCACAGGGGGCAGTCACAGCCTCCGCCCTGGGAAACGAGAAAAAGAGAGGATGCTTTCATCTAAAGTTGGCTGCCCCAGATTACCAAGGAGTGTGTCCCAGCAGCCTGGTTTCCCCATAACTGAGTTTCCTCCATTCTGAGCCATAGAGACATTTGGAGAGGGGATTAGAATGGCCGGGAAATCCCAGGTGGGGAAAGCGAGGTGGTGGGAATGATGACAAGGCCAGCCTCCATCCCAGGAGCCTTGGATGCTGTCCCCTATCCCACCCCAGTTGATAGTGGCCGTCAGGACTGCCTGCATGCCCCTGGGAGAGTTCTGCAGGGCCAGGGTGTGAATGAGGGCTGGGTCGTGGCAGAGTTTCACTGGTAACTTTTAGTTCTGTTTAGGCATATAATACATGGCGCTTTCATTTGGACTCCTGCCCTAGGCCTACCCGTGTTAGGGCTGGACATGGGTGAGCAGGGGTGGTCCAGGGACGGTGCACAATGGGGAGGGTGCACGTGAAGAAGCAGCAACACTGTCCAAAGCTGGGAGTCCCGGGAGACAGAATCAGAGAGGAGTCCCCAGGAACTATCAGCAAAGAGAGACTTGAGATTTGGACCAGAAGTGGTTTGGGAACAGGATGGTGGAAACCAAGGAGAAACTGAGATTGCCTGAACAGCTCCCTAGGCTGGAAGGTGAGGAAGGAGGAGAAGAGGGGTTAAGGCCGCAACAGATGCAGGGGCACCAAGCAGGTCTGCCGCCCACGAGGAGCTGGTGGAGAAAGAATAGATGCAAGGACCCTACATGGCGGATCCTGTCCCACCAGGGACCCTGCCCAGGACATGTTGAATGTCCTATTCTTGTTGAATTCAGCATAACCTACATATAAAATGTTGTACAAAACCTAAGCTTTGCGCTTGATGAATTTCCACAAACAGAACATAGCCGTATAACCAGCACCCGGATCAAGAAACAGAACATGACCAGCACCCCCAGAGCCTCCGCGTGTGCCTCCCCAGCCTCTACCTCCAAGGTAGCTCTATCTTGCCTTTTAGTATCATTACATTAATTTGGCCTGTTTTAGCACTTCACGTGAATGGGAATATCCCAGAATGTTATGTCACATTCAGATTCTCTTGCTCAATTCTTATGATCCACATTGTGGCATGGTAGTAATTTGATCATTTCCTTTGCAGCACAGGACTCCAGGGTTTGAATGTACTCTGATGTATTTCTTTCCACTAATAATGGTTTCTGGTTTGGGGCAACTAAGTGTGAAGAGTGCTGCTATGAACAGTGTGGTAGATGTCTTTCGGTGCATTTCTGTATTTATTTATGTTGGGAATATTACCTGGGAGTGTAGGTTAGCCTGGGCTCTCCAGAAACAGAGCCCAAGGCAAACGCTTAATCAGGGGGTGCAATCACAGGGAATCGAGGGGGAGGGGGTGAGGCAGGGAGGGAAAGAGAGCCAATAAGAGGGTGAGTTTCTGAACTGGCCACAGCGTGGCACCAAAGCATCCGATTGCTGGGCGGGCGGGACCCTCCTGCAAGAGGCTTTATAATGAATGGGATTCATGACAGCCCACCTGGGATGAGGAACTGGGGAGAATCTGTCCACTGGTTCCCACCTGCCACTGTCAAAGGATAGGTCCAAGTGTGTTAACGCCCCTGCATTTTGGGTTACAAATTTGTGGATGCCAGTTTCATCCCTCATCGTCTCAGGCCTCAAGGGGTGGCAGAGAAGCCCTGGGGAGTGATGGGAAGTGCCAGCAGGTTGTACCAGAAATGGGAGAAAAAGTAGCCAAGGCCTCCACAGTCAGGTGAAGCTGGAGGATCTGAACTGGTACCCAACATGTGCCCGATACAGAACAGAGATGCTGGGCATCATAGAGATTTAGAAATCCTGCCAAATAGTCTTCCAGACCGTCGGTACCCAGGCCCACTCCCTCCACAGTGCATGAGAGCCCTAGGTTACTCCACATCCTTGCCAACACTGGTGTTTAACTTTAAGCACTCTGGTGAATGTGCAGTGATATCTCATTCTGGTTTTAATTTGCATTTCCCTGATGACTAATGAGGTTGAACACCTGCTCAAGAGTTTACCAGCCATTTGGACATCCTCTCTTGTAAAGCACCTATTTAGTCTTTTTCCTAGTGACTTGTAGTCGTTTCATACTTTTTAGATACACGCCCTTTATCAGATAGATGTACTGAAGTAACTTCTCTCCAATGTGGCTAAATTTTCCCTCTCTTAATCATGCCTTTTGATTAACAGAAGTTTCCAATTTCAATGGAGTCCAATTTGTCACTTTTTAACTGATGGTGCTTTTTGCGTCCTGTTGAAGAAAATGAATCTATTCTCTCCACTAAGTCTTCTTCGAGCAGCCTTGTCATTTTACCTTTCACGGGTACATTCGGCTTTCATATGTACATCCATGGAATTAGTTTTAGGGTATGGCATAAGGCAGAGATGAAGTATTTTTTTTTTCAGTGTGAATACCTAACTGATGCAGCACCATTTATGGAAAAGTCTGTCCTTTTCCACTGCTCTTCAATGTCAACTTTTTGGTGATAACACAGGAGTCCAAAGATGGATGGGTCTGTTTCTCATTTTCTGTTTTGTTCCATTGGTTGATTTGCCTATCTTTGCACCAACACTGCCTTCCTAACTGCAGTATAAGTCTTCCAACTTTGGTCTTCTTCATATAGATGTCAGTATCAGTTACTTTGCTAAACTAACTAATTAACCTTACATTTACTTATAATTAAAAAAAAAAATTTCTACCCATCATGTCATGTGTAAATGACAATTTTGTGTCTTCTTTTCCTGTCTTCATACATTTTTGCTTCTTTTCAGATTGGCTTCTTTCACTTAGTAACATGCATTTAAGTTTTCTCCATGTCTTTTCACAGCTTGATAATGCGTTTCTTTTTTAGTGCTGTGTATTATTCCATGTGTGGATGTACCACAGTTTATTTACCCATTCACCTACTGAAGGACATCTTAGTTACTTCCAAGTTTTGGTAATTATGAATGAAGCTGCTGTAAACATCCATGGGCAAGTTTTTGTGCAGATATAAGTTTTCAGCTCCTTTGGGTAAACACCAAGGAGCACAACTGCTGGACAATATGAAAAGAGTATTTTAGTTTTATAAGAAACCACCAAACTGTCTTTCAAAGTGGCTGTACCATTTGGACTGAATAAGAGTTCCTGCTGCTACACATCTTCAGCTGCCTTCGGTGTTACCAGTATTCCAGACTTCAGTCACTAAAAGGTGAGCCTCATTACTTCTTTTTCTTGCCTTATTGCACTAGCTGGGACCTCCAGCTAGAATTCACCAGTGCTAACATTCTTCCTCATTTTCAGTCTCGGTGGAGAGGCATTCCACATTTCACCATCAAGCATGATGTTAGCTGTAGGGGTTTTGTCTGTTGTTTTCTGTTTCTTGGAAGGTTTGGGGTTTGGGCAGAGACCTTTATCAGACTGAGAATGTTCTCTTCTATTTCTAATTTGCTAAGAGTTTTTTGGTGTGCTTAAACCATAGATGGTTTTTTTCTGAATCTGGTGAGAAGATCCTATGGTTTTCCTTTCTTTCTTTCTTTTTTTTCTTCTGTTAATGTGGGGAATTACACTGATTGACTTTTGGATGGTAATCCAGTCTTGCCAACTTTTTGTTCCCATTGGGGTTTGCAGGTTCTGGTTTATTCCACTAAAATGACCTGAACTGTGGGCCTGGGCAGTAACATGTATATTTCACCCTGTGCAGTACCCGAGAGTCACCCCTTCTCCTCAAACACAGACTCCACATTTCAGGTGCCGTGAGAGGCTCACCCCAGAAAACCACAGGCCCCTGGCCAGTGAGGCTCATGCCAACCACTGGGTGCACCAGCCCTTGTGGGACCCTTTCCCAACAGACCCTAGCATTGCAAGGGCAACTGGGTCAAACAGGAGACTCAAACAGGTCAGACCCCAGCCCACTCTGCTGCCCCCGCCACAATTAAGCGTCTCCACAGCTGGTGCCTCCTCCTCCCAACCCTGCCGCCTGCGCGAGGCTCCTTTAAGAAAGTCGGCGCTGAACGCGTCTCTGGGGCTGGAGGCTGAGGTCGCCAAGAATGCGGGACTCCGACGGGAGCTAAAGCTTCGCGGGGCGGTCTCCCCCTCCTCGTCCCCCCAGGGTCGTCCGGCTCTTACTCCCAGGTCCCCGCCCCCAACTTCGAAGGTCCCCAGTCTCCCGCAAACCCCCTGCACCTCGATGCTCCGCCAGCCGGCAGCGGAGGACCGGCCCCCAGCCCCACCTCCACCTTCCCCCTCCCACCCCTGCCACCTCCACCCCCGTCCGCTCGTCGGACCCACCCGGGTGGCGCGCCCCCACCACCACCGCCACCGCAAGCCCAGAGGCCGCGCGGGCGGGGGAAGGACGGGGCGCCCCGGGCGGCCTCATCCGCATGCAGAGGATGGCGCGTCGCGGCGGCCGCCAGGAAGGGACAAAGGCTGTTCCGCCGCCGGCCGCACCGTGCCAGGCTCACCCCGCCTGCCGCCCTGGTGGCCCCCGACGCGGACCCCCTTGTGTCTGCTCCGCCCGCCGGGGCTGCACAGTCCGGACGGCTTCCGGGTGGAAGCAGCCTCCTGGGACCCTGAACGCCCGATCTCCGCCTGCGACCTCAGAGGCCACAGCACCTTCTCCGTGTCTCCCAGTCAGTTGAGGTGGCCTCATCTCCTTGAGCCAGGCTGGACTGTTTGGGGACTTCGCCAAAGACCCGAATTCTAGTCTACTGAGCCCCGACTCTGACTTGTGGCCAGGCGCCTATGGATGAAAGTTGCCAGACCCAGTCCAGAGTCCAGCTGGGCAGAGGGCTGAGGAAGGTGGGGTTTTGAGCAGAACCCCTTCTAGGACCCTCACAAGGCATTGGGGCCCCGCTGGATAAGGGTTAGGGGCTCCAGAGTCTTCACCCCGACCCTGTCTCCCCAAACTTTTGATGGTGGGAAGAGTCCCTTGACCCCTCAGAGGGGATCCTGGACACAGCCCCCACCCTCCTAGAGCTATACGTCACACCCCACCATCAGTCACACCCCACCATCAGCGTCTGGAAGCCAAGGAGGCATCAGAAAGGCTTTGCCCTTGGGGCCTGCCTCTTGCTCCATACTCTTCTGTACTATCCCTGGGGCCTTCTACCTGTAGAATGGACCCAACCTCCACCCCTCTCCCCGCACACACGCACTTGCAGTCTGTGCCATGATTTAAGGAGGATGGAAGCCCTGGCGCACAGTGGGTCTCAATACACAGACGGCTATTATTTTTGCTAGCTTCCTAGTCTCCTTGTGGGGAGGGACAGTCTTGTCTTTGAGCTCTGCTCCCCACCCCACCCCTAGAAAGGGATGTAACTCAGGCAGCAGGAGGGCCCTCTTCCTAGGCATTCTTTGGTCAGGGAAATTCTTCCTAGGCCTGCCCCAAGTCCTCGTCTTCCTTCCAGGCTAGGGTTGGAGAGTAGGGGGGCGCTGGGGGAGTTCCCTTTAAGGAAGGTGGGGGAGGGGGCTGCCGGCCGGCCCTCCTTCCGTCCCTCCCTGGCCTCCGCCGGCCGGGGCTCAGGGCCCGGGCCCCGCGCCAGCGCATGCGCCCGCCTGTGGGCGCTGTCCCAGCTGCGAGGGCGGCGCGCATCGACAGCCGGACGGACAGACGGACTGGCGGCCGGTCGGACAGACGGGCAGCGCAGGGAGCCGGGACGCGGTGGGACAGCGACATGACCGGCCACATGCAGCAGCCGAGCGGGCGCGGGAACCCCGGCCCTGCGCCCTTGTCTTCCCCTGGCCCGGGCCCCGGCCCCGGCGCCGGCGCCTCGGAGCGGGTGGCGCTCAAGAAGGAGATCGGGCTGGTGAGCGCCTGCACGATCATCATCGGTGAGCGGGTGCCTGGGGCGGTAGGGCCGAAGGCGCACAGCGGCTCAGAAGGAGGGGCACCCATTTTGGGGCGCTCTTACCGGTCTGCGACGGTGGGACATGGAATAGGGGATGCCCTGCCCTTCCCCTCCCAGAGCACCTGTGCTGTCTCCCCTTGCACAGCAGCCACAGGGCTTCTTGTTTTCACCTCCCCATGTGCCCCGAAGTTTTGCGCTTGAGGGAGGTGCGGGTCCCATCCACCGCTAGAATCCTCGTCCTGCCCGTACTTTGTCACGGACTTCTGCTAGGCAATTACCCTCAGTTTTCTCACCTATAAAATGGAGATGACTTGTGGTCCTGCCTTGAGTGCAGGAGCCTTGCAGGTGTCGGTCAGGGCTTATCAAGCTGAACCGTGCTAAGGTCCCAAGTTCTAGGCCTTGTGGCTCAAGCTGAGTTTCTATTGTGTGCAGGGTCCAGGTGCCAAGCAGTGTGGGTAGTTCATTCTTCGAAAGCAAGAGAGACTGTGGGTAGACTGCACAGGTAGAGCCAACCCAGAGGGGATATCGGTTGGAAATATATAATTAGTGCAGAGTTTGGCAGCAGGACCCTGGGGGAGGAGGCGGAGCAGCCAGTGACTGGGGGAGGCTGAGTTGCGGTGGGCAGACCCAGCCTGCAGACAGGCCAACTGCTTCCTGGGCTGAGATCCCAACAGGCACTTGCATCCTCTCACTCTACCGCCCAGCTTCCCAACCTGAGAATGAGTCCGTGTGTCCTGGCCCCATATGGAGACGTCTGGGTAGGCAGAGGGTTCAGGGGACAGTGAGAACTGTGGTGGGATTTTCCTCCTTCTGTCCCAAGTTGTTGGCACTGACTCCTCAGAAACTGGGAACCCCAGACTTGTGCCTGTGTTCACACCGGGTGCCTCAGAGACCCACCTGGGAGGGGTCTCTTCCATCCCCTGTGTCCCAGAAGACACGGGCTGGAAGAATGAACAGCAGGGGTCTTGACTGCTCTCACTTACCCAGCCAATGGGAGCTGCTTATGCATCCGCTGCCCCCACCCATCCTTAGACCCTTGGAGCTGGAGAAAGTTGAGGGCTCAGGAAGGCAGACTAGGGTCTTCACCTCTTCCTCCTCTGCGCCCCCTACCAGTCGCTCTTGAGCCAAGGCTGGGGTCTGGCTCTTGGCCATCTCCTGCACCCACACTAAGAATTGCCCCAGAACACATCTGCCGTGCAGGCACCTCCCTGTCTCACCCAGTTGCACCTGGAATGGGACTTCCTAGGAGCTGGTCTTGATCTGGCCTGGAGAGCTTCTTGGCCTAGAGTGCCCCTGCTTGACCGCTGGGAGGAAGGGCTGGTTCCAGGGATTTGGCCAGGGTACTGGTTAGCTCTTTGTCCTGGCCTACACCCTCTCCAGGAGCTGTGCCCCAGGAAGGGGATGCCCACACATCATGGATGGGCCATGAGGTCAAGAAGCTGACCATGTCTGGTGCCAGCTACAGTGCCTGGCAGGTGCAAGGAGAGATGTGGCTCTTCCTGGGCTGCCTCAGCTAAACCCACCATCCTTGAGCTGTATCCTCCTCTGCCTCCTTCACACATCCCATCCCCTTTGGGTCAGGCAGAAGCTCCTGGCTCCTCTCTCCTCCAAAGATGGCCTGGTGGTGATGGCAGGAGTGGAGGAGGCTAATTCTGCAAGAATTTTTATGCACAGCCCAGTTCTACCCTTACAGCTCCTCCAACTTTCAGGCTATTCTTTCTGCTCCAGACCCACTGCCCCCTTGGCCTCAGGCCTTGAAGATTGAGCTGGGGTTAAGGGTGACTTGGCCAAGGGTAGCAGACTCAGGAACAAAACTCAGATGACCTGACTCCAGCCCAGATCACTCAGGTCTGATAACCCTGCTTGGGGAGCAGCCTGGACTGGGCAGGAGACAGACAAGGAGCAAATGGACCTGGACCAGGAGGTGGCAGATGAGGGAGGTGCCGTTATGGGCTGCATCACTGAGGGAGGTGCCGTTATGGGCTGCCCTCCCCACCTGATGGCCTGAAGGCCCCCACCTTCTCCCTATCCACTATTCTGGGGACCCTGCCTCCCACATCTTACCCCACCTTCATGCCTTAAGGAGCCTGGTCAAAGCAAAAAGTGTCTGCAACGTGTCATATTTTAGCTTTGAAAGTCTTGAGAACTTCATAATCTTTCTTGTTTGATAGCAGCTACTATCCGTTATTTCCAAAACTTCCAAATAGACCCTCCCATATCCTATAATTCTCTCCCCTTGTACCCCCTGCCCTGTCCCAGGCTGAGGAATAGGGCTCTCAGGAATGGAATGACATAAAAGGGCTTTGGGCTGGAATAAGACTGCACCTAAAACGTGTTTAGGACAGCACCCACTGGCCACAGCAAGCACAACTGGGGCCAGGGGTTGGGGGGCGGCCAAGGAGATGGGCCAGCCTGGAGGAAAAAGAGCCATCTGGGGCAGGAGCTGTGCAACACATCACCACATCCAACACTATTCAGAAAAACACCCATTATTATGTTATGAAAACATCTTCTCCCTTTATTTCATTTGATTGCCCGCCTTGAGAGATGGAAATTTTTATATGCATTTTACAGATGTAGAAACTGAGGTCTGGAGTTAAATGACGCTGCTGCAAGTGGTGGGCTCAGGGTTGGGAACAAGAATGGGACTCATCTCCCAGTCCAGTGCCCTTCCTCACACTGCTCCCACGCAGGGCAAGATTGGGACCAGATTCAGAGCCCATGGTGTGGGGAAGGTTGGAGGTTGAGCTGGGAGATCAGTCAACCAGGATTTGCTGAGCTCTTCACTCTACTGTGGATGGATGAACGAACAGATGGGCAGAGAAATCACCCCTCACTCCCCCGCCTCCACCCAGTGCTGTAGGTACAGGGTCTCTTGTCCTGAATCCAGGACCTCAACCACCTCCCTCCCCGATCCACACCCAAGGAAGGGACGTGCCCAGCTCCAGCAGAGTGAGAATCACCTGGGTCTGCTGACCAGGCTGTCCTGTCCTCCACTCTCTCCCTGTGACTCAAATATCCAGCCCGTGTTTATGGATTAGGCTCAAGTATGTTCTCAGATTCAGGGGTCAGCTTCATGAACCCCATCTCCTTAGAAGCCAATCCCTGCTCATCCATCCATGGCCAAGCCCCTCCATTGTCTCCAGGAATGAAAATGTTGGGCTCCTCAGAGGATAGCCCCCTCCAGAATCCCAGTCCATCCTCACCGAGACCCTGAGGGGACATAAAACCACACAGGAGCTTGTCTGTGCCTCACCCTAGCCCCCATTTACAGATGAGGAAACTGGGGGCCTGAGGCTGCAACCAGCCCAGGGTAAAACTGGACATGCTCTGGGACACCTTTGAGCGTCAAGGCAGCTCCGGCTACAGGGGCAGGGCCTGCCAGCACTGGTCACACTCATTCATCTGTTTAACAGTTAGATCCTGGACAGTGCTGGGCACTGTTCTAGGTGCTGGAGACCCAACAGGGAACAAGACAAAAAAAATCCCTGTCCTCCTGGAGCTGACATTCCAGCATGGAAGCAAAGAGCAAACAAGATGATGGGGTAATGATAAGTGCTGAGCTGAGGAAATTAAGTGGTAAGGATTGTAGGTGGGTGAGTCCGGAGTAGAATGGGGTCCAGTCTGTGTGCGCCTTGCGGCCACGGTAAGAACTTTACCTTTTTTCCTGTGTGAGATGGGAGCCTGGGGAGGGCTTTGAGCAAAAGAGGGATGGGGTGGCATGGGATAGCATGGCATGGCATGGGATGGGATGGCCTGGGGCTCACTGGGGAGAAGAGGCTGTGGGCAGCAGGGACAGAAGCTGGAAGCGCATCAGGAGGGTACCTGAGTCACCTGGTTAAGAAACACTGGTGGTTCAGAGCAGAGCGGCAGCAGTGGAGATGCTGAGAGGAGGTTCAGTCCTGGGTGTGTTTGGAAGATGGAGCCAAAGGATTGTGATGAGCTGGTGCAAGGTGTGGGAGAAAGAGAGGAGTCCGAGGTGACAGCAGGTTGGGGTCTGAGCAGCTGGGAGCATGGTTTGTCATTAATTGACCTGGAAAGACTGTGAGAGGGGCAGGTCCAGGGGAGAGAGTTCTACACTTCTGCCCATCTGTCTCTCAAAGGGTAAGTGGCTTAGGCCAAAAGTGTACACTGGCCAGTTGGCAGTTCCAGGCGTGTCCTGGAAATGTCCCTACTCACCTCCCTGGAGTTTTGCCAAAACCTCAGTGGGCACTTCTGTCCGCCCAGAGAGGTGCCTGACACGTGCTCACTGTAAGGACACTGTGCTGGGAGGCACAGGCTTCACCCAGAGCAATAGCAAGGCCCTCACAGCCGGGCTGTGGGTGCTGACCCCAGGGCAATGAGGCTTCACGGGTTCAGGTCTCCCAAGGCCAGCGTGGGTGGCCTGGAGTGTCTCCAAGATAGATGACAATAGTGAGACCCATGAACACTTCCTGGGGCCTCCGATGTGCCAGGCGGAGTGGGAACAGGCCCACATCATGGTAAAATCATCCCATTTTACAGATAAGAAGACTCAGGGAAGCGAAGTACCCTGTCCACAGCGCTCCCACCATGAGGGATCTGGGATTCAAACCCAGATCTGGGGGTCCTCAACTAGTAAGCACCCCTGCCCATGGCTTCAGGGGCCTTGGGACTTACCAAAGGGAACTTGGAGCTCTTTCCCCAAGGCCCCGTGTGTCATATCCTGGTGCAGAGGTGCTGGGACTCGTTGCCCAGAGTGAGGGATGGAGGCCTGGCCCACGGCCAGCCCCTGATCAGACCCAGGAGCCCCAGAGCTGCTCTCCGTCAGGCCAGCAGGCCAGTGTGGCAGGAGGAGGCCCCAACAAGGCCACGCTCGCAGAAGAGGCAGGCGTAGGCCAGGCGCGTGTAAGAAGACCTAAGCCCCAGGGGTTCCCTGTCCTTTCGGGCGGGGTCAGACCTCTCGTCTCAGCAGGGCAGGGCACAGACCCTGCCCTCTGGGAATTCAAGGCCCACCCAGGACGGCAAATAATAGAATCACTTCCTGGCTGTGCTCCAGACACCATGGGAAAGGAGCAGGGTCGAGGCGACAGGGGTCAGTGTGAGAGATCAGGGAGGGCTTCCTGGGGGTGGAGTTGCTTCTGGGAGGCCAGTGAGCTGGGGAGAGACCTGCCACAGTAGAGGACAGAGGACCCTGAGCAGCTTGTTTCCTCGGGCCCCGAGCAGATGTGCAGGATGCGTCCATCCTGCCCAGCGGTGCGTCTGCCAAAGTCAGTGCTGCACGAGCCCTCTGCTGCCCCCTAGCCCAGTGGCCCCACCTGACAGGAGGGGAAACTGAGGCCCAGAAGGGCAGCACAGGCCTGAGGTAACACTGTGGGTTCCTGAAAGTGGTTGTGCCAGCGGCCTGGCCCGGCAGGACCTCCCTGACCCCTCCCCAAATCAGACTCTGCACATGCCTCACACACACGGAGGGCAGCTGGCCCCTTCCACCGACATGACGTCCGCAGTCCACCCCTGCGACCTCCACGGTCGGCCGCTGCCTCCCAGAAATAGGTCAGCACGCACCGCTGCAGCCGGGGGAAACAATGGCCCTTTCTTCGTTCCTCCCTGGAGCTGGGTAAGCCCCATCAGGCCAAACATCTTAATGTGATAAAAAACCACCCAGCGTGGGCCGAGCGAAGAGGGGCAGGAGGACACTGGAGGGGGGCCCCGTGGTGGAGGGACTCACATCCTCACCCACCTGCCCTGGAGCTCCGGCCATGCCCGGGACCTGCAGGGACCACCGAGCAGCGGTCCCATTGAGTAGATGAGAACGTGGAGGCTGTCCAGCCTGCTGTCCGTCAGACACCAGGTCAGACACCAGTCCAGGTGCTCAGAGGTCTCTCCCGGCCCCTCTCACGTTCTGTAGTTTCTGCCCTTCCTCCCCTTCCTCCAGAGCAGGATCCCCTGAGGGCTGGGCTTGTCCACTGCTGTTCCCTAATAGGGCAGAACTGACTTCTGGGCCTGAACGTGAGAACTGAGAAGGCAGGCCTGAGCCCACCACCACCAGGGGGGAGGGGCGGGCACCCCTTACCGCTCCATGGTCCCTTCTCCCCACCTCCTTCAGTAATCATTCAGTTCTGGAGGCGCCCTCCCCTGTCCTCCTCCCTGCCCTGCGCCCCTCACCCAGGCCCATGGCCCCTTTTGCTCCTTGCAGAGCCCCATCCAGCCCACATGGTGCCGAGAGCATTCAGTGGGCCTCTTGGGGTTTTCTGCCGCCTTCCTGCACAAACCTGGGGCAGATGCTGGAGGTTGTCCAGGCCTGGAGGAGGAGGCTCCCGGGGGCCTCAGAGACACCTGCTGGCACACGTGTTCCTCGGAGCCACGTGGAGAGAAGTCCTGCACTATAGCCTGAGGCCATGTGTCCAAAACAATAGTGATGCCCGCCCCCGGCCCATCCCCCAGATCCCAGCATCCGAGTCTCCAGCCGTGAACACAGACTAGTGATGCAGCCCTTTCAGAGCCCAGCCTCAGAGGACAAGGTGCCAGGTGTGGCTTCCCTGAGGGCTACACCCATGCGGCCCTGTCAGGCCGAATTGTGCAGTGGTGGGGTCCCCACAGGGTGGGTGGGTCAGGGCCCTGGATGCCCCCAGCTCCCTCCGAGGCCACCCAGCCCCCCGCTGGCTTCCAACCTCCCTAGCTTTTGGCAAAACCCACTCCACCAGGTCCTGAGAACAGAAGCTCTGCTGCCGGATAGAGCAAACTCAAAGGCTCTTTAGAAACCCAATAGCCCACCCAGGCTCTGGGCCCCATGGTAGATGAGAGCAGCCCCTCTCCCCCTGGAAGCAAGCTGAGGGCACCGCTTACCTCTGGGGGCTGGGAGACAGGAGTTCTTTCGTCCTTATCTGGATGTATTTAGGGCTCCTGGGATGTGACTGGAAAACCAAGTGGGGCATCGTGGCCGTCCAGACTGGAAATCTGTGTCGGCCGGGGGTGGGGGTAGGGGTAGCACCATGGACAAGGAGTGCATGCAGATGGGTGACCACAGCTGTGCCCTCGTCCAGACCCGCCTGTGGGCCTGGCAGGTGGAGCAGGCAGGCTCTGCCCTGATGGACGTGCACTCCCCACCTGGCCCTGGCAGGTGGGGCAATCTGGTTGAGGGACCGAGCCCCAGCTGCCAGCAGTGTTCCTTTTTCATTCATGTGGCCTGGGGGGTGCTGGAATTATTTCCTCTTGGGCAGGCTGTGACCCAAATCACCAGTGATGTGACCTGATTCACTTGCACAGATGATGAGATCCAGGTAACCCAGAACATTGCCCTTTTTGCCCTTACTGCCAGGGCACTCAGGACTAAGTGGGAGCTCAGCGTTTGGCTCAACCTGGGAAACTGCCCTGCAGCCCACAGCTTGCATCTGAGCATTTCCTATTGTTCTGTTTCAAGACCTATGAGCCAGTGGAGCACCCCACACAGACACCCATCTTCCCAAGACTCAGAGTCAGCCCAGCGGCAGGCCAGGCCTTCTGCGACCCATGACCCCGCAGATTCCACTTGTGCCCAAGCCTCAGAAGCCAGCCACCCCCTCCGCTCCTCCCCACAGTTCCCTGCCTTGGGAGGACTAAGTGAAGACTGCTGCCCTCGCTTCACAGATGAGAACATCAGTCCTTCACATCAAGACACTGGTGCCTCTTTGGGCCTCAGGCCATTCACTCATCCAGTTATTTGCTGAACAGATGTGTATTGAGCACCTACTATGTGCCGGAGGCGCCAGGTGAGGTTGCAGACGGTACACACAGAATCACACAGAGATGCAAAATACATCTGGATACAACTGTGGATGAGCTGAGGCTTCCCATAGAGTATCTCTCTGAATCCTCACAATAACCCTATTGCACAGACGGGACTCGAGAAGTGACCTGAGCAGGGAGAGGTCCCCCTTGTCTTCTGAGCCCCAGCTGGGGTTTCTCATCATCGTCCTGGGATTTGAGCAGTGACTCCGGTTTGCAGCCAGTGGGCTATCCCCAGGGGAGAGGCATCTCTGGACCACCCAAGAATCTTGTCAGCCTGCCATGGTCCACCCATCCCTTCCGTGACAATCGCTAAGGAGCCCCCAGCCCTGAAAATGCATCAGTTCCTCTCCCTTACCCCACTGGCCCTTGCCCAGGACTCAAAACATTTTAACGGTGCCAGGAAACGAGGTCTCTTCAGAGTCTGTGTCTGCAGCCTGGTTCCTTGGCCAGGATGGAGGCTAGGAGGCAGGCGAGGGGTTCTTTCACAGGGAAAGAGGAGATGGAAGATAAAGAAATAAAGTACAGAGCAGGGCCTGGGGAACCACGGGGCTGTGAATGGGAGGAGAAACCTTACTGGCATGATCAAGGAAGTCTTCATGGAGGAGGTGCCAGTCCCCAAACCACTCCATGAGTTTGGACGTTGGCCAATAGGAGAGTGGCAAGAGAGTGTCATGGCCAAGGTCTTGCTTTTTAAGTGGCCAGCTCTGGCCTGCAGGCTGGGAAGAAGACAGGCGCCTGGAGGCTAACAAGACAGGAGGCCTTGGCCAGGAGCAAGGGGCTGGGCCCTGGGCGGGGTAGATGCCCTGGGGAGATGCATGGGAGTGACTGCCACTTGGCCATCGCTTGTGCTTACCCCACCTCATGGGAGTAAGTAGGGGGCAGAGGAACTCAGAATAGGACCTGGCTCTGGCAGGGGAGCCTGGCTGGATGGACAGGTTCCAGTCCCCAATCCAAGGACTGGGGAGGGGAGATGAGGAGCCCAGAAGGGAACCTGCAGAGTTTGAGGGCCCGTGACATCCACATGCCTGCAGGACCACCTTCTCTTATCCTCCAAGGAGCGGCCCGGGCTCCCCTCCTCACTGTAGCATCCAGAGCTGCACAGAGAAGGCTGGCCTGCTAGGGGCACCCCAGACCTGATGCCTCCCCATCTCTCCCCCCACCGCAGGGAACATCATCGGCTCGGGCATCTTCATCTCCCCCAAGGGGGTCCTGGAGCACTCGGGCTCCGTGGGTCTGGCCCTCTTCGTCTGGGTCCTGGGTGGGGGCGTCACTGCCCTGGGCTCCCTCTGCTATGCGGAGCTGGGAGTTGCCATCCCCAAGTCTGGCGGGGACTACGCCTATGTGACCGAGATCTTCGGGGGCCTGGCTGGGTGAGTGTGGGACACTGGCAGCTGGGGTGGCGGGGACAGTCTCTCCAGAATGGATGGCCAGCTGGGCCCTGGATCTCAGTGTCCTCTTCTGCTTCTCATATCCCATGGAGGTCATGGAGGGGTGGCAATGGAGGGAAGAGGGGGTGCTAGGCAGCCTTCCTAGGCCAGGGTGGGTGGGGCCAATGCTGGACACTCCAGCTGGTCCCTTGACCTCTCTGTGCTTCCTTTTAAATGGAGCTCCTCTAAGCCCCACTCACCACCTCAGTGCCTGTGGGTGGGGAGGGCCTTACTGCTGAAACCTCTAGATAATGCCAGCATCCCCAGCAAGGACACCTTGATGTTAGTGAACCACAGACAGGGTGGGGGCCATGATATTCCTAGCAACACCTTGTCAGAGCTCCCCTTTAAATAGCTCCCCAGTGTCCCTTTATTCACCATGAACATTAGCTGAGCACCTACTGGGTGCTGAGGGCCAGGATGCCGTGATAAAAAGATCCCTCCCTCTCCTCAAGTTGCTTACGGTGCAGAAGGGAAATAAGCCCGCAAATGATATGAAGACCTAGAGGACCCTTGCTTTGAATGTACACGAGAGGCGTCGGCCCAGCAGCCAAGAGAACGGGGCGCCCACCACCCAGAGAAAGCTCCCAGGAAAAGACCACATTTGTGTCAAGGCTTGGAGGAAGGGTGGGGTTTTCTTGGCTGACCAGTGAGGTGGGGGAGCATGTAGAGGGTGGTGGCCTGGGGGGCCTGGGTGGTGGTCTGCTGTGGCCAGAGGTGAGATCAGATCCGTCGTGGACGCCAGGGCTTGGGGGGGATGGGGCAGCCTGCGGGTGGGCGGAGGGGCATCAAAGCCATCGTAGCCATTCAGCCCGGGCATGCCGAGGGCCTGAGCAAAGGCACAGGGAGAGTCCAGAATCACTGAGGAGTCTTAATCAGGAGGCCATGGTAGCCGGAGTGGCATGAGGGCAGATTTGGAGAGACTCCACAGAGGCCGGTTCTTGGGCTAGGGAGGGGGAGATCTGGGGCTGGGGTTTGCCACCTCATCCAGGAGATGCTCAGTTAAGCCTGGAGTCAGACATCTGGAGCACAGAGGAAGAGTCTAGGCTGAAGTTTTCAAAGTTTAGTTTTCAGGTGGTCAGGGGCCTTTACCCAGGCAGCTGTGGATGGGGCCCTGGCAGGGCATGCACACCCCTTTGGGTGTGTCCAAGGGTGTTCTCCTCTGGGAAGAGGGTCCTCCAAAGGGCCTGGAACCCAAGAAAGCAGAAGGATCACGCTGTGCAGCTGGAGAGAATATTTGAGAGGATGGGAGGAGAGGAGGGCCCAAGACCCACACCAGGGGCACTCAGCATCCAGGGTGGGCAGAGGAACGCACCCAGTAGGGGAGGAGGGCCATGGAGCTAAGATGTCCCAGAAGCCAAGGGGGTGTGATGTGCAAAGCAAGGGGTGGGAAGTAGGGCTACAGAGCAGTGGGGAGGACCAAGAGGAAGCCCCAGAAGTTGCTGGTGTCTCTGGATGAGGCAGTCCCCACCCTCAAGGTGGGATGGACAGGGGGCTAAGACCACCCCCATGGACAGGAGCTCCCCTGGGTACAGGCAGAGCCCCCAAGAACAGACAGGGCCTAATTCCCACACGGGTGCCCTGCAGGGTGAGATTCTGGCAGAAGGGAGGTAAACCCCTTCTACCCCGGCCAGGGCTCTTTGTAGGGTACAGTCCGCTGTACAGTCAAGGGATCACGGCTCAGAGTCGGCCATGTGCAGCCACAGGGCTTTGCTGAGAACTATGGCTGGAGCCATGACTGGAGGTCCTGGGACAGCCCACCCCAGCTCAGGAACAGTCTGTGGCCGGGGACTAGGTAACCATTAGGAAACCAGTTGGTTCCCAAGTCTCTCTTGACGCCTCCCCAAGGGCAGCCCATAGCTGTTTAACTGTGTTGAACACCGTCTCTGTTGAAACAGTTCATAAATAAAACAGAGACCCGACACGGTCAGCTCTGCCTCCTTGGACCAAAGCCGGCATCCGGTGCCCTGCCAGCCCTGGGTGCCAGGGCCCTGGGGCGCAGCCCCACTTCACACACCTGGGTTGGCTCGGCCGGGAGGGCACCAGGAGGCCTGCGCCACTCGGGCCCTTGCTCATTCCAGCTTCCTGCTGCTCTGGAGCGCCGTCCTCATCATGTACCCCACCAGCCTGGCCGTCATCTCCATGACCTTCTCCAACTACGTGCTGCAGCCCGTGTTCCCCAACTGCATCCCCCCTGCCGCTGCCTCCCGTGCACTCTCCATGGCCTGCCTGAGTGAGTGCCCAGCGGAGGCCCAGGCTGGGCCTCTGTCCCCAGAGCAGCCAGACTGCCCGGCCCACCTTGCTCCCTGCTCCTATTGCGAGGGGGGTCTTTGATGGGGGGGGTGTCACTCCAGCAGCTAGTCCCTGCAAGGTTGGCCTCAGGGGTTGGACTTCTGGCACTGTGGCTGCTTCAGGGGACGCCGTCCTCCTGCAGCCCAGGCCAGATTTGGCTGTGGCCCCCTGTGGGGGTGCTTGGCCTCAGAAGCCCGCCCAGCCACCCACTCTTCCTCCCCAGTGCTGCTGACGTGGGTGAACAGCTCAAGTGTGCGCTGGGCCACGCACATCCAGGACGTGTTCACCGGCGGGAAGCTGCTGGCCCTGTCGCTCATCATTGGCGTGGGCTTTGTCCAGATCTTCCAAGGTAGGGCCAGGGCAGGGCTGGGCGCACGGCCGGGGAGAGGACGCTGACCCCTGACCTCTGGACCCCCAGGACACTTCGAGGAGCTGAGGCCCAGCAATGCTTTCGACTTCTGGATGACGCCGTCCGTGGGTCACCTGGCCCTAGCCTTCCTCCAGGGCTCCTTTGCCTTCAGCGGCTGGAACTTCCTTAACTACGTCACAGAGGAGCTAGTGGATCCTCGAAAGTGAGGGGGGCACCCGGCCTGGCCCTGGGAAGGGGTGGGGCAAGGCAATGGGCGAGGCAGCCTCCTCACACAGACTGGCTATCACCAGTGGCTGGTCTGGTCATCTGCCTGACCACACTGCTGCCCCCCAGGGACGGCTCTGGAAAGGCAGCCGGGATGCTTGTGTTCCAGCCTGGCCCTGCTCTGTGTGGCTGTGGATGAGTCACGGCCCCTTGCTGGGCCTCAGAAACACTGAGTATCATTGACCTGCTGTAAATGGATCCAGCTATTTGCATTTGGCCAAAAATTATACATGTGCACACAACATGGTCCCTACAATGAAGCCAACTGCCCTGGCTGATGGTCAGCCAGGACCCTGACAGTGAACAGTTGCAGCTGGGGCCAGGGCTGAGGGAACTCCTAGGGAGCCCTGATCCGGGGACTCAGCTCTAAGGGCACTTTGGGGATTTTCAAGGCTGATTTTCACTGTAGGCAACGTTCTTTTCACATGCAGACATTAGACCTGCCTCCCAGGGTATGAGTAGCCCCTCCCTCAACTGCCCTTCCTCCCTCCAGCTTGTGCCCATGCTGGGCTGGGGAGTGGGGTGGTGACAGACAGCAGCCCTGTGCTCTTCCCTCCCCCAAGGCCCCCAGCAGACACAGGAGATAGAAAGCTGCTCCCAGTGCTGGATCCCCTGCTGCCCTCCACCCCGAGGCCCCAGCCCCCAAATCCCCCAAGGGCCGATGCCGACTCCCTCCATCACTGTCCCCAGGAACCTACCTCGTGCTATCTTCATCTCCATCCCGCTGGTGACCTTCGTGTACGCCTTCACCAACATCGCCTACTTCACTGCCATGTCCCCCCAGGAGCTGCTGGCCTCGAACGCAGTGGCAGTGGTAAGTGGGGCCCTGCTTGGTCCCCAGCTCCTGAGTGACCCCTGCCCCACCTGATGCACCACCTCTCTTCTGTGCCCACCCAGACCTTCGGGGAGAAGCTGCTGGGCTACTTTTCGTGGATCATGCCCGTCTCCGTGGCACTTTCCACTTTCGGAGGGATCAATGGCTACCTGTTCACCTCCTCCAGGTGACTGGACTGGGGAGAGGGTGGTCCAGGCAGGGCAAGGCAGGTGCCCTGGGGCACGCAAGCAGTGCTGGGGCCAAAGGAAGTGAAATCCTGCCAGGTGAGCCCACCTGAGCTGGGACAATGAACTCCTCGGTAACAGATGTCCCAATTCTGAGGAATAGAAAGCAAGAGAGAGGCAGGTTAGATGACAGGAGGAACTGCCCAGTGGGGCTGCTGCGGCCTGGAGCAGGGGGTCAGAGGTGACAGCTCAAGAGGGCCATCATGTCTAGAGCTGAGATCAGGATCTGGCCAGCGGGGATGCCCAAAGCCGGGCTCATGGCCCCATCCATCTCTGCCCCCACTCCCCAGATTGTGCTTCTCTGGAGCCCGAGAAGGGCACCTGCCTAGCCTACTGGCCATGATCCACGTCAGACACTGCACCCCTATCCCTGCCCTCCTCGTCTGTGTAAGCTGGGGGACCCAGGCTGGCAGGGAGGGGAGCCCGACCACCCAGCAATGCGGTAATAGCAGGGATGAGGCCTGGCCCTCATAGGCAGCCCACGGAGGGCATGGGAGGGGCGGGCTCTCCCACCTCCTGGCCGGAGCGGGCAGGCCCCGGGCACCTGCAGGGCTGACGGGAGTGGGTGGGAGGCCAGCCCTCAGCCCGGTCCTCTCCCAGTGCGGGGCCACAGCGGTCATCATGCTTGTGGGAGACACATACACGCTGATCAACTACGTGTCCTTCATCAACTACCTCTGCTACGGCGTCACCGTCCTGGGCCTGCTCGTGCTGCGTTGGAGGCGGCCAGCCCTCCCCAGGCCCATCAAGGTGAGGCCCGGGGAGACCCGGCCAGCCCACCCGCCAGAAACAGTCAGGGCCGCCCCTTCACCCGTTTGGGCACAGAGGGCGGCGATGGCAGCTACAGGGAGGGCAGCTTTGCGGTGCGCCAGGCCCTGCTCTGTGTGCACTGACGAACTTAGTCCTTAATGCAGCCCCACGAGGCGGGTGCTGTGAATCCTCCCAGTTCACAGCCCGGAAATGAGGCTAAGACCCTTGCTTGCAGTCACTCTGGGCTCCACGAGCCCACCCAAAACAGAAGGCCCAAGACCGAGCTAAAAGAAAAGTCCTCCCATTGGCATGTAAATCCTTGGACTGGAGAAGGGCTCAGTGCCTGAGATAGGAAACATCAAAAAAAAAAAAAAATTTACCTTCAGCCAAGTGCAAGCAGCAAGCCCACGTACAGTCGTTCCGTGGGGCTCAGAGCCACTGAAATCGACAAACCCTCAACAATTTGGACAGCTGGCCAGCCACATGGGGCTGCTGGCAGAAGGGGATCCCTCAGGCCTCAGCTGGGGGTGGGAAGCGCCTCGGACCCTGGGGTGGGGGTGCAGGAGAGCCGAGGGTCCTGCACCATCGGCGCTGCCGCTCTCCGTCCCCCAGGTGAACCTGCTCGTCCCCATCGCGTACTTGGTCTTCTGGGCGTTCCTGCTAGTCTTCAGCTTCATCTCGGAGCCCATGGTGTGCGGGGTCGGCGTCATCATCATCCTCACGGGGGTGCCCATTTTCTTCCTGGGAGTGTTCTGGAGAAGCAAACCAAAGTGTGTGCACAGACTCACAGGTGAAACAGGCAGCTCCCCAAGGGGCGGGGCCTGGAGATGGGACCTTCTCAGGGGGCTCACCCTAGAGCAGGGTCTCCCGGCAGCTGTGGTGGCCACACAGGGCCCAGTTGCCACCAAATGTCTCCTCCTGGAGTGGCCCACATGTCCAGGTCCCACATGCAGGGGAAGCAGCTCCCTGAGGACCCCTGTCCCACAGGGTCAGACCCCAAGGTCCATCTGTCGGTCTGTCTGTCTGTCCTCAGAGTCAATGACACGCTGGGGCCAGGAGCTGTGTTTCGTGGTCTACCCCCAGGGCTCCCCTGAGGAGGAGAACGGCCCCTGCCAGCCCTCCCCACTGCCCACCACGGACAAGCCCTTGAAGACACAATGAGACATTTGTGGAGCCCGAAGCAGCTGTTTCTGTTTACATGTTGTTTATTAAGGAGGTGTTTTTGCAAAAAAAAAAAAAAAAAAAAAATTTCCTGGAAAAAAAGAGAGCTGACTCTTAGAGGCCTGTGGTAAGGACGCCCTGAAGATGTGGACAGGGTCCCCTGTCCTCGCCGCCCTGCTAACTTTTCCTGAAAAGGTCTGTGAATAAAACAGGGCTGGTGGTGCACCTGTCTCAGGTGAGTCCCTGGTGGGCACCACTCGGTGGGGGGCACGGCACGCACAGAGCTGGCTGGAGGAGGGGGCCTGACCAGCTCGGGAGGAGACCCTTGGCATTTGGGGGTTTCTGTCCCTTGAACCAAGCACTCCCGAAGGGACATGGACGATGGGGAAGTAGCTGGGTATGCCCCGCCCTCCCCTCCTCCCAAGGCCTGCAACACCAGCTCAGCTACTCAGGAGAGCCCAGGATCCGGGGTTCCTGCTAGAGCTGCCTTTCTTCCCATAAATCCCCTCAGAGTGTTAGGACTTCAAAGTCCACAGCCTCACTCTGGTTTATAGGTGGGGAAACTGAGGCTTTGAGACAGGATGGGATGGATTTGACTGCTGTCCGTTGGTGCCTCGGTCTCTGTCCCCTGAGAAAGCGTCAAGCAACACCTTCTGGAGTTCTCAGGTCCTGCAGGAGACCCCATGGGCTTCCTCTACGCTGTGCCCACATCTCCAGCCCTGCCTTACTACCCAGATTGACCGCTCCACCAGAGGGCAAAGGGCATCAGCCCAGCTAGGCCATGCTGACACCACAGGCATGAGGTTGGTGGCAGAAGCCTCCTGGCCCAGCTCCTCTGGGGCCTCCTGGGCGGATGGAGGAAGGAGGGCGCAGTGCCACCAGAGCACCCACCACAGACTAGGTCTGGCATGCCCATGGCCCATTCAGTCTGGGTACAACTCTGGTGCCCTACATGGTGAATGAAGGGAGAAGCCACAGAACACACTTCAGTCCTACCTGGCCCTCCTGCTTCTCTGGAAAAGATTCCCAGAATGGAGTCCAGGGACGTAGAAGCAAGCCCCAGGGTGCCTGTGTGCACGGGGGCCCCGCAGAGGGGCTGGTCACCCCGCCCTCTCCCCCTGTTCACCCCCACCCAACCAAGGGGCCGGGGTGCTGATGCTGGGCTTCTGGGTGAGCCTCCCAGTAAGAAAGAAGGACACAAAGGCAGGGTAGAAACGACTGTGTATTCCCTGGTTACAAAGCGGGGCTGTGGCAGTCACCAGCGTGTCCAGCGGGTCAGCAGACCAGCAGGGCTTCGTCGTCACTGGCCTCCAACATTGGGGAGCAAGGTGGTGGGGGGCTCCTGCAGACACCCAGTGGCTCTGGTGGGTGGGGGCCCAGGGTGCTGCTGGCAGTGGGGGCTGGGGGATGAGGGTCCTGGGCAGAGCAGGACTCCCGAGGTGTGTCCACAGGGGCTATGTTGTCCACCAGAGGGGCCCTGCTGGCCTTTCTGTCCTTGTCCACTGGCCTGCACTCTGGGTCCCGCAGGCCGGAAGGGGGCCGCACAGAAGGCCCCACTTCTGATGCATGGCTAGAGGTGCTGGAGGGCCCATCCCCAGCCGCCCCTGGGCTGCCTGTGTCCGTAAGGGGTGCCGGGGGGTCTGGGGCGGCCCCCGCTGCAGGCTGGAGGAGCCCGTCACCCAGCACCGTCTGTGAGGTGCGTGCAGCTGTCAGCAGTGGGATCTGTCCCCGTGGTGCCCGTGGCCGGTGAAAGAGCCGGTTCCAGAGGCGGCCGAGGCGGCGGCGGGAGGGCCCGCGGCGGGAGGCGTGCCGGCGCATCTGTCGCCGCATGGCCGTGCGAAGGTTCTGTAGCACCGAGGCCTGGAGGGTGGGGCGGTGGCTGAGGGGGCAGAGGTCAGCACGACCCCCAAGGGACCAGATACCCCAAGAGACCAACCTGTCCCCTCCCCTGGCCATAGCCTCCCACGTCACCCCATCCAGGCCTCATCTCCCACCTCGACCTCTGGACCAGCCTGGCCACAGGCTCTCCAACCCAGCCTCTCAGCCTCCCCATCTAGGGCGTTCTCTGAGGTCCAGCCAGGGGATGGCCTCACTCCCTCTGGCTCACCTGGGACGCACTGTAGACAGGAAAGTCCTCCACGGGCGGAATGAGGCCCTGTGCGATGAGCTGCCCATAGGATGGTGGTGCCTCCCGCCGCACAAACTCAGCCTCCAGGCGTGTCATCTGGGTCTCAAAGGCCCTGAAAGCAAGGGCAGAAGGGCAGCATGGCAGGGTTGCCAGGACCCCACACCTCCAGCCTCCCACTGGGGCAGATGCAGGGGCTCGGAAGCAGGATGTGGGACCCCGCCCTTCCATCTGGACATCCTGAGGTGCCCAGACCCTGGTGTGCACAAGAGAAGCCCCGTGTGGATGGGCCGTGCCACAGTTTCCAAACCCACTGCTGTAGGAACAGTGAGCCCTGGGCCTCCCTCCAGCGACTTGTAGAAAGCGAGGCTCTGGCCTTGACCCCAGGCCCGTCTGCCCACCTGTACTCCTGGGTGCGCAGTGAGTAGAGCTTGAAGGCACAGCCCAGGGCGATGACGAGCAGCAGGCCGCAGACCAGGCTGCCGATGAGCGCGGCAGTGATGACCTTGCGGGGCACAGCCGCCAGGCAGCCGTGCTCATCGCTGCCATCCTGGCAGTCCTCCTGGCCATCACAGCGCCACGTCTCAAAGATGCACAAATTGGTGCCACAGTGGAAGGTGCCCGGCTGGCAGGAGAAGCAGTTCTTCTCGTCGGCGCCATCAGGGCAGCTTTTCTGGTTGTTGCAGCGGTCGGCGGGTGTGTAGCACAGGCCACTGCCACCCTCACAGGGGTACTGGTCGGGGGGGCAGGCAGGGCAGCCCTGTTCGTCCCGGCCGCTGGCGCAGTGCCACCAGCCATCGCAGCGCTGCGGCTCAGAGAAGCAGCCCTGCTCGCCTGTGTCTGCCACGTCGCCCTCACTGCTGCTCCCGCACGGCTGCTCCCATGGGAGGCAATAGCCCTTCACCTGGTAGGTGGCGTTGAAGCCGTGGCCAGCGCTGCGGGCGCGGGCGTGGTAGGCCACGGTGAGGCGGCCCTGGGCGGCCTCAAGGCTCACGGGCCGGTGGTTGCTGCGGTAGGAGAGCGTCTGCAGCAGGCGGTCCCCGCGCTCGCCCAGGCCCTCGTACACCTGCACATAGTCGTCGTAGCCCAGCCGCAGCTCCAGCTGCAGCAGCACGCGCCGCGGGTCCTGCGTGTCCACCAGCCACGTGCAGTGAAGGTCCGAGGGCCCGCGGGCCGCGCCGAACAGGTCCGGGGAGGCGAAGGAGCCGTAGAAGCTGCCCAGCCGCCGGCCGCAGGCCAGGTCGGGGCAGCCGGCCTCGTCGGAGCCGTCGCCACAGTCCTGTGTGCCATCGCAGCGCCGCTCAGCCGGCAGGCAGCGCGTGGAGCGCGCCCCACTGCATGGGAAGGTGCCCCCGGGGCACAGGCTGCCCGGGGGCTCAGAGGCAGGCGCCGAGCAGTTGCCTTCATCCGAGCCGTCCCCGCACTCGTCCACGGTGTTGCACTGCCACGGGCCGGGCAGGCACTTGCCATTGTCACAGCGGAACTCGTCAGCCTGGCAGGATGCCTGGCCCAGCTTCCCTGTGGGGTGACGTGCGTGATGGAGACAGTCAGGGGAGAGCAGAGCCGCCCTCCAGCGCAGGGCCTGGGGCCAGCTGCGGGCGGGTGGTTCCCCCATACCAATGGGGCCTCTGCAGGGCCCAGGGAGAGGCAGGACCCAAGGAGAAGGGCCCCTGGACTCTCCATGGCCACCTGAGGTGCAGAGACCCCTCGAATGCCAGGGTGGGCTCAGTTCCTGACCAGAGCCAGGGGTAAGTCATGAACCTCTCACTCTGGCCAAGACTATGAAGTGAGGTCAGTGACCTCGAGGGACTCCAAGTCACCCTGAGGCAGCAACCAGACCAGTCCCTGTCCCAATACCGGGCTCCACCTGACAGGTGTGCTGGGGGAGACCCTGCAGGGAATGGGCCAGTGAAGTGTGCTGCCCAGCCCCTTGGGAGCCCAGGTTCTCACACTGAGGCGCCCTGCCCACCCTGCCGCTGGCATCACCTCGGATATACGAGAGCCGAAAGCCCTGGGCCTGGCCAGAGCTGGAGGCATCGGAGTGGAAGAAGATCCAGACGTGGTCCCGGGCGGAGATGAAGGCAGGCGGGATGGCGGAGCCGCAGAGCCGGAAGGCCTCCTGGCGGGGCGGGGCTGCTGGGCCCAGCATGAGCCAGTCCAGGGAGCACTGGTGAGACTCCTCCACATCAAAGTTGCGGAAGCTGAGGGGGCGGAGAGGACCGCAGATGTGGGTAGGCAGGCGGGGCCCACATGACCAGGGACTGGCAGGAACCTTCAAGGCTAAGCTCATGGCAAGGACGGCTAGCCCCACTGTCCCTCCTCTCCTCCACTCTCAGCCACTCCGTGGGCCCCGCAGGGGTCCGAGGGTGGCTCCATGAAGAATCAGGACAACATGGACAGCCTGGGACACATGAGCCCCAGGACAGCTCTACGAAGGCCTTCCCTCATCCCTTTTCACCCTCTGTCAGCACATGCATGGCGCCTGCACCCCAAAGCCAAAGTGGAGGGGGTGTCAGAGCCCCATCGTAGGCAATTCCCTCCCCTGACTCTCTCCCCTGAAGGGCGAGGCCCAAGGGTCCAGACCCCGGCCACGCTGGCTCTGCTGGGAAGGACCAGGCACAAACTCCCAGGCCTGTGCACTGAGGGGAGCCATGCACATGGGGTGGGCTTAGGCCAGGGCGGGGCGGCAGCTTGTCACCTGGAGAGAAACACTGGCCCTGGACCCCCTGGCCCAGGCTGTGGGATGAGCAGGCCACAGGTCTGTGGAGTAGGAAGGTCCTAGAAGTTCCCAGGAAGGGTGGAGTCTTTGAAGAGACTTCTAGTGGCCACGGGACACTGAAGGTGCCCGTTAAATCCCTGTGCTTTGGGGCTGTGGAGTGACTGGGGGCTTCTGGGCTTTGGCATTTAAGAGAGTGACTTCCCAGCCAACAATCCCCATGACCATTCCAGTCCAGGGGTCCAGCCTCAGCTCCATCATCTGATCACCTCACCCCGTTTCTCTCTGCACATCCCCGCAGCTCCAGCACCTGGGCTCCTGCCTGGTCCCCTCTCCTGCCGAGACTGCCCCAAGGCCCCTGGGGAAACCCTGCTCTGGGTTCGGTGCTAGCCTGGCCTCGAGCCACCCCTGCAGGACAGACAGGACACCTGCGCCTCCTCAGAGACAGCTGGACCATGCCCATCAGTCCCCAGGGCTCCCCTCCCTGGCAGGCCTGAGGTGACAGACAGCCCCACAAGCCTGTGAGAGAGGCCCAGGGCAGGACGAGGCCCAGGTCTGGGCAGCCAGCCACAGAGGCCCCCACGCACATGCTCACATTTACACAACTCACACATGTTCACACGCAGACTCATGCACATGCTCCACACATGAACTGCACGCACACATGCTCCCACGTGCCCTCCACACCTACCCAGACGTGGGCTCGCACATGCACCATCACACTCACACACACACACATTCAGCAGGTGGAGGCCCACATCAGTCCCCTCTGACACCCCCAGGGCTCCCATACCTGATGGTGATCATGTCCCCTCGGTCGCCCTGAATGTACCAGCTGCAGTTGGTGCCCGGAGGGTAGTTGAGGGGCCAGGCAGGGCTGTAGATGACACCGCGTCGCTCTGTGTGCTGCTCCAGTTTCCCGCTGCAGGCGGCTGTCAGGAGAGGAGGCTGAGACAGGCTGGCCTCACCTTTGAGTGGAAGGCAGGTGAGGGAGTGGGGCCCCTGAGCCCCCCACAGCTTGAGCACAGGCCTTCCCCAGGGTGGGATCACGAATGGCCAAGGGCAAGGCCACAACTCAAGACTTCATGGAAGTGATGCGTATGGAGGGAGTGCAAGGAGGCCCCACATGGACACAGGGCAGCTCACCCTGTGCCCCAGAGTCTAGGTCTTATCCCCCATCCTGGGCAGGGCTGGGAGCGAGCCCACTAACTTCCCTTGGCACCTCGCAGGTGCGGCCTCTTGGCCTCAATTCAGTGGAGAATTCTGCAGCCATAGACCCGTTGGCCCCACACAGGTAGTCCCACTGTGGTTCCCCGTCTGTCCCCCTCCTCCCACCCCAGGGCTGGCCAGATGCAGGCCTCAGACCCAGAGGGGAGGCGCTTTGCTAACCCAACACATATTTACTGAGGACCTACTATGTGGCAAGCATGCTAGTAAGACAGGCAAAAACCCCGCTCTGTGGAGCCTGCAGGCCGGGGAGGGAGCAGACATTCTGCAGATTATAAAACAGGCCTGGACAAGAGGGGCCGAAGTCCTATTGTGGCTGGAAACGCAGGCTGGGTCTGATTGAACCTTGTGTGGCATTTGGGTTTTATCTTGAGTGTAAGTGGGAAGCCACCAGGGTTGGATGTCATAACCAGATGAGGAAACAGAGGCTCAGAGAGGGTAAGTGAGCTGCCCATGGCCACACAGAAGGTAAATGGCAGAGTCAGGACCCACCCTGGTCCTCTAGCGGGCTCGGCTCCTCACTGCCAGCCATGAGTCAATGCAGTGATGAAGTGTAGACCGTACACTGTGGGCAGGGACGAATACAGAGCATCATGCCAGCCAGCACAGGTGACCAGGCCATGCTTAACCCACTTCATTACACGTGCCCTCTGCTTCCCAGCTGAGGCCACCCAGCCTGAAGGTGACAAACCCTGCCCCGGTGTGCCCTGGCCTTCCCAGGACCAGGCAAGGCCCTGCACTTAGCTGCAGCCACCCCTCACAGCCCCTGCACCCCTCCACCACACTTCATCTGATCTTCATGATAGACTGGCACAAGCAGAGCCCATTATACAGACAGAGAAACTGAGGCTCGGGGAGACAAACGATGACTTTTGCCGAACCCAGTGATTCCACCTCCTCACTCTCCAGCTGTCTGGTCCCCTCCACTGTTGCCCTGGAAGAAGGGGTCTCTCTCTGCTGATTCACAAGACTCTTTGGAACCTCAAAGGGCTTGGCTGTGTAAAGGAGAGTGAAAGTCCTCCGGCTGCCTCCTAAGCTCTCAGGACTGTGCCCGTGGAGGTCTGGGTGATCCAACACTGTAACTAATGGTGACTTAACCCCCAGTAACGGCTCACAGGAGCATCAGAGGACTAGAAAAGAAACACCCACCCACCCCCGACCCTTTTAAAGCAAGGCTGACCACCCTCCGGTCACCATCAGAGCCTCAGCAGTCCCAGGTCAGCGAGGCTCCAGCCAGGCCTGTCCACTTGGCACTCACTGCGGCCTGGGAGGCCAGTCTCCCCGAGCCTCAGCCTTCTCGCAGCCCAGGAGGGTAAGGACTACACAGAGTGGCGGCCAGGGGCCTGAGCAATGTGTTCCCTCTGACAGGTGAGGCCACTGGCTCTTGTGGGCCTCACAGAGACCCTGGGTGCTGACCTGGGGACACCCTGGGAGGAGTGAGGTTGTGAAACCCAAAAGAGGCTTCTCCTCCCACGAGGTGCTGGGTGGGAGGTGCGCAGGCATGGCTGGGAGCACATCTGCCCCCCACATCAAGTCTCTAAAGCAAATGCTAAACCTGGAACCAGAGGTTCCATCAGCCAGTGTGAGAGTCAGCCCCGGTCCCCCTGTACCCTTGGCCGCAGAACAGGGCCTGGGGCAAAGCCATACCTACCGTGGCCTGGAGGCTTTCCCTACTGGACAGAGCACTCACGGAGGCCAGGTTTCTCTCCACACTGCCTGGGGAAAGCCATGCCCACGATAACCTGTGTCTGGCCCTTCTTTCACGAGTAGGGACGCCTGTCTCCCTGGACCACCAACCTAGTCAGGAGCAGACGACTGGACAGCCCCGCTCTGTCTCTCAACAAAGCCCCTGACAACACGTCCCCACGAACAGCCTCACCCTTGAGCGCCCCAGAAATTCCCACATAGGGGGCAGCAATGTCAGGCAGTCACTCTTCACTCTTCTCCCATTTGCCCACTTAACCTTGATAACCACAGTCTCTGCAGCCACCAGCCTGGTCCAGGCAGAGTGACCTTGGAGCAGGAGGGAGGCCGGGGTCTTAGTAAGGAACTGGGAGCTCTGGGCAGGGCCTCTGACCGGATGCTGCTTGGCTGTGGGCCTGGAGGACATCACCAGCTCAGACAACCAGCCCCAGGCCTCTCTAGGATGGCAGGCCTCACCCCGACTCCAACATCACCCCAGGCCCCAGGCACAGACGGGGGAAAGGGCCTCATGAATCCAGTCCTGGAGTCCACACTGCCAGATACACCGTTGCACCCTAGGCCTCACCTTGCCCATCAGTGAAATGAAGTCAGTAGGGGGCTGCTTGTCTCAGAGGGTGGCTGGGAAGTCTGGGAAGTGGCAGTCTCCAGGCAGACATTCATGCACTGGGGTGAGTTGAGGGGTATGCCTGTGGGAGGTTAGGGTAGTGATGGGGTGATGATGGCAGGCAGTGAGGGGAGCTGGGACACACTGTGGGGGAGTCAGACAGACTGATCTTAATTAGAGGCGATCTGTGTTCACTCAGACAGAAGATTCCTTGGCCCTTGGGTCAAGGTGGCCAGTTCAAGGGGACAAGTGATGATGACATTTTTCGACCAGCATCCTTCTGGTCCAAAGAGTCACCCAAGCGAGGCCTGAGGGAGCACAGAGTGCAGATCTGGTCTCCAGAGGTTATCAGTACTCCAGACAACCTGCCTGGTGTGACCAATGGCAGGGAGCTGGGAGCCCCGCCCAAAGCTCTTGTGTGAAGCTGCCAGGTGAGCTGAGAACACCCTGAAGACTCTGGCCAGGCTCACCTCCCGGGCCACGGTGGCTGCGGGGCAGGGCCGAGTCCCGGTTGCAGGAGGTGGGTCATGTGACCCAGTGAGTGCCTGACAACCTGGGGCAGGATGGGGCTGAGAGGCAAAAACCTGTGAGTTCCTTGGGCAGCCCAGCTGGGCCCTCCCAAGGGTCCGAGTCCAGTGAGGGCTGGGAAGGGGCAGGCGAGACAGTTTTGATCCAGGCTCTTCACAGCAGGAGTCGCGGGGGAGCCCTGCAACTGCAGAGTCACGGAGCTTTGTGTCCCGGGAGGCACCCCCTGGCCACCCAAAGCTGGTCTCCTCTTCTCTGAGCAATGCTAGAGGGGTCAGACCCTGGCAGCCCCAGACCACCACCAGTGGCCACTCAGGCTGTGCCTGCAGCTCGGGACACCAGGGGGCGCCATGCACAGGCAACCTGGACCCTGCTGGCAGCCAAAGACCTGCATGGACCTGGATGGCTGTGCTTTTCTCCCCGGCTCTAGGAGTGGACCTTGTCCCTGGAGATCTCTTTTCTAAACCTGGGGCAGATATGTTTGGAGTCACGTGCCCACCCACCACACCAGTAGGAGGGCTGGCCTGGGGCTCACATTTGTAAGAACTGACACCCCCATGTTTCCTCCCTCTCTGCTTCTGCCCCCACCCATGGCCACAGACACCTGACCCAGGTGAGGCCAGTCAGTCTTCTCCTGGAAATTGGAATGGGGGGACTGGGTGGTTAGCTGAGGGAGCCGGATGCCAGGCAGGGATGAGGCTGGCTCAGTGCTGAGCAAGGCAGGGCCCTGGGCCAGTGGAGTCAGCAGAGGCGGCCAGGCTGCCGGAAGCAGGAGCTGGTGGGCAGGGAGAATCGGAAGGGAGACTGGGGATGCGTCTGAGACAGGCCCATGAGAGCAGCTTCTGCAGACCCCGGGCCTACCCATCCCAGGGACCCCAGCCAGCAGAGATCCAGCTCCCTGAGCCAGCTTCGGTGGGTTTCTGCTGCAAGATGAGCTCTGAGCAGAACTAGAAATCTTAGGTACAAAGTCCTGCCAGCTCTGCAGCTCAGCAGACATCAGACAAGTCCAAGGCCCCTAGACTGGGGACTGCACATCCGCCCCCGCTCACAAGGCCCTTCACAGCTGTCTCCTGGAGGCACCAAGGGCCACAGGGGCCTAGGCCTATGCATTTGCCAATCCCTGGCACCACCCTCAACAAAGGGCAAATGCCCCTAATGGCCTCAGCTGCCCACCCACTCCGGAAGTCTTTGCTGTGTCCGGCACTAGGCCCAAACACAAAGATGGCTGGCGGATGGACGGACCCACTCTGACAGGCAGGAGGCAGTGGTGGAGTTCTGTGTTTTCTTAGATCCCATGTGTTTGTTTGGCATCTACTAATCACAGGGCCAAACTGTCGGCCAAAGTGTTTACCTCCCTCCTGCAAACCAGCTTGCCTGGAACTGGCCTTTCCTGGGAAGACCGGCTGGTCCAAGGCTGAGCCCCCACCCACTTTCTTATCTAACTCACACACACGCCAACATTTCGTCCCAGGGCCAAGTACCCGGCACCTAGACACCACCCCTATAGCCCAGAGCCCTCCGGAATTATTTAAACTAGCCAATCCTAAGCTGTCTCCCCTGCCCTGCTTTCTTTCCCACCCAAACTCCAATCAAGGCTCTGGCCTAGGCCTTCTCCTCACTCCTGCATCTGCCTGACAAACCTGGTATTTCCCCTGTGGTCCTGTGTGGCATGGTGTGTTCCCTCCCACAAAGACACATAAACAACAAATTCCTCCGTCAATGGCTTTGGCCTCTCTGTGTTGTCACTCAGCCATTATCTTTATAAACTAAATCCCAGGTCTAATTTTAAAGCAGGCAGGCATCTCATGGTGCCACAATGGCCCTCTGGGAACCCCACCGCCTACAGGAAGCACAGTCTGTCAATTGTGTGGGCTGTGACAGTTTGCTAGTGGTATTAGGCCACCACGTGCCAATGCTGTGCTGAGCACCTAACCCCATTTGCTCACTTAGCCTTAATAACCAGGCTTTGGGGTAGGTCCTGTTATTGCACCCATTTTACAGAAGAGGAAACTGAGACTCAGAGAGGTGTAAGTGTGCCCAATGTCAAACAGCTCCTTTGTGATAAAGAAAAGATGCCCAAGGACTGTGGTAGAAAGAGGCCAGGTGACCTCAGGGGTGGAGCCAGGATCCTGAAGGCTAGTACTCAGAGGTCACTAAACTAGAAGGTCAGGGAGGAAGGAGAGAAGCATCCTACTCACCTAAAGCAGGAACCGCACTGCTGAGCCGCCCGGTGAGAACAATATTCACTGTGAGAGACACAAAGAGGGTTCAGTGGAGCAGGGGATAGTGGTGTAGGGGAGCAGGATGGCTCTTGAGATCCAGGCTCCTGGGGCCCATGACAACACATCCCAAACTCCAAGCAAGTTCTCTTCATCTCTGAGGGTAAGGCCCAGAGCACTGCCACAGAGACTTTTGCTCCCACCCGAGATCTGCTGGATGAGCAGAAGCAAGAACCCCAGAGGATCTTAGGACCCACTCTGAACAGCCACAGCCAAAGAGAGCAGGGCACAAGCCTGGTTGCCCCAGACATCTCCTGCCACTCCCCAGGCCTGGGAATTCTAACTCACTTGGGAGGGGCTGTGTTTCTGTCTCCTCTCAGGCTTGGGAACCTCAGGCCTGAACCATCCTTCAGAAAGAGGCCCTTGCTCAACCCCATCTTGTAGAGCTTCCTCTTTCTGAAGGGCCTTGCCAGCCAGAGAGGGTGGGAAACAGTTCTGGTTACCCCCATTTTACAGGCACTCACAGCTAGGAGGGTTCAAGGTCCTCCTAACTGTGCCATGCTGACCTTGAGAAAGGAGGCAAAGAAGTTGCCCACCACCCACATCTTTCAAGTACCCACCACCGTGGGATTTGCCCTTTGCTTTCACCTACTGCTTTCCTGCAGGAGTTATGGGAGCAGACAGAGGATATGGACAACCCCAACTTCCCAGGGTTTAGGGGAACATCAAGGATGCCAAGGAAAGCAGAGAGCATCTCTGCAGGGGTCGGCCCTCACCTGGTGAGGAAGCAAGGCCAGCTGCCCTCTGGCAGGACACCCATGCTTCATCTGGGCAGGGAGGGCCTTGGGGAAGCCAAAGGGCCTGCCCCCTGCCCTGCTCCCCCTGGGAAGCCCAGCACCCAGCAGCACATGACCACTGACGGATTGGGAAGTGGGCACTTACTGAGACCGGCTCACATAGCCAAGACATAGGCCTCCCCAAGCTCCCTGATTCTTAAGGGCAGAGGAGGGTGCAGCCTAAAACAAACAGGCATCTTTTTAACTTGGTCATTTCAGGGGCTTCAACAAACCTTTTGGGGTTACAGAGCCTTCACTGATGACACCATAGGGTGTCCCCTAATGACCCCGGGCTTAGATAATGGCCTCCCTCCTTCATCATGGTAAATAAAGGAGCCGTGTGGCTTGAGGATTTAACTCCTTCCTTCCCCTCTCTCCCACATAGGGCCTTGGAAAGGTGGACAGCAAAACTCCTGGGTAGGGCTAGAGGGGTGCCAGGGCTGGACGGGTCCCGGGGCCATCCATCCCTCTCGCACACCACCCTGGGCTAATGAGGCCTGCCCTGCTGGGTCTGAGAAGACACAAAGAAAAGACAGAAGTCTTTCTAGCAGCCCCCTCCTGCTGGGCATCCAGATCCGGCTCCTGCTAGCACCCGCCCCCACCCCAATTCCGGGCAGGAAATAGTTCCTTCTTCTTCAGGGGGTGGCCGGCCCCAGCCCCGCCGGCCTCGCCTTTGTCCGCAGCTCCGGAGGCCCGGATCCCCCATCGCCGCCAGGCTAAGCGCGGGCAGGCCAGACGGAAAACCACGGCTTGCCAACCCCAGGCGCCCGCACAACGGGCCACCCTGCGTACCGCTCACCCGGGTTGCCGGGCGCTGCTCCGAGCCGGGTGGGAGTCGGGGCTCCGCGGCCGGAGTCGCCCTCCCAGGCCTAAGACCCCAACAGGCCGGGGTTGTGGGAGCCTCCGTCTCTGCGGCCTCCGGCGGGAGCCCGCGCAATGCCCGCACCAGGAGCCCCCGCCGCAACCAGAGGAGCAGGGCGGGCCGGGGTCCGGCCAAGGCGCGGCGTGGAGCTGCGAGGCAGAGGACCAGACCCCTCCGGGTCCGAGCGGCCCACTCACCCAGGCAGACGACGGCGAGCTGCGCCCGGGCGCCCGGCGCCCCCTCCGGCCCAGCAAACGCCCTCTTCTCCATGCCGGGGCCGGCCGCCCGCGGGCGCCGCCTCCTGCCCCACGCCTGCGGCTCGGGCTCCGGCTCCGGCTCGGGGTCGGGCTCCCGCGGCGGCTGCGGCCAGTGTGCGGGCGGCGGCTCCGGTGGCGTCTTTGTGAGGCGGCGGTGCAGGCCCGCAGCGCGTGCGGGGCCACATCGGCCGCGGCGTCACGGGCCTCGCGGGGGCTCAGCGGCGGCCGCCAGGGAGGACCCCCGCCCGCCGCTGCCCCGGCGCCCTAGGCGCCGCGGCGCCGCCGCCGGCCTGTGCCCCGGGGCCCCCGGCGCGCCCATGCCCCGCGCTGCGCCCAGCCCTCCCGGCCCCGGCGCCCCCCAGCCGCCCCGCGCTGCGCCCAGCCCGCCGGGCCCGTGCCGCCGGTGGAGCGTCCGCGGGTCTGTGGGTCCTCCCGCCCGGTCCCTCGCCCGCCCGAGCCCGGAGGCCGCGCCGCGCCAGCCACGTGACGCGCCCGCCGAGCCGCAGTGGCGCTGGCAGGGCGGGTGCGGGCGGCAGGGGCGGGCCGGGGGCGCGCGCCCCGCCTCGGGTGCTGGACAGCTCCGCGCAGGCGGCCCCGGGCCAGTACGCGCCCTTCTGCCCCTGAGCCTGGCTCTCCAGGCGGGCCTCCTCCCAGCCCGCGACCCGTTCTCTCCCGGAGCCGGCTGTGCTGGGAAGGGAGGGGAGGGAGGATGAGTACAAGGTGGCCGAGAGAGGGGCTACGCAAGGCTTCTGAGGGGACTCGAGGACAGGACAGTGCGTGATGGCACAGGGCTAACACTTGTGTTCTGCGTGAGGTTCCTGCCCCTCCGATCTGCCCCGCTGGTTTGCCACAGCCCAAGTAGCCCTGCCATGTCCCTGAGAAGAATCTCTCTAAGCGGTCAAGGCCTGTGAGGGGACACTGGTGACCACTCTAAGAGGCTTCTAGAAACCCACACTTCCCAGGGACCTCTGAGCGCACCCAGTCATCCTGACCAGCACTGGGAAATGGAGAGGAGGCCTGTTTTCCAAGCTTGGGGCCCCTGTCTGGGAGAGCTATCAGCCAAGGGGCTGGGCCCAGTAGAAACAGAATGGCTGAGGATGCCATTTAGGGTCAAGTAGGGCCAACCCTCCTTCCTTGAGACTGATGTGACATCAAAGGTCCCTAAAGGTTCCCTGGCATGGAGGCTTGTTATGGCCTGCCTGCCTGCCTGCCTGCCCTGAGCTGAGGCTCAGGACCCCTCTCCAAACCCCTCTCCCCCTTGATTTTCCCTGTCTAGGAGAGAAGGCAGAGAGAAACTAAAATTACATTAGTGGGCACTGTAGACAGAGTAATGCAACTAACTCACTTTCACTGTGCAGGCTGACTGGATTTTAATTAAAAATTTGGGGAAAAATAATCTTTTAGCTTTTCTGGCCTCCCTTGTTCTCTCTCTTCTAATTCCTCTGGTGATTTTTCCAAAGCAGGCTTCTTGAGAAATGTATTAAAGGATTTAAAAATCAAATAACAAGAGAAATGACTCATTTATGGTAAAGATCACTAGCATACTATAATTTGGTTTCAGAATATCCTCAGGCTGCTGACTGCCCTTGTAATGGGCGTTTATGCTTGGCAAAAATGTTCAGCAGAGGTAGGGGCACTGACAGGGAGGGTCTGAGGTTTTCTTTCCTTTTGAGGATGCCTTCTACTTCAATGTGTGTTTTGCAATCTACATAAGGAATCTGGCATTGAGACCAATGCCCTGAGGAATCTTATTGGAGCCTGTGGCAAAAGGCAAAATGTGAGCTCCTATATTACACTTATCAAAATATCCTCCAGTATGTCAAACCAAGTGGGAAAACATGACTATATATAAAGCTCCACATTGCCCAATCTGTTCACATCCCATTGTCAACCCTCATAAACCCGTGTGGCAAGGAACAGACATCTGAGCTACCCAGGAATCTCAGGCTGGTAAGAAGACACAACTTCTTCCATTGTCCAGTAGTGCAAGGCCATGAAACAAACAACCTAATTTGATTTCAACTTTTGATAATTTGTTCAGCATGGATTTTTTTCCCACTTATTTAGATTTTTTTTTTTTTTTTAGTATGACTTATCTTGATTACTGAGTTTGGGGGCACAAACTTAGTCCATATTGAGACTTTAGCTGATACCCCTTTTTGGTTTAGTCTCACAGTGGTCTAGTGCCCTCCAGAGGCTGCAACCCCTGGGAGTAGCGGGGCTGCTCATTAGTGGTTCCCAGCATATCCCTGGCCCAGTCCTCTCCCCCAACCTGTCTCACCACTTCTAGAGCAGATCCTGGCAGCCCAGTCTGTGCTTCAGGACCCCCTGGCTGCAGTCACCAGATACTCCCCACCCCTGCAACTTAACAAACATCCCACCTTGTCTTGGTTGTATTCAGGAGGTTTCTGTCCCTCACAATGCAAAATCTTCCAACTAGTGTAGAATTTAGTTCTGGGAAGACGGTGATGTAAGTAACAGACCCTGAGAATGTGCAGACTGGCTAGGGCAGATGAGGGAGTAGCGGGGTGGAGGGACTCAGGCAGGGGATAAAGTCCTCCTGGCAGGAAGCTGGCCTTCCAAGTTAAGAGGAGGCAAAGCTGCTGTCACTTATACATGTCTCGTGAGATTCAGACTGTGGGACACTACGGCCTTCAGCCACCTGCTCCCAGAGTGAGAAGAAGAGGGCACGCAGAGAGGAGAGGGAGGGAGAGAGGAGCTGTTCCACATAAAATCCCCGTCTGTAACAATCAGGTCACCGCCAAGGCCCACTCACCAACATGCAGGCACACACTCAAGCCCACTTTTATCCAATTAGTTGCTGGATACTACAGAGAGGACACCAAGTTGGAGGGTAATTATCTTCCTTGATCTCAAATAGTTAGAATTCCTTTGTGGATCGAAGGCCACATGTGGCTTTGGCAAATAAAACTGAAAAAGGCCTTTTGACCACCTGCTCTAAGTTTTCTGCAGGTACCTTCTCTGCAGGGGCAAACCCTTCATTGTCCTTATACCTCCCACTCTGTAGTCTGCACCTTCCTGGTGTGACCAGCTCAGTTCATGGCCACATCATTTACTAAGCCAGTCATTTCTACTCCAATCCCCCCATGCCAATCCATCACTAAGTCCTGATAGCTAGTCCCTACAATGTGTCTCAAATGTGCCCACTTCTCCTCATTACCATGGCCACCTCCCTGGACCCAGCCACCATCTCTTCTTTCTTGGACCTTCACAGAAGCTTCCTACATGGTCCTCTGCTTCTCAATCAACAGCTCACATTTTTTAACATGCAAAGTGAAACATGCCCCCCAGCAGAAAATGTTCCAGAACAGACTTCAAAGTTGTTAACCTAAGCTTTGTAGTCCTGTGGGACTAGCCCTGCCTACCATCCTCACCAAGCCCCCACCCTCCATCCAACTCACTCTGGCCTCTTCCTCCACTCTTCCCAGAGCTAATTCCTATGCTTTGTTCTTGGCCAGGAGAAGAGCCGGAGGGCATTTGGAGAGATGTCCTCAGCCCTGTGAGCAGCTCCTCCATTATATGGAAGTACTGACTGATTCCCAGGTGTCTGGGGCCCCCTTGGAGAGAAGTTCTCGAAGTACGCAAGGCCAGCCACTTACTCAAGCCAGTGGTGCAAGGATAGTTCTATCTGCATCTAAGAAAAAATCTTTCCTTGGGCAGAAACCATCCTTGGATGCTTTATAGGACCCCTCTGGGACCCAGCAGAGGTGCCTCACAGATCAGTGCCTTCTATATGGCTATTTGCACTCATATACATTAAAATGCATGTTTCTCCAAATATATGCATGTGTATGCATGACTGGGACGTTATGCTGTACACCAGAAATTGACACATTGTAATTGATGGTAGCTCAATCAATCAATCAATAAAAATAAAGATCTTACAATGTACAAATTCTGACTCAGAATTCCTACTTTTTTAGAAATTAATTCAGAGAACATAAATCAGTTGTGTAATAAAAAAAAATCCGTGTTTCTCAAATGACATTTTAAAATCTCAGCCATTTAGGTAGAAACTAACATGAAAACCTGCAACCATGGGATTTCTGAACGGCAGCTAATGTTGTACAACTCTGAAAGAAGATGGTGGAAGGACAGGACAGGAGGAAAGAAGAGAAAAAATAGCTTTAAAGGAAGGGAGTTAAGGTTTATTTGCATTAAAAATACTAAAAATATCAAAACCACCATGAGGTACCACTTTACATCCATTAGGATGGCTATAATAGAAAGAAGAAAAGAAAGAGAAAGAAAACAACAAGTGTTGGTGAGAATGTGGAGAAATTGGAACCCTTGTGCATTGCTGATGGGAATGTAAAATGGTGCAGCTGCTGTGGGAAATAGTTTGGCAGTTTCTCAAAAAGTTAAATATAGAACTACCATATGACCCAGCCATTCCACCTCTGGTTATACACCCAAAAGAACTGAGAGCAGGAACTCCAGGAGATGCTTGTACACTCATGTTCACGGCAGCATTATTCATAATAATCAACAGGGAGAAACAATATAAATGTCCATCAATAAATGAATAGGTAAACAA
Source organism: Camelus dromedarius (assembly GCF_036321535.1). Taxonomy (NCBI): domain Eukaryota; kingdom Metazoa; phylum Chordata; class Mammalia; order Artiodactyla; family Camelidae; genus Camelus; species Camelus dromedarius. The sequence goes on along the minus strand of NC_087444.1, from coordinate 63,261,888 downwards.
AATGTAATCTCTATAAAGAGATATAGAGATATTTAACGGAATGTTACTCAGCCTTAAAAAGGAAGGACATTCTGACACATGCTTCAACCTCCAGAATGTTATGTTGAGTGAAATAAGCCAGTCACAAAAGGACAAATACTGTGTGATTCCACTTATATGAGGGACCTAGAGTCACTGGATTCATACAGACAGAAAGTAGAAAGGTGGTTGCCAAGGGCTAGGGGAAGGGACCAATAGGGAGTCATGGATTAACAGGTACTGAGTTTCAGGTTGGGAAAATGAAAGAGTTCTGGAAATGGATGTTGGTGGATGGTTGCACAACAATGAGAATGGACTTCATGCCACTGAACTATACACTTAAACATGCTTAAAATGGTAAATTTTGTGTCATATGTAGTTTGCCACAATTAAAAAAATATTCTAAACATAAACTGGCAAAATTCAGGATTGTGACCATATTGCCACCTGAGCTCTGTGGGGTGAAGCGGCCAGTCTGAGTGGCAGCTTGGATTTAGTGCTGCTTTCTAGTATCTCTGCCATCCCAGAACCTTGGTCTGCCTGCCAGGGGTGGTGGAGGAAGAACAAAGCTGGGAGCCGAGCACGGGCTCTGCCCGGTGTGATCCCAGTGACCCGGCCCTACCGCATCCACAGGCACATCCCGTGATGGACTCGGTGTGGCCAAGCCCATCCAGTCACAGACACTCTCCAAGCCATTGCTGGTTCTTACAACTTTAATAGACCAGCAGCAGTAAAACCATTTCACCTTCAGTATTGAGCAGTAACTTTCAAATTACAAGTCTGGAATGGTGATAGTAAGTACGTCACAAAAGCACCATTCCAAAAACAGAGAGGAAAAAAAAAGGCTTTTACTGTAATAAAAATGTTAGTGCCAGGTCACCCTCTTGGTTTACATAACCCTCTCCACAGTAATTTGGAGTGATGACTGCGGTCCAATTTTCAATCAAAAAGCTCCCCTCAGCCTTGCTGAACCACTGAAAACTGCCCTGAAATAATAATCATTTGGATATTGATTTGGGGGAGAATCAATCCAATTCAGTCCACCTCACTGAATTATTAATGGAGCAAAGTACATCAGAACCCTGCGGTGGGTTTACAGATACTGTGTGTTCTTTAACTCTGTTGCTGCCACTGGGATAAAGGTGGCAGGTTGAGAGAGCCTGAGTCCAGGGGCACATGTGCAGACCTGGGAAACCCAAGGCAGGAGAATGGATTATGAAAGCCATGGGGACAAGCCCTCACATCCGAAGTGCCTCCTTCACAGTCAAGTGATCAGAGAGGTGAGGCCAAGCTCACTCCCGGCACACGTGGGAGAGGAAAGCAGCCGGCTGAGGGGCTCCAGGTGGCTCCGAGGGAGGTCCCATGCCCCTGCTAGAGCTCTTAGGACCCCTGGGGGGACACATGGTGAGACTAGCGCCATGCTACCCATTCACCAGGGCTCGAAGGGCCCTTCCTCTACCATGGTGGACAGCGAGCCTTTACTGTGCACTTAATGGTTGTATTTTTTTAATTTTTTTAAATATATATTTTTATTGAAGTATAGTCATTTTTCAATGTTGTGTCAATTTCTGGTGTACAGCACAATACTTCAGTCTTACTTGAACATACATATATTCATTTTCATATTCTCTTTCGCCATAAGTTACTACAAGATATTGAATATAGTTCTCTGTGCTATACAGTAGAAACTTGTTATTTATCTATTTTACATGTATTAGTATTTGCAAATCTCAAACTCCCAATTTAATGGTTGTATTCAACTCATTCTTATTTATGTCTGCTTCAAAAAGACATGTTATATCGTCACCTTGAATGGAAATCCAGACCTCTAGTCATAACTGGGTAAACATAAGCACGACCCAGTGCACATTTTGTTGCCCGCATCCCTGCCTTTTCTGTCTCTGTCTCTCTGTTAATCTCCACCAGGGAGAGTTAGGAAGTAGTCTAGGGTGTTCAAGGCACCATAGCTTCCAAGTGGAGACTTTCTCCTCAACTGAATGAGAAATGCTGAAGGAGAACTGGGGTGAGAGTAGCATCCTGGTATCCATCAGTAGTATTTATGGCAAGATGCGACGGCCCTGATGCAGACCACCCCTGTTCCTCTGGGAGTCACCCCATGCAGCCCACAGGCAGGAAGGCCGGCATAATTAAGCACAGAGGCTTTGGAGTCAACTTGTGGAAGATTCAGCCTGGCTCCCCTCCACTCCCTGTGTGAGCAGGTTTAATTTGTATGCACCCTGGTTTCCTCATCTGTAAATTGGACCACGACCTACTTCACTAAGACATGGTGAGAGCTAAAAGCATTAATACCTGTAAGGCACTTATTGCAGACTCAGTACAGAGTAAACACTGGGTGAATACTAGCCATTATCCAACTGCTCCCTTTCAGGAAGAACTCCTATTCAGTCTTCAGAACCCAGGCCAGCTATCCTCTCTCTGCTCTCCAAGAGGAAGATAAAACTTTCTCCCACCTCACTGCTTCTTCTGTACCTTGAAAGGGTACAGCAAAGGGTCCAAAGGGATCCAGCCAGGTCTTCAAGATGGGTGCCTGGAGGTATGGTTTCCGAGCAAAAGGGAGCAGGGTAAACGCTGAAGCATGTCGCCAGATTGTACCTGGAAGGTGGGATGTAAAAAGTGCTCATTTGCTTAGCAACTTGGGATTATCACCAGCCTTTATATATTTTCTTATGTGGCTGAGGAAAAACAACTCGCCACTTCAATTTGCATTTATTCGACTGAACATCTATTCAGATGTTTCTTTTGGCCATTTGCCTTTCTTCTTTTGTGAATTGCCTATTCCTACCTTTCGCGAGTTTTTTCAAGGGGGAATAAGAGTATTCGGAGATAGAGAGGTATGTAGGCTACCTTTAGGAAGAAGACCAAGTAAAATTGTGCCTCCGTAAGCCTCTCAGAAGGGCACATTTGTCAACACAATGAACGTGCTTCAAAATTCCTTCTTTAGCAGGTTTCCAGGATATTTTATTCCTTCAATATGTGAAACATTAGCATCACAGCAGCCGAAGTAATCAGTGCCAAGAAGTTATAGGTCTCCTTCCAGCTCCCAAATCTCAGATGACAAAGAAAAATAGCAAGTTTTCTGGCATTGAAAATACACGTTTACACTCTCAGGTGGCTGAGGCCAAGTGCAACTTAACGCCACCCCTGGCACCCAGTGACTGGAGGTCACCGAGATCCGTGGGGCTGGCTTTTGTCCACTTGAATCCCCATACTGTCCACAAAGGAAATTGCGCAAAAAATAAGGGAGTAATGTGGTTTTTAAAATATTTTTTATTGAAGTACAGTCAGTTTACAATGTTGTGTCAATTTCTGGTGTACAGCACAATGCTTCAGTCACACAGGAACATACACACATTCATTCTCATATTCTTCTTCACCATAAGTTACTATAAGATATTGAATATAGTTCCCTGTGCTATACAGTATAAGCTTGTTGTTTATCTATTTCACATATATTAGTTAGTATCTGCAAATCTCAAACTCCCAATTTATCCCTTTCCATTCCCTTCCCCTGTTGGTAACCATTTCTATGTCTGTGAATCTGTTTCTGTTTTGTAAATAAGTTCATTTGTCTTTTTTTTTCTTTTTTTAGATTCCACATATAAGTGATATCATATGGTATTTTTCTTTCTCTGTCTGGCTTACTTCACTTAGAATGACAATCTCCAGGTCCATCCATGTTGCTGCAAATGGCATTATTTTATTCTTTTTTATGGCTGAGTAGTATTTCATCGTATAAATATACCACTGCTTCTTTATCCAGTCATCTGTCAATGGGCATTTAGGTTGTTTCTATGTCTTGGCTATTGTAAATAGTGCTGCAATGAACACTGAGGTACATGTGTCTTTTTGAATTAAGGTTCCCTCTGGATATATGCCCAAGAGTGGGAGTGCTGGATCATATGGTAAGTCTATTTTTAGTTTTTTGAGGAATCTCCATACTGTTTTCCATAACAGCTGCACCAAGCTACATTCCCACTAATCCAGCAACATATTAAAAGGATAATGCATCACAACTAAAATGGAATGCAAGGTTGATTCAACACTGGAATATCAATGTATGTAATTTGTCAAAAATCCATAGATCTCTGTACACCACAAAGAGTAAATTTTATTGTATACAGATTTTTAGAAATCACCCAGAATGTCAGCCAAATCCAAGCTAAAATGAGCACTGTGACATGTGAATCTGCTTACAAATGGACAGTTAACCACACTGAAACTGATGAGGAAGAAAGGAGCTAAGACAGTGTATTAACTAGAGACTATAAGACTAAAGGAAAAAAGAACTGTATGTAAACTATGCTCTAGTTGGCAGATTTGTTTCTTAAACAGATACAGGCTGAGTTCTGAAACCATTTTACATGTATAGTAGAGTTGAAAAAATAAGTAAATGTATTGGAGATAGAGAGAGACAGATTTTTCATTGACTGAGAAAGACGTTACCAAAAAAGCCAAAAAAGGGGGGATGGGAGGAATGCTAGAATGAACACTGTAGTATTGGATTGGAGTCAGAAATATCAGTATGAACTTGTGTTAAAGTATGTGCACTGGCAGAAAATAGGTATGTGTATATGCATCTTTAGAATTTCCTTAGCTCTGCCTGCTGAGAGGGCCCAGAAGCAGTGACACCTCAGTAGCAATGAGCACACCCAGCGCCCAGACTTTGGTTTCTAAACACTGTTCTCTAATATAGGGAACTAAGGGTCCTTGGAGAAGAGGCTGATTCCAAGGATGGAACAGAAAGTACACAGATGAGCTTGCAAAGCCAGAAAATAATAAAGAATACTGCATGGTATCCACCCCCAAATCCATAATCTCAGTCCAATTATGAGAAAACATCAGACAAATCTGAATTGAGGGACATTCCACAAAATACCTGGCCAGTACTCTTCAAAAGCATCAAAGTTATGAAGACTGAGGAACTGTCACTTACTGGAAGAGACTAAGGAGATGGCAGATTACACACTGTGTGGGATCCCTGGTTGGATCCTGGAACCAAAAACGGACCTTAGTGCAAAACTAGGGAAATCTGAATATAGTCTGCAGTTTAGTTAATGGTGTTGCACCAACATGAATTCCTTTGTTTTGATAAACACACCATAATTATATAATGTGTTACTATTGGGGATATGACAGCAGAGTACATGGGAACTCTGTACTATTTTTGCAACTCTTCTGTAAATCTAAAATTCTTTCAAAATAAAAAAAAAATTTTTAACTACAAAGGGAAACCACTACATACTTATGGGAAAGGTTAAAATAAAAACATTGGTGGCACCAAGTGCTGGTGACATGGCAGAGTTTGAACTTGAATTCTCATACATTGCTGATAGGAATGCAAAATGGTATAGGCATTATGGAAAAGAGTGCAGTTTCCTATAAAGATAAGCATGCAGTTCCCTATGACCCCAGTTCTACATGCAGGTGTTTACCCTAGAGAAGTGAAACGTTACCTTCACATGAAGCTGTACTTGAATATTTATAGCAACTTTATTCATAATGGCCCCAAACTAGAAATAACCCAAATCTCCTTCAACAAGATAAACAAAACGTAGTATGTGCAGACAATGGAATGTCACTTAGCAGAAAACCAGGAACAAACTATTGATACACACAACAATGTGGGCGAAGGAAACCAGACTGAAAAGGCTGTATACTGTATGATTCCATTTATATGACACTCTCTAACAGGCAAAACTCTAGGGTTTGAGAGCAGATCAGTGGTTTCCAGACGCTGGGATCTGTGGAGGGGTTAACAACTAAGGGGTTAACTACAAGGGATATTTGGGGGGGTGGTGAAACTTCTTGATCATGATTATGGTGGGAGTTACATGACTTTATGCATTGGTTAAAAATTCAAAACCATACACCAAAAATATGCAAATTATTATTTAATTATATATAAATTATGGTTAAATTTTAAAATTTCACTTAGTCCAGTATATATAAAGTCAAAGTCCTCATTCAAGTCTCCTCCTCATCTTTGCAGAGGTAACCACTGAAATGAATGTAATATGTATCCTTCAGACCCTAAAAAAATTTTTTTACATATGTCTATGTGTATGTGCCCTAGTAAATGTAACATTTGCGTTTGGGTTCATTTTTTAAGCATAATAAACACTGTCACACTGCATGTATCTTCTTTCCTCTGATTTTTTTTTTTTCCCCACTGAGCAATTAAGGGGATTTTCAAGGGTCCCTTCAGAAGGCATCCTGAGTCATTCAGGAGCAGTGCTGACGTGTCTCCAAGACCACAAGGGGACACGGTGGGATGCGCCCACCCAGCCCTCCCTCCTTTCCTCCCGGTGACAGCATCTCTAGTTGTCTCTGGGTCCTCACGGCCCTTGTGCCCAGACCAGGGGGTGAGTGGAGTGATCACCCCCAGTCTCAGGGGCCAGCCTGTGTGTGACCCAGAACTGCACCAATCATTGTACATTTTATATCCCTGCCCCTGGTCTCAGACTTCACACCCAGGGAAAGGCCTGAGGTTCAACTCTGGCTCAAGAGGCCCACTGAAGAGTTTGGGGCCCTGGAAACTCTACTCTGAGCTGGCGGGGCAACGGGATGTCCATCTGGAGCTGCAGACACCTAACTCCCCGTCCGCCTGGACTGGAGGCAACCTCAACAGAAGCAGAGCCAAGGGATGGAGAAAGAGCAGGTCCTGAGGCATTAGGGAGAGCCTGGCCCCCCCCCCCCACCAGAGGCCAGCACCACCCTAGGACTTCCTAAGGTCAGGAGCCAACAGAGGTTTCTTTTTCTTTAGTGGAAGGAGTCGTCCAGGCACCCTCTGCTGAGCCCAGGACCAGGTGTTTACTGCAGGTCACCGGCTCCCACCTGAGAGGTCACCTCCCTTCCCATCAGGGATTTGGTCCTGTGAGCGGCCGCACAGGCTGCCCTGGTGCCCTCCGTGTGCCTGGACACCCTTTCCTTCTGTTGGACCTGCCTCCAAAAGTCACTGATGAAAATGCCAGGAGACAAAACCCAGCCAGCAGTGCATCCTTAGTTCACACCCACTTTACCTGCTGGAATCCTTTGGCCCCTTTGTCAAACACTGCTACCTGCATTTGCGTGTTCTGTGCCACCATGATGCATGTTCAGCGTTTTGGTGGTGGATGTAGTTTTAAAGACTTACGCTACTATTTTTAAATTGTTGCAAAAATTATAAATTATAAGATGCGACAAAAAACGTGGTTGGTTGTGAATATAAAATCCAGCATTCTCTCAAAATTACTGGGAGAAATTGGGCATGTTTACATAGCTACTAGATCACTACCACTAATTACAAACTTATTCATTTTAGAAAAAGAATATGAAAAGAAATATATGTACATGTATAACTGAAACATGATGCTGTATGCCAGAAATTGACACAACACTGTAAACAACTATACTTCAATTAAAAAACAATTTGTTCATTTTAGAATGTAAGGAAAAACAACTATAATAATCATAATCGCAGGTCTCTTCATTTGTTTACCTCCAATCTCATTGTGAAATGCTGTGATCTAGAATAAATTCTTAGCTCCATCATATTTTATACACCTAGAAAACATGGCCTAGAAATATTTGTTAGATGAAATGGATTTATGTAATTATATTTCTGCACTGTAAGTTATGGCGATTCAAACAAAAATTCAAACTGTTGTGCATTCAAAAGAGCTTTGGGTTTCACTGAAAGAGGGAAATCAGGGGTGCAAGTCCCATCCTGAAACTGTTCAGCAGGGCCTTCTCCAGGGCTTGATTCTCACAGGTGTGGATTTACTGAGAGTCACTGGCTTGGCAGCCAACCCAGGGGTCCGCCCCACCCACAAGGACACCCTTAGCTGTGTGCCCTTGGGGTGGACCCCCAGAAGCTCTGCTGAGGCATTCAGCAGCAGAGGGCTTCATCCGGCCTCCAGCACTCTCCTTAAAGCAAGGTTCCCAAGCTCCCTGATGCAACTCAGTCCCAGATGCACACAGGCACCCAGCTCATCTGCCCCACACAGCGGACAAGCACAGCTAGTGGCTGCCTTAGTACCATTTTATTGTTTAAAATAATGGCTTGCAACAGCCTTCTAAGAAGCCACTCTCAGTTCAGAGAGAGGTGACAGAGCATCTCAGGGGGTGCAGACCAGTAAGGAACCAAAACACGAGAGCTGGAAACCAGTCCACCCTAATTCCTCATTCCCCATCTTAATGGCCCACCAGCGTGAATTAAGTGACCCTCCCCAACCTTTGAACCTCATGTTTACAGCGCCCAGAGCACACAGTGAATCATCCTATACCTACTAGACACTCCATGTTTTCTAAGTTAACTTTTGATGAGTTTTTGTATCAAAGTATGATCTAGTTAATTATAAGAAATAGAATGTGGTATGAACCGTGTTTCCATATTAGTTAACTATTAAAGTAAATAATAAAATCTTATAAATATCATTTGTACAAATAAATTCAACATTACAGTTTGATTTATAAAAATAACCACATGAATGAACAGAGATGGGGTGAGGGAAATTGATGACTAATTTTGTCAAAGAGGAAAGGGCAGGGGAGGGGTAAATTAGGAGTTTGGGATTAACAGCTATACATTATTATATATAAAACAGATAAACAACAAGGACCTACTGCTTACCACAAGGAACTATATTTAACTTCTTGTAATAACATAGAAAAGAATCTGAAAAGAAAAAATATATATGTATGTATACGTATAACTGAATTGCTTTGCTGTATACCTGAAACTAACATTGTAAATCACTTACACTTCAATAAAAAAATAAAATTTAAAAAATATATACCTTCTTTTGATTCATGTAACAGCCACAGCCAACCCAAGAACACTGCAGAGAGGTAAATGAGAATATAAGGAATTTAGGGGCACCTACCTGGGAAGACTTTTAAGATGAATATGTTGATCATTTATGTTAAAAATACATGTACATGAGATGTATCCCAGAATGCAAGGTTGGTTTAACCTGTGAAAATGAATTAACATAATACATCATATCAAGAGAATACAAAACAAAAACCACATAATTATCTCCAAGGATGCAGAAAAAGCATTTGACAAAACCCAACACCTTTTCATGATAAACACACTCAACAAACTAGAACTAGAAGAGAACTTCTTCAACTTTATAAAATGGGTCTGTGAAAAATCCACAGGTAACACCATACTTACTGGTGAACGACTGGATGCTTTGCCCCTAAGATCAGGAAAAAGACAAAGATGTGTGCCCTCACCGCTTCTATTCAAATTGTACTAGAGGTTCTAGCCAAAGCAATTAGGCACAAAAATGAAACAAAAGATATCCAGAATGGAAAAAAAGAAGTAAAACTATCTGCAGAATACATAATTTGTATACAGATAATCCTAAGGAACTCACTAAAAAATATTAGAACTAATAAGTGAGTTCAGCAAGGCTTCAGGATATAAGATTAAGAAACAAAATTACTTGCAATGAACAACCGGAAAATTCAATCAGGAAAGCAATTCCATTTACAATAACATCAAAAAGAAGAAAATACTTACAAATAAATTTAACCAAAAAAGTGCAGAATTTATACCCTGAAAACTTTTCTTAAAAAAGTTTGAAAGAAATTAAAGAAGACCTGAATAAGAAAAGGCCATGACATATTCATGAATTGGGAGACTTACTATTGTTAAGGTGTCAGTACTTACCAAAATGATTTACAGATTTAAGGTAATCCCTATCAAAATCCCAGCTGGCTTCTTTGCAGAAACTGACAAACATTCTAAAATACATATGGAAATTCAAAGGACACAGAATAACCAAAACAATCTTGAAGAAAAGTTAAACTGGAAGACTCAAGCTTCCCAGTTTCAAAACTTACTACAAAACTGCAATTATCAAGACAGTGTGGTACTAACGTAATGATAGACATACAGATCAATGGAATAGGACTGAGAATCCAGAAAAAAGCCCTCATCTTTACAGTCAATTGATTTTCAACAAATGGGGCTGAGACAACTGGATAAACCACGTGTGAAACAATGAAGCTGGACCCTTACTTCACATCATATACAAAATTAACTCAAAATGAATCAGAGACCCAAACGGAAAAGCAAGACCTTTAAAACCCTTAGGGAAAAAATAACTCAATTATAAAACTTCATAACCTTGGATTTAGCAATGGAATCGTAGATGGAATTTTGGAATTTTGTTGCATAAGCAATAAAAGGAAAAAAATAGATAAATTTGACTTGGTCAAAATTACAAGTTTTAGAACTTCAAATGACAGTATGAAGAAAGTGAAGAGAAAACTCACAGAATGGGATGGAATACGTGTAAATCATATATCTGATAACAGACTCACACCTAAGGTATATAAAGAATAATTACAGTGCAATAGTAAAACGACAAATAACCCATTTTTTTAAATGTGCAAAGGCTGTGAATAGACATTTCTCCAAAGAAAATATACAAATGAACAATAAGCACATGAAAAGATGCTCAGCATCATTAGTCATTAGGAAAATGCAATCAAAATCGTAGTGAGATACCACTTCATACCTACTAGGATGGCTATAAAAAGACAGATAATAACAAGTGTTGTCAAGGTTGGGGAGAAATTAGAACCCTCATAATTAAAGGATATGGGTTTTTTCTTGGAAGCAGTTGGTTAATTTCAAGTGTCAACTTGACTGGGTCACCAGGGTGCCCAGACAATTGATCGAACATTATTCTGGGTGTGCCTGTGAGGGTGTTTCTAGGTGAAGTTAATGTTTGAATTGGTAGACAGAGTAAAGCAGATTCCTGAGTAAATTAATTACTGAGTAATTACTGAGTAAATGATTACTAAGTAAATTAATTATTGGGTAATTATTGAGTAATTATTAAGTAAAGCATATTAACTGAGTAAAGCAAATTACTCCCACTATGGGTGGGCCTCATTCAAGCAATTGAAGACCTAACAGTAACCCCCTATGTGGCACTTCCTCTATGTGATCTATGGGTGAAAATAATTCATTTAGTCCTTAGGATAACCAAATGAGGTAATTATTATTGTTTTTCCCATTTTACGTGTGTCAAAACTGAGTCACAGAAAGAATAAGAAATGTGCCCAATATTTGTCACTGGCAACAAATACCGTTTTTGGCCACAAACATACACAGCTAGGCAAAGCAGCCTGGTTCCAGAGTTTGTGTTCTTACCCATCACACTACACTGCTTCTCAAATATTTTGGTCTATATGCTTCTTATTTGAACTTTGATCATGAGGATGTATTGGTATGATTTTAAAACTAAATTTAAATCATTATTTTGAGATCTAATCAAGATAATTCGCTCAACTTTATCAAAAGAGTTATCAATGAAAATGGAGCTGTCACTACATTCCAACCCAGTCACCATAATTCAAAGAAGTTGTCCCACTAAGGAATAAACGTAACCCCCTCAACACATCCCAGCACTCTCACTGATTCTGCCTCTCTTAAAACCCTTCAAGGCGCCAAAAGTTTTTGCATTAAAACAATGGTTCTCAATCTTTTTGATCTTGAGATCTCTTTGCCCTGTGATAAATTATGGAGGATCCCAAATAAGTTTTTGTTTATTGGGGATATGTCTATCAATATTTGAGATATTAGAAATTAAAACTGAGAAAAATTGACAAATACTTGTTAATTGATTTTAAAATAACAATAAGAAACCCATTACATGTTAACATAAGTAACATTTTTATGAAACTATTTCCAAAAGAAAACAAAATTGAGTGAGAAGGATGGCACTGTTTCACAGTTTTGCAAATCTTTTATGTTGGGTTTAATAGAAGGCAGCTGAACTGTCATATGAGCTCCTGCCTGCAGTCTGTTGCAATGTGTTATTTTGGTTGAAGTAGAAGAAAGTATGTCTTCAAACAGATATGTACATGGAAAAGGGAGGAGTTTTTGAACAGCCTTTTCCAGAAAATTGTGGACATTCTTCTTTTATACTCCTGAAGAAATGGCAGTGTGGAATCTGAAACCATACCAATGAACTTTAAAACATGTAGTGCACTTTGCTCTTTAAATGGAGCATGCATTGGTCATTTGGAAAATAGTGGTTCGTCAAATGATAAACATCTTCCAAATGGTCCCAAAATATTAAAATGGTGTTTGCTCCAAATGTTAAGATTTAATAAAATCAATAATGCTTACAGCTTTATAAGGACATCGTTAAGTGAAATTGGCCTTTTTTTTCCCCTGTAACAGTGTGGTAGTGAAGATTAAGTATCATGACAGCCAGAGCCCTGTGGTGCCACTGCCTTGATTCCTGCTCAGGGGCCAGCAGTTTTACAAACCACTATAGCTTTAGCACATCGATGCAAATGTCCACACAGTGGAAACGTGACATAACACCTTAGTATAATTATGAAAATAGATTTCAGCACCTAAAAGTCTTAGGGACCCCTAGGGGTCCATGAACCACATTTGGAGGACTGCTGTCTTATAACATTTGAAAATACGGACTAGTTGTCAAAAAAAAAAAATCTCAAAATGCATAATCCACTCAAGCTAATATGATCAATTTTGAAAATTCATGCATCCACAAATGCCCATTATGTTCCAAGCACTATTAGGTAAACAGACATATGTGGCTCCTCACCCTTTGGGGCTTCACTGTCTTTGAGGAAACAGACAGGAGACAAACAAGATGATTTCAGGCTGAGAAAAGACTGTAAAAGAGATAAGCAAGATGAGGTACTGGAAGCAGGCCTGGGGGAGGCAGAGACTCCTGTCTAGAACATGGCCAGGGGAGGCCTCCCAGAGAGATGACACAGTTACTGAAGGCCAGAAGATGAGAAAGATACATTTCTGCAAAGTGCCCAGAAAACAGCATTCCAAGCATAGGGCGTAGCAAGCACAAAGGCCCTGAGGCAGTAATAGCATGGCATTTTTAAAGAACAGAAGGAGGGGTGGACTCAACCCTGGGCCTATTTCTCTTTTCAGTCTTTGCTCACTGCCCAGGGTGCTCACCCCATCCAGTGGCTTCAAAGTTGATGGCCCACAAAAGCTTTTCTCCAGCTGACCCTCCCCAGGACCCAGACTCACACCCCCCCAAACAACATTGCACCTTGGCCATCTAATTGGCAAATCCTCAAAACTGATGAAGTATTTCAGGCTAGAGGATGCGCCAGAAAAAAAAAAAAAAAGCCCCACCACCATGACTCAAGCCCTGTTACCAATAAACTCGCCTCTAACTGAATTAGGAGAATGCTATCAGAACTGCAAAGCCTCAAAGGAGCCCTACAAGTTTTCCTTTGCAATGGCAATCAAAAGCAACCAAGCTGCAAAGGGCAAAAGTTGACCCCCAAACAAGAGGAAAAAAGCCAGACAATCAACTCAGACCCATGAGAGAGGCGGAGAGACCAGGAGCCGCTTCTAGAGCAGTAGATCTGACTACTGGAAACAGGCTGATGCCATTTCTGCCGCTCGTTGAGACTGTCCTGTTGCATCTGACATGAATTCTGTTCAGCCTGACATGAGAATTCCTGGGTAACTTGCTTTCAATTCCAATGCCTCACTGCACCCCCAGAGACTCCGATGCACTTGCTCTGGGTCAGGCCCCACAACCCCACAATTTGTGCAGCCTCACTGCTGGCCTCTGGAGAAGCCGGCTCTAAACTTGGCACGGGGAGTCCTATTTGAGTTTCCCTCCCTAGAGTGTTCATACTTTGATCAGCCTGAGGATCACCCTGGCAGGGTTCAATCCTCTGCTCTCCCGGGCGCCCGTGACCTTAGGTCTCACTTGACCTCACCAAGCCCCAGTCTTCAGTCTGGGAAATGGTGACCTGGACGGCAAGGCTGGAGAGAGAGGAGTTAAGTCAGCAGGCCTGTGTGAGAGGCGCCGGCGTCCGGTCGGCCTACACCTGGAGAAATCCACGGAGAAGCGCCCGGGCTCGGCCTCCCAAGGCAGCCGCTGGGGCACGTGCGTTCATCCCTCCACGTGCGGGCGTCTCCAACACGCAGTAGCAAGCAGTGTGCTCCACCGCAGAAATGTTCCCACGGCAACCGGGGAGTTCCGCGCCGCCTCCAGGGGGCGTCCCCTCTGCTTCGGAGCCTGAGCCAAGTACCCACCGCTAGTCGCGTAAACCAGAAGAGCAAACTCCGAGGTGGGCCGGGACCCTACCCCGCCGCAGGCCGGGGCGGCTAAAACGGAATCAAGCTCGCCCTCACACCCTCAAAGTGAGGAGGAACTGGGTTGGGGCGCAGACCGGAAAATGGGCAGGGCATGGGTAAAAAGAGAGCCGGGACGCTCGGTTGAGGCACCGCTGGGATTCGAACCCAGGATCTCCTGTTTACTAGACAGGCGCTTTAACCAACTAAGCCACGGCGCCACCCGCACTAGTACGGCGAGACTCTGTTCCTCATCACCATTTACTCCATCGGCCGCGCGCACGCGTACAGAGCCCCTCGGTGGCAGGCGCATGCGCGGTATAAGATCCCGCTCACGCCAGCAGTTTAGGCTTATAAACTGGCCGCTGAGGCTGGAATCTCCGACAGCGTGCAGAAGCTGGGGCGCAGGAGGGCGAGTCGTCCGGGTGCTGTAGTTTCCGCTCCCTCTCTTGAAGCCAGGGTGCCCACCTTTGGGGCATGCTCGCGCGAGGTCCGGTCTTCAGCCCTCCAGAACTGGCTCAGGGAAGCCACCCAAACTCCGGCGAGGCCGAGTCCCCGCGGGGCTCCGGAGAGCCCCGCCCCGCCGGCAGGGCCGGGCTGCCCGCTCGCCGGCGTCCGGTCAGGGCTCACACCCGCCGCGGTCCCGCGGTGACCACGCGTCCGACCCATAGCACTGGCGCCCTCAGCCTGGCAGGCCGGTTGCCTTCCTCGGCCGCACTCTGACCATCGGGGTCACCGGCCTGCTGGCTCTGGGGGCTCGTCCCCCCGCGGACCCTGAGCAAGGGAAGAGACCGAGGACACAGAGGGGACCCAGAGCAGGCACTGAAGGATCGAGAGCTTCAGGGGGGCCCAGGCTGCTGGCCGTGGGGCATCAGAACAGTACGTGGAAGTTTTCCGCTGCCAGAGAAAGGCAAAGCCCTCCTCACTCAGGCTTCTCACTTGCTCCTTCTGGGGCTCCTCACTCAGGCACCTCAGCTACTTCGTCCCAGCACTTTTTAGAGGGCTTTTGGAAAACAACAAAACCAAAATCTGCTAATCCATTGACCCAGCAATTTGTCCAGTGAGAGAGTCTCATCCACAGAAATATAAGTCTCTGCAAACATTTGCACACAAGGTTCACTCCAGTATTGTTTGTAAAAGCAAAAAACGAGAGTGCCCGTCGATGGGGTCAGTGTTGGTAACAAGCAGGCCAGACATCCTCTACAGCAGTGGGAAAGAATACTATGCATATGTGCGGGAGAAAGGATAAAACGGCTCTTCCAAAGACATCCCATTTCCTGGGAGGGTGTGAAACGGAGTTTTGACATGTTCATCCATCATTCATGTAAATTAATGGATAAATACTGAACAGCTTCCTTGAAGATGGGAAGTCACCTTGGTTGTGACAGAGGAGGGTGGTGGCACCAAGCATGTGAGCCATCCAAACAATTCAGCTCACTGGCAGAATTACTGGGTGCTAGTCAATTAACACTAATTAGTTAAAAATGGACCAAGGGGCATACTAATGATATCTGATGGAAATCCTGTGAGCCATACCAAATGGAAAAGGGAG
Source organism: Camelus dromedarius (assembly GCF_036321535.1). Taxonomy (NCBI): domain Eukaryota; kingdom Metazoa; phylum Chordata; class Mammalia; order Artiodactyla; family Camelidae; genus Camelus; species Camelus dromedarius. The sequence continues at coordinate 63,246,202 of NC_087444.1, read as the reverse complement.
CCCTTCTATTTAACTGAAAAACTTCACTCTTTGTGAACTAATTGATTTACATTGTATGCAATGCTGTGGAAACAGGAAGGCTGTGCACACACATGGGCATTCTGGAAAATGAAGAGACCGGAGTGGAGAGCATGAAACATTCTGTGGTGGAAATGACCACCACCTGCCTGCCTAACCAGACCTTCCTCAGCTCTGGGCAGGTGGCCATCTGGGAGCATCAGCCAGGGAGGCCCCCACAGTGTCCCCTCCACAGCAGTGGCTTCACATCTTCCTCTTCTTTCGACAAACCCTTCCTTGGGTGCTGCTGGTGCCAGCACCAAAGGGCTGCTTTACAGGGCAAATCCAGAGACCAGAATGTGTGCCAAAAGTGAGACAGGATGAACACCAGAACATAAAGCTTAGGAGTAGCCAAAGTGTTTCTAGAATTCACATGCACACTTTTTTTTCCCCAAAAGAATCTAGATTTATTCTGCATGAAAATTAAAAACAAAGTGATCCCGAAGGTGCAGTGGAACTGAGGAGGTGGCACAGTGGTGGGAGCCCAGCCAGATCTCAGCCCCTGCCCCAGTCTGATGGGCCCACCTGGCTGGGGAGGGGGCCCCTAGAGAAAAGTCTCTGTAGAGCCCTGAAATCTACATGACAGGTGATCTGTGCTCAAGTCACCCAGAGGGCCCAGTGGCCATCAGCCATCCTCCCCCTGGCTGCACTCCCTTGCCAGTGAGTCCTCCCCTTCTGATGATGGTGAGGCCTCTGCTGACAAGTCTTTTACATCCATCCGGCAGAACACACATTTAGTGACTGTTTCAGGAAAGATGTCATTTCCGTAGATGGAGAAAGGCCTGTCACATTCTTCACACTGACATGAAATATTTTAAAAGAACGGAAAGGAGGTACTGGTCAGAGGGGATCAAGGCGTACAGTGAGAATTCCCCCACCTGATCCAACCACGCTGGATACGGCCAAGGCAAGAGCTGCCTCTCCCCTCTGGGGTCTGGAAGCCCACAAGGGTGGAAATTGTTGGCCACTGAAGAGAATGAGCACAGGCCTCTCCCTCTCTTCCCCAACAAAAGCTATGCGGGTCCTGCTGGCTCATGTCCCCTGCTATGGGGTCCTGGGGGCAGGAGTGGAGAGCCACTTGATGGTGACGAGGACAGGGGATGGGTGTCCAACCCCCTCCTCTGCTCTGTGCAGAGCAAAACTGGGGGCTCTCCTAACTCCTTGACATCCTGGAGACACCTAACTTTTGGAGAATCAAGTAGTCAAAACTTCTGAACAAAGCAGGAATTTTTACTAGATGGTGAAGGTGCTGAGCATCCTTCTCTATCTCTGAGCCTGTTTCTGGCCAAAGCACACAGAGGACAGTAGATACAGCGGCACAGCTCACTTGCCACATCTGCTCCCCACCCAGAGAGCAACACCACAGGGTGGGCTCTCAGGCCATAGGCAGAGTACTCTCAGAGGGTCCCACCACAGCTCAGTCCCACTGAGACAAGCCTGCAGGTCGCATGCCCGTGCCCTGGCACTCCAAGCCCCTGTGCTTTGCCACCCTTCCCGGCCCCATAGCACCAAAGCCTGCAGGAGGGGCAGGGCACACCTGGCCCAGGGCAGGCCCTCTAGGAAATCTGGCCTCTGAAGTTTCTCATATTGATTCAGAGCAAGTCAAATGCAGAGGGCTTGTCTTTGCTACAGCTTCAGGGAGATCTCTTTCTTTTCTTTCTTTTGCAAGAAAGAAATTAGGTCCTTTGCCTACCTTATTCTACTGCATAATTTCCCACAACCTAAGCCCTGAACAGCCGGGCTCAGAGGAGGCAGCTCCCCGGCCCTGCCCCGATGGCAGGCTGAGGACACAAGCACTGCTCTGTAGCCAGTCAGCTTCCAGGGCCTAAGGACCAGCATAGCCATGAAGGCCATGAGGACCAGCTAGCCACAAAGACACAGTCCACGTGGGTCCCACCCCTCACTGCCCCGCCCCCAGTGTCGTTCCCCACTTAGCCATCCACACAAGTGGTGGCTCCCAGCCGGGCCTTCTGAGAGGACACCAGCCTAGGGGGCTCCAGGATTCAACAGGGCCCAGCAGGGACTCCACCTCTCAAGGTAGCAGCCAGGTTCTGGCACTTCGAGGCCCCAGCAGGGACTGGCCTCCGCTGCCCAGGGGTGGCCTTTGTAGCCAGCCACAGCAGAGGGTGTGCCCACCCTCCTACCAAGATCTCCCACAGAAAACTGGCACCTGAGCCCCTTCCATGGGAAACAGGGCACTGGGGTCCTGGGGTCCTGGCCGGGGTTCTGCTGCAGGAGTGTACGAGGCTCACACAGGTCCACTATGTGCCCGGCAGTACCTCCAGGTCTCCCTCCGGCCTTATCTCCTCCCACACCCCCTGCTCACTCCTCTCTTCAAACCCCAGGCTCACTCCTGCCTCAGGGTCTCTGCATGGGCTGTTCCCTCTGCTGGGAAGCTCTTCCCCTAAACAGCTGTGGCTCACTCCCTCACCATCTTCAAGTCTTAAAACAAATGTCACCTTCTCAATGAGACTCATCCTGATCACTCTTTAAAATGCTGCAACCGCCAGTCCTCCCATTCCCCCTCTTCCTAGGTCACTTTTCTTCAAATTACAACATATTTTTCTTATTTCTTTATTCATGGTTTTTCTCCCCTTTTAGAGTGTAAGCTCCCTTGAGGCAAAATTTTCAATCTATTTTTTTTCATAGTTTTATCCCCAGTTGCCCAATAAATGTTTGTTCAAAGAACAGATTAATTTGTAGAGGGAACTAATCAAAGTCTTCATTTGGCTTAATTTTACCCAGTACCAACCTGTTTCACCTTTAAGCCCAGCGCCTTTTTGTACTCAATTACCAAAGGAATTTGGTCCATTTCTTCAATATTCCATAGTCTCAGGGTCTTATCCTAAAACAAGTTAAACAGCAAACCAGCAGTCACAAAACGGGCTCGTTAAGCTGGGGGGACCCAGGGCGGGGCATCACGTCCAGGTTACCTATGGAGGACCTGGGCCTGCAGAGGAGCAGTTAGGTGACCCACTGTCCGAGTTTCTCCAGCACCATCCCAGCCTTAGCACTGGAAATCCCTGCATACCCCTTTCAGGGTGCAAAAAGCTTCATTTTTCAGCAATGAGTGTAGAAGTTTGGGGGGAATACAAAACCCATATAGTGGCCCCCAAATAGCTGAAAACGAAACTATTTTTAATGCTAAATGAATATGCCTAGACGATCCACCTCCTGTAGCTGCCATCACTGTTTTCCACAATCCCCGTATCACTTCAAGTGATGAGACCCAAGTATTCAGCCTCACTGCATTGTAACTGTAAGTGTTAACAGTCTGCCTTTGATTTTTACCTGGGGATCAACTGTTGTGCTTTGTTTCAGGAGAGTGTTAAGTAGAATTTTTAACATTGTGAGTATTGTGTTCATATTTTCTAAGGGATCAGATAATGGAAATGAGAACAATTACAAGATCAATGCCAGCATGACCCAGACATCACCAAAAAGGGAGGCTAAACAACTGTGTTTAAAGACAGGGGGACAGATGGGGGTGGTAAGTAACCAGAACGTAATGCACAATATGCACAAAGGGAATTGGGGGTCAGGGATCACAAATCTGAGATGAGACAAGCAAGTTTTCTAAGTGAAACAAAAGGTTTTTTTCATCTCCCCAAAAGATACTAATGTGAAAGAAAACGGTACGGGAGGACTCACACTCTGTATTGTAAAACTTACTACAAAGCTACAGTTATCAAGGCAGTGTGGTATAGGCGTAAGGATAGACATGTAGATCAATAGAACAGAATTAAGAGTCCAGAAATAAACCTAAACAACTCTTAGAAGAAAACAAAACATAGGGATAAATCTTTGTGACCTTGGGTTAGGCAATGGCTTCTTAGATCTGATGCCAAAAGCACAAGCACCAAAAGAAAAAATAGATAAGCTGGACTTCATCAAAATGAAATTCTTTTCTGCCTCAAAGGACATGCATCAGAAAGTGAAGATAAGGGGAGAGGGTATAGCTCAGTGGTAGAGTGCATGCATGCATGAGGTCCTGGGTTCAATTCCCAGTAACTCTGTTAAATAAATAAACCTAATTACTTCCCCATTATTAAAAAAAACACACACAAAAAAAAAGAAAGTGAAAATATACAAGTGGTCAATGAGCATATGAAAAGATGCTCAACACCACTGGCCACCAGGAAAATGCAAATCAAAACTACAAGACACCAGCTCACAACCAACAGATAGGATGACTACTATCAAGACGGTGAGAATGTGGAGAAACTGGAACCCTCCTACACTGCTGGTGGGAAAGTAAAAGGGTTCAGCACTTTGGGAGTTACTCAAATGGTTATGTATATAGAGTTACATGTGTTAAAAATACAGAATTAAATATAGCAGTTCCATTCCTGGGTGTATACCCAAAAGAATAAAAAACCAGTGTTCAAACAAAACCTTGTTCATGAATATTCATAGAAGTATTATTCATAATAGCCAAAAGGTGGAAATAATTCCACATCAACTGGTGAATGAATAAATGAAATGTGGTATATTTATATAATGGAATATTATTCACCAGCAAAAAGAAATGAAGTATTGATAAATGTTGCAACATGAATAAACCTTGAAAACGTATGTGAAATAAGCCAGTCACAAAGTACCACATATTGTATGATTATATTTATAAGAAGTGTTCAGAATAATAGAAACAAAAAATAGATTAGCAGTCCTAGCTAGTGCAAGGAAATACACACCAAAAGGGAAAAAATGGTATACAGATTGAGAAAGAAGAAATAAACCTTCTTTGTTCACAGATGACATGATGGTCTAGAAAACCTGAAAGAATCAACAACAACAAAAAACTCTTGAATTAGTAAGTGACACAGAATGATTGCAGGATTCTAGGTTAATACAAAAGTCAATTGCTTTCCTATATATCAGAAACGAACAAGTGGAATTTTAAATTAAAAGCCCAATAGCATTTACATTTGCATCCCAATAAACAAAATGCTTTGGTATAAATCTAACAAAATATGACAATATAGGAGGAAAATGCTGATGAATGAAAGCAAAGAAGAAATAAATAAATAGAGAGATAGTCCATGTTCATGAATAGGGAGACTCAATATTGTCATGTCAGTTCTTCCCAACTTGATCTATAGATTCAATGCAATCCCAATCAAATCCCAGCAAGTTATTCTGTGAATATTGAGAGACTGATACCAAAGTTTATATGGAAAAGCAAAAGATCCAGAAAAGCCAACATAATAATGAAGGAGAGGAACAAAGTTGGGGAAATGACACCCCCAACTTCAATACTTACTATAAAGCTATAGAAATCAAGATAGTGTGGTAATGAAATGCTCTAAAATTGATTATAGTGATAAATGCACAACTCTGTGAATATAATAAAAAATCTATTGAATTGTACACCATAACTGAGTGAATTGTACAGTAAGTGAACACTATCTCAATGAAGCTGTATAAAAAAGATCAGCCATAAAAAAGAATGAAATCTTGCCATTGGCAACAACATGGATGGACCTTGAGAGCATTATGCTAAGACAGAGAAAGACAAATATCATATGATTTCACTTAAATGTGGAATCTAACAAACAAAACAAAAACAAATAAATGACAACAACAACAAAAACTCTGAGCTCATAGATACAGAGAACAGATAGATGTTGCCAGAGGCAGGAGGTGGGGTGGACCAAATGGGTGAAAAGAGTCAAAGGTATAAATTTCCATTATAAATTAAGTAAGTGGTGGGGATGTAATGTACAGCATGGTGACTATAATTAATAATACTGTACTGTATATTTGAAAGTTGCTAAGAGAATAGATCTTAAAAGTTCTATCACAAGAAAAAAAATATCTATGTATGGCGATTAGACTTACCGTGGTCATCATCTCATGATATATACAAATATCAAGTCATTATGTTGTACACCTGAAACTAATATGTTGTGCCATGTCAATTATACCTTAATAAAATAACTAACTAAATAAATAAAAGACATTTTGGCAGTTTCTTACAAAGTGAAACATAGTCTTACCACACAACCCAACAATCACTCCTTAATTTTTACCTAAATGTCTTGAAAACTCATATCCACACAAAAAGCTGCACACAGATGTTTATGGCAGCTTTATTCACAATTACCTCCAAACTGGAGGTAACCAAGATGTCCCTGAGATACCCCCATGTTCATACCAGCACTATTTACATTAGACAAGACATGAAAGCAACCTAAATGTCCATTGACAGATGATTGGATAAAGAAGTTGTGGTATATTTATACAATGGAATACTACTCAGCCATAAAAAAGAATAAAATAATGCCATTTGTAGCAACATGAATGGACCTGGAGATTGTCATTCTAAGTGAAATAAGCCAGAAAGAAAAAGAAAATACCATATGGTATCACTTATATGTGGAATCTAAAAAAAAAAACAAAAGACAAATGAACTTATTTACAAAACAGAAACAGACTCACAGACATAGAAAACAAACTTATGGTTACCAGTGAGGGAAGGAGGTGGGAAGGGCTAAATTGGGAGATCAAGATTTGCAGGTACTAGCTACTATATATAAAATAGATCAACAACAAATTTCTTCTGTATAGCACAGGGAACTATATTCAATATCTTGTAGTAACCTATAATGAAAAAGAATATGAAAACAAATGTATGTGTGTGTGTATATATACATATACATATACATATACATATGACTGAACTATTAATGCTGTTCTGATTATACTTTAATTTAAAAAAAAACATTGTAAACTCACTATATTTTAATTTTTTTAAATAGATGTCCTTGAATAAGAGAATAGATAAACTATGGTACATCCATGTAATAGAATATTATTCAGTAATTTAAAAAAAAAGAAATGAGCTATTAAGACACACACACACAAAAGACATCAAGGAGCCTTAAATACATATTTCTAAGTGAAAGAAGACAATCTGAAAAGGCTACACGCTGTATGATTCCAACTATATGACATTATGGGAAAGGTATATGAACTTAAGGATCAACTTTCCCCTTACAGTGAAAAAGGTTGTTGGTATTTTGATAAGGATTGTATTGAATCTGTAGATTGTTCTGGGTAGTAATGACATCTTAACAATGTTGTATCTTCCTGCTCATGAACTTAGGATTTCTTTCCATGTTTATGGATCAGAAAAATTAATATTGTTAAAATGTCCATACCACCCAAAGCCATCTATGGATTTAATGAAATCTCAGTGGCATTTTTCACAGAAATGGAAAAACAATCCTAAAATTTGTATGGAACCACAAAATACCTCAAATAGCCAAAGCAATCCTGAGAAAGAAGAACAAAACTGAGGGCATCACACGTCCTGATTTCAACCTAAACTACAAAGCTATAGTAGTCAAAACAGTATGGTACTGGCAGAAATAAGCCCTCACACATACAGCGAACTAATTTGACAAGGGAGCCAAGAATACTCAATGGGGAAAGATTAGTCTCTTCAGTAAGTGGCACTGGGAAAACTGGATAACCACATAGAGAAGAATGAAATTGGGCCCCTGTCTTACACAACTCACAAAAAGTTAACTCAAATGGATTAAAGATTTAAAGGTAAGACCTGAAACCATAAAGAGAAAATATTTGTAAGTCATATATCTGATAAGAGTCAAATTTCCAAAATAAATAAAGAATTCATATAATTCAAAGAAAAAAAGACAAAGGAACTGAATCAACATTTTTCCAAAGAAGACATACAAATGACCAACAGGTACATGAAAAGATGCTCAACATTACTATTCATTAAGGAAATGCACATCAAAACCACAATGAGATATCACCTCACTCTGTTAGAGTGTCTGTTATCAAAAAGATGAAGTAAGTGTTGATGAGATTGTGGAGAAAAGGGAACCCTTGTGAACTGTTGGTAGGAACATAAATTGGTACAGCCACTAAGGAAAACAAATTGGAGGTGTCTCAAAAAACTGCGAATAGAGCTGTCATATGATCCAGGAATCCCACTTCTGGGTATATACCCAGAAGAAATCAAAACAGGATCTCAAAGAGATATCTGCATCCGCATGTTCACTGCAGCATTATTCACAATAACCAAGGTATAGAAACAACCTAAGTGTCCATCAGCAGATGAATGGATAAAGCAGATGTAGATATATATATACAATGAAATATTATTCAGCCATAAAAAAGGACACCCTGCAGTTTACGGCAACATGGACGAAATCTTCAGGGCATTAGGCTAAGTGAAATAAATCAGACAGAAAAAGACACATACTCTATGATTTCACTTATATGTGAAGTCTAAAAAAGCCAAACTCATGAAAACAGAGAGTGGTGGTTACCAGACACTGGAGGGAGTGGGGGAAACTGGGAGATATTGGGTCAAAGGGTGCAAAATTCCAGCTATAAGATTAACAAGTTCTGGGGGTCTAATGTATAGCATGGTGATTATAATTAATAATACTGCATAATATACTTGAAAGTTGCTAAGAGAGTAATCTTAAATGTTCTCACCACAAAAGAGAAATGCTAATTTTGTGATGTGGTGGAGGTGTTAGCTAAGGCTATGGTGGTAATTGTTTTGCAATATATAAGCGTATCAGATCAACACCTTGTACACCTTAAACTTACACAACGTTATATGTCAACTATACTTCAATAAAGCTGGGGAAAAAAATAAATACATAAATATTTGTTTAACCAATCTTATTGTATTTATATTCTCTTTCTTTTAAAAAGCCTTACATTTATGTATCTTAAGAATATACCATAATATAGTCTATAAAATTTAAATAACCTATAAAGGCTTTTTTGAGTCAAAATAAATTGCTAAATCAAAGGACAGAAAGATTATAAAATATTTTTATATTTTTCTTAGCCATATTTGCTTAATTATCCTAATATCCATGATTACTATTTGCTGTTATTAACTAGTCCTGTTGTTTTGTTTAAATAATAGCATTTATGTAACAGAAAAGTCAATAAGACATAATTTTATATAAACACTTACTTTTGATACTTTGTCTTGTATTTTCACTCTTTTCCAGCTTTACTGAGATATCATTGGCATAACCATTTTTTCATATTTTTATGTTAAAGTAGTAACACATTGGCATATAATTTTTATGATGTGTTACATTATTATTCTTGTTATTTTGTCCAGGGTGGTGGTGTCTCACATTGGCTCTCTGAAAAGTTGATCATGGCAGGCAGAGTCTTGCCCACATTTTCATATACCTTGAAACCCCCAGCCTGGAGAACGAGATGGCTCTAGTAAAGGTTGGGGGACAAAATGGGACCCCACTTCTCTGGTGCTCACACGTGGAGGACAGTCCTCTGGATTTCCTGGGCTAGCTGTTGTGTGCTGGTAGCTCGGAAATCCCAGGCTGTAGTAAGTAGTGAGGGAAGACCCACCTGGAATCTCAGGGTGGTAACTTGTCCGTGACCCGACCCCTTCCCCTCCAAGGGCCCCTGTTGGCTCCATCACTCACCAGTCTGGGCAGACCCTTGCTCCAACAAAGCTCAAACGACATTGGTGCAGACAAGGAAATACCTGGCAACTTCCCACATGAGCAAATGGAATGACCCACTTCCCACATTCCCAGGCAGCTCCCTGGATGGGGAAGGCCTGGCCGGCTGCGGCCTTCAAATGGAGCTGCCCGGGGGTTTTACTCAGCAGTACACTTCTGCTACCACCAATTCTCACAAACAGGACAGAGATTTTTAAGTCACTCAGAGGTTGTCCACTTTTACCTTTGAAGCAGACAGGATCCATTTCTTGTTGTTACTAACGGCAACATCCATCACCCAGTCATTATGGCCCTGAAGGAAAATAGAATTTTAACAGGGATCTAGAGAAAAAGCGTTTGAAAGAACCACAAAAACAAAACAAGAAAAACAAACAAACAAACAAACAAAGTCAGCAATTCAATGTTGCTTACATTTAGAGGCAACTAATTGTGCTTCCCTGGTTTCACCGACATTTAAGGTAGAGAACCAAGTGTAAAGGCGTGGGATGCACGTGTATATCGCAGCACCATACGTGTTTTTTAAAAATAGTACCCTGGTGCTTAGCAGGATGGGGGAAAAAATTGATTACATTCCCATCTGGTCCCAGAGCACCTCTTGCAGGTTTTTGTTTGCATTCTTTGTTCTAGGAAATACCACTCAGCAGTCTTGTTGGTAAGGGAGCTTTTTGGCTTCAAATAACTGCAAACCTACCCACTTGAGTAAATGGGAGGGGTGGTGACTTCCTCAGGTAAAAGGAGCTCAGAGGAGATAGACAACTATTGCTGGTTCAGACACTAAATGAGGTCGGAGCTCTGTGTCAGCATCTTTTTCGTTCTTTGGCCTTTTCCTAACGGAAAGAGGTGGACACTGAGGTGCAGTGAGAGGAAAGGGGGCAAGAGTGGGGCTGAAGTGCTGTGCGTAACAAAAGCACAGGAATCTGAAGGGGAGAGAGAGAGAAGAGAAGAGAGAAGAGAATGACCTGATGCGGGAACAAAGGGATTTTTAAAGACAGGATCTCAAGGAGAAATCCGCACCCCCATATTCACTGCAGCATTCAGTTTTCAGTGAGGTTGAACATTCTCTTTTAAGTTGTTTATTTGCTAGGATGTGAACTCCTTTTGCCTCTCCAAACCCACAGAGAAGAGGCTCAGGCAGAACAACCCTGGGAACCTGAATGTTGTCGTGACCAAAGGGACACAGTCTACATTTGGCTCACAGAGAATGGAGAGACTCAGAGTCATGGAGGCAAGCCTTCACGGCCAAAGGCGGCCATGAGGTCCCAAGACTAAGGACTATGCAGAAACCTTGGGGTGGGGACACCTGGAACAGAGGCACTGAAGCAGCCAGTCCTGGGACTGCCTAACCTCTGGATGCTTGGCTGTGTTAGAGGATCCAGCTCCTTGTCATGGAGCTGCTTTGAGTTGAGTTTCCTCTAACTTGCAGCCAAAAGCACTCAGTTGACGCCCACCATTTTGGAGCCCCACAGCTTTCTGTGCGCACCTCCTGATGGCATTCACCCTTCTGCACAGTGATTTCCCACCTCCGGTTTTTGCATTTGCTGCTCCATCTGCCTGGCATGGCCTTCCCCAGGATCCTCACTCATCCAGTCCTTCCTTGCCATCCAGTTCTCAGCTCAAATGCCACCTTCTCCAAGAGGCCCTCCCGGCCCACTCATTGTGGATTAGACCCTGGAATCTATTTCGAACACTCTGTTGTGGGTTTTCTGTGTCACTCATCACTGTTGAGGATTTGTTTGTTGGCTTCTTTTTTATTTAGGGGGGACAGGTTCGGGGGGAGTAATTAGGTTTTATTTATTTACTTTTTTAATGGAAGTGCTGGGGAGTGAACCTAGGAGCTCCTGCATGCAAAGCAGGCACTCTACCCACTGAGCTATATCTTCCCCACTGTGGTTTCTTGTCTGCACTTCCCCACAAAGGTCGTCAGCTCCATAGGGAACATTTAGGTCTGTCTCACCCACTGTTATATCCCCAGCACCCAGCACCCAGCATGGAATGACCAAGGAATGAACTTCAGATCCTCTGTCTGATGCTGGCATTGGTACCTTCAAGGAGAGCTTCCGGTAGCCTTCTCCTACATCCCAGACAGCCACAGTCCTGTCGAACCCTCCAGACACGAGAAAAGAGGCTGAAAAACAAAAAGAGGGTCACCGTCTCCAGCCAACTGCTTCCTCCTCTGGTGAGACCAAGAAGGCTGAGGATGCTTTTGTGAGGTGCCACCATGGCTCACTCTGATGACACTCAAGCCCCTTCCTGGTGTGACTCAACAACCCCCAGCCAATTACCCTCACTATGCATGGTAGTTATGTTCTATAAAGTCAGAACGAGTGATGATGGAGCCATGGCTCCTCGGGGAAATACAGGGTCAGGTTCCCGTGAGCCTCTGGCCACAACATTTTCATCGCCCAATCAATACCTGACTTTGTCTTCAGTCTGTTTGTTTAAAGACACCTTATTTGATATAGAGTGCTCATTCACTAACATTGAATTCACGGCCATCAGCGCTATAACTTAGGCCCAGATGATGCTTATCGAGCATGTGTTTGCCCCGTAAGGCACATCACAGCCTTCCTGGACTTAGGAACATTGGACGGCACTGCAACTCTATGCCTGGGGCCACTTTAAACAGCAAAGTCATCAACAAAAAGCACAAAACGCAAAAAACATGGGACTAAATAGATCACAAGAAGGACACCTTTTGATAAGAGAACTGAAACAAGAAGGCAGTGGCCCCCTCGCCTCCGGCTGGGAGTGCGGGCCCGCGGACCACCTGTCACTGCCCGGCACATAGCCCTAGGTGGTGCAAAAGTGCTGTGGGCACTGACTTCAAGATTCCAAATAAACTTTACTCAGGAAGTGAACTGACAAATACGAAATCTTCAAATAGTGAGGATTGACTTTACCCAACTCTGAAACCTATAAAGCTGAGGACAGAAGCTGGTGGGGCGCCCCCTGGTGGAGTCTGACTTACACAGCGGCTGCTTCGGAAGAGGGAAGCATTTTTCAAGCCAGGCCCTGACTACGTGTGTATTGGCTGCCTACCTCCTCCCCTACACCCCTTCACCCCACCTCGGACACAAAGAGCAAGCGCCACTCCGCACGAAGACTGGGAGGAGTATAACATTGGGCTTCTGGGTGTCAGGAGCAGTCACTGTCCTCACTGGGGCCAGCTGCCCCCAACAGTTTCCTGTCACTGCTCCTGGTCACATCCATGCCCCTTCATCTGGAAACAGCTCCCCGATTTCCCATGGGGAAACACTTCCCCCATATTCTCAGTCCTTCTGTTTCAGAAGGTACAGGTTTCGATCTCTAATTCTAAGCATGGGCAAGTCATTCAGACCTGGCCCATCAGAACCTTTCGTCCCCTGCTGTAGTGCCTGGTTCAGAGACAGGCATGTGTCCCCAGCTGAGCCAATGCAAGTCTTCTCAGGAACTTGAGCTAGCACCACCAGAGAGAGGGTCTCTCTTTCTCTAGGATTGCCAGTGGTCAGAACCACTGTTAGCCTGGACCAGCAGAAGTCATCTTTGCCTCCTTGAGGAGAAAGGTCTGTATGAGAGAGAAGCTGAGCTGAGGGACAGAGTAGAAGAGTTAGCTTCCTGAGAGCATGGTCCAAGTGTCCCAACCCAGCCCCTCCCAAAGGGAGACTGGCTCCTGGACTTGCCCACTATGGAAGTCAATAAATTTATTTTGTTGCTTAAGCCACATCAAGCCGAGTTTCTGTCATCTGCAAACTTGCTCAAATGAATCTCCCTCTTGGCTTTTTTGTTGTTGTTGTTCTCATGGAAAATAAATCCACCCTCACTGCTGGCATCATTGGAAAGTCTCTCTGTACCAAGTGCATGTGAATGGACCACGAGGAACTCTGCCCCGGGCCTCCCGTGGGTGTAGACTCCTTTGATGAGTTAGTTACTCACTGTCTCTGGCAAAGTGGCAGGAGCTCACAGAACCTTCGTGGCCCTGCATCAGAGTCACACAGGCTCCCTGGTTTCGAAACTCCCCAGTATGGACGTTCCATATTTTTAAGGTTTTATCCCAAGAGCTTGTACACAGGAAATGGCCGCTGAAGGTAAAGCAGCAGTTTGAGATTGCATTGGTATGCGCCCTGAAACACACGTGGCAGGGTGTACACATTAGCACTTCCCTCCTGGAGGATCTGAGGACACACTTAAAAGGGAGGTGAGTGGAGGGGGCAGTGGACCTGATGGGCATCATTCCTTTGATCACTGCCTACCACGGTCTAAATATTCATTACTCTGACTATGTCACACTATTCCAGGATTTCCCAATAATGGCAATATTGATCTTTTTTTGCTGGATAATTCTTTGCAGTAGGGGGCTGTCCGATGCATTGTAGGAAATTTAGCAGCTCTCTTGGGCTCTACTCACTAGTTGCTAGTGGCCTCCACACCCAGTTGTGACAACCAAAAAATGTCCCCAGACATTGCCAAATGTCCTCTAGGGGACAAAACTGCCCCGGGTTGAGAACCACTGCATATTCAGAGCTGCTTTGAGGCTTGAGGGGAAAGAGCAGCTGGAAGAGTGGTCGGTGATGGGGAAGGGACTAACAGCCTGTCTGGTTGGGTGCTGCACTGCACTTACTGCGGGTCTCTCCTGCTCACACACCCCTCCTTGCCCTCCAACACATGGGGACATGGCTTCTTCCCCTTACCACCCTCTCCCATCCTGCTCTCCCTCACTCTCCCAACTTTTCCTCACCCCAAATGCTCTCTCTCTTTTTTTCTCCCTCTCTCCTCAACTGTCTGCAGTGTCATTAGAGCACATTTTAGTATTGTGCATGTAATTCATAAACTTTGGGGTTATTCCTTCTCACTTTTTAAATGTCTTTTTTTTTAAAAGAAAAAACATTGTCAGAATTTTGTTGTTTTTTATTTTGTTTGTGATCCTCAAAGTGTTTACCCTGTGATTCTCATCTCCTGTTAGAAGCAGAGTTTTCTAACAAACCTATAAACATCTCTGAATAGCCTGGATCATAAAATCAATTCATTCAACCTGAAGAAAAGGCTGAACAAATCTATTTTCTAGAGCTCAAGTCAGTTTTGGGTTCTTTTCTGGTTCTTTGAAATGCACAAACTGAGTGAGATCAAAGGAGAAGAAATGTCAACCTCCCAAGCGTGTCCAGGGTTAAAATGTCCAAACCCTAGTGCCTGGTTGGGTAAGACCCATCCCAGCATATACTGGAGGTGAATAACAAGCCCTCCCCAGAATCCAGAAGCTGTCACTGGGGGTTAGACCAGGGCCCCTCTATTTGCCAGGATGGGGCTCTCATTTCAGATACATTCCACTTACCATAAGAGACCATTTTACTTAGTATAAAAGTTTGGGAAAAGTGCTTGTGTTGCATTTGTGCTTCTGGAAAAGGTGGAGCCAATCAATGCCTTTATCCCTAATCCTCCTGCTAAGTACAGCTAACAACCCTGGGCATTTATAAAGCAAGCAGAAGACTATGAAGGGTGAAGAAGAGAAGGCAGGCCAGCTAGGGATCTGGGACCCAGGATGGCATGCTGCTGAGTCTCTGCAGTTTTCTTTTTGCTTCTTATATCTTAGATGGGTACTGGGAAAGTCTACAACCCACAAAATAATGGGGACTGGACAGAAGGCCCCCAAGAAAAGCCTTTTCTCTTAACCAAAGGGATAGCCTAGTAAGACAGAAAACCTTTAAACAATACCTGCCTTATTCTAGACAAAAATCTTAGGGAAAGCTGCAATCCCACCACTGTCAGCAAAGGCTAAGAGGGGAGCCTCAAACTCTTACTGTGCTCTAATGAGGTGGCCTGATAATACAGAAGATTTAAATAAGACTTAGGGTCTCACAGTGTAATACTCAAAATGTCCAAGATGCAGCTGAAATTCACTCATCATACTGAGAGCCAGGAAAATCTCAACAGGAATGAGAAAGAAAGTCAATAGATGCTAACACTGAGATGAGAAACAGATGCTAGAATTATCTGACAAGGATTTTTAAGCAGCCACCATAAAAAAGCTTTGATGGACAATTATAATCATGCTTGAAATAATAAAAAAGACAGAAAGCCACAACAAAAAAATAGAAGATATAAAGAACGACCAAGTGGAAATTTTAGAGCTGAAAAACACAATAACCAAAAAAAATCAATTTAGAAGATAAAGAATCAGTAAATATAAAGACAGACAATATAAATTAACTAATCCAAAAAACAGACTGGAAAAAAACCAGAGCCTCAGGAACCTGCGAGACTATAACAAAATATCTAACATTTGGATCATCAGCATCTCAAAGGGAAAGGAAAAAGAAGACAGAGCTGAAAAAAAAATCAAAGAAATTACATCTGAAATTTTACCAAATTTGGCAAAAGACAGATTTAAAAAGCTAAGTGAATCCCAAGTAGGATTAAACCCAAAGAAATCTATACCCAAACACGTCGTAATTAAACTTTTGGTAAGTAGAGAGAAAGGAAAAATCTTGAAAGCCGTGAAAGAGAAATGATACCTTAGTTAGAGGGGGGAAAAGCAATCTGAATGACAGTGGGTTCCTCATCAGAAACCACAGAGGTCAGAAAAAAAGTGACATGACAGTTTTCAAGTGATGAAAGAAAAAAACCGTCAACCCAGATTCCTATATCCAGCAAAAATATCCTTCAGGAATGAAGAGGGAACCAAGACATTTCAGTTGAAGGAAAACTAACAGAATTTGGTACCCTCAGACCTACCATAAAAGAATGGCTAAAGGAAATTTTTCTAAACAGAAAGAAGATCATGAAAGAAGGAAACTTGGAACATCAGAAAAGAAAACAGAACAGCATAAGCAAAAGTACGGGTAAACACAACAGACTCTCCTTCTCCTCCTGAGTTTTCTAAATTATATTTGACAACATAAAAAAAAGTTATAACAAAATACTTATGTTTATTCCTTGCAAGCTTCAAGATCAGTTGAGATTGTGAATCTTCAAAATTCTCTCACATGACCAGCTGTATTATTTGAAAGGCCCAGTGCAAAATTAAAATGCAAGGTCCAAGTTCCTCAAAGAGCTATACACAGTATTACCACGTGATCCAGAAAATCCTCTCCTAGGTATGGAGCCAAAAGAATTGAAAGCAATGACTTGAACAAATACTTATGCCATTGTTAACTGCAGCATTGTTCACAATAGCTAGGAGACAGAAGTAACTCAAGTGTTCCTCGACCGAAAAACAGATAAACAAAATGTGGTAGATACATAAAATAGAACATTGTTTAGTCATAAAAAGAAATGAAATTTTAACACACGCTGTAACACAAAAGAACCTTAAAAACATGCTAAATGAAATAAGCTGGACACTAAAGGCCACATAATATATGATTCCATTTATATGAAATACCCAGTATAAGCAAAGTTGTAGAGGTAGGAAATAGAATAGTGGTTACTAGGGGCTAGGGTTGAAGTGGGTGGGGAATTATGGTTTAATGGGTACAGAATTTCTGTTTGGGTGATGAAAGGGTTTTGGAAATAGATCGTGGTGATGGCTGCACAATATCATAAATGTAGTCAAGGTCAGGGAAATAACTTCAAAATGGTTAAAATAAAAATTTTGCCCTACATATTTTACCACAATTCAAAAAATAATAATATCCCCCAAACCACCGAATGGTAGACTTAAAATCGGTGACTTGCATGATATGTGTGAATTACATCTCAATAAAGCTATTGAGGCGGGAAGCCCCATAAAAAGACTGGCAGGACCCCTAGGCAGGGCCGCTGCTCTCCTCCCACTAGCCTCCAGTTCCCTGACCCAGAGTCTCTATCTCACTTTCTGCCTCTAAAGCGGCTAACTTACACCTAGAATTCTATTGGTTCCCTGAGCTCAATTCTGGTTGGTTATTTCCTTCACTCCTGATTGGTTACTACTCTCACTCCTGATTGGTTACTACTCTTACTTCTGATTGGTCCACTTCCCTAACTTCTGATTGGTCCATTTGTAGTACTTCATTCACATGGAGCTCACTCCTGATTGGTCTATTTCTACAAAGCTTGTTTCTGGTTGGTCAACTTCTGTTGTATTTTATTTGCATATGATGTTGCAAAGTGTAAAACTGGCAGCCTATAAAAGGCCTGTGTAAACCTACAGGCGAGGTCCGGAGCTTGGAGTGTTAACTCCTCTGGGCCTGCTGTGGTAATAAACTTGAGTTCTCCAACCCTGCAAGTGCTGCTTGATCTCGCTGGGATCCAGGTTGCTGTTGCTGTCATTACTGAGCTGTAGCACATTTTTCCACAACACTTAAGAAAGAAAGGCAGCCGGCAGGAAGGAAGCGGGGAAAGTGGTGGCTTCTGGGGAAACAATGGTTATAAGACAGGTGAGAGATTTTTCACTATATATCCTCTTGCACCTTTTAAATTTTGTACTGGGTTGCAGGTTTTACATTTTCCAAAAGTGAATTACATATTTTTGAAATAAAAACACTCAAGGTACCTGGCTCAAAAAGGAAGAATTTCAAGACCTCGACAGCAGAGCATTAAATCAAGTGTGAGCCCTTCTCTGTGCGGGGGGCGGGGGAGGGGGGTCTGTGTAAATTCAGAGTTTGCATGTCAGGAAGCCAGCCCTGTCCTGTAGCGCCAAGAATCCTTGCCTCCCTATCTCCTTGCTAAAAGTTACATTTCCAGAAAATTCATAAATGTGGGTCAATCAATTATACCATCAGATGGTTCCGTGAGTTCCCTTTCCGTCCTCACCAGGAAAACAAAATGCAGAGGGCTGGAGCTGCCCTCACCCTCCTCACTGCCACCCCCGAGCAGCGCCAAGGGGCGGGACAGGCGTCCTGCAGCCCCTCCCAACCCCGGTGTCCACGGGAATCCCTCTCCATAGCAGACCTGTGCTGAGAGACCACCACGCAGCCTGTGCTAAGGACCTTTGTGTGCCATCTCGTTCAGACCTCACCTGGGCTCAGTTTGCAGGTGAGGAAATTAAGGTCCGAGATCACACAGGATAGGACCTTGCACACTCTTAACCCTCGGCCAGACCTCCACCCCCACCCTACCCCTGGCCAGGCCAAAAAGCAAGGTGGCAGGGCATATACACGTTCTGGAATCCTGACTCCATGGCCCCCTAGAGAGGGCTGGCCACCCACCTGGTGCCACCAGCAAAGTGACCCTTGTGGGCCCTGGATTATCAGATCTTCCCTTTTCACAGGAGATACAGGAAATCCACACTTGGGGAGAGGGTGGGCTCTGCACAATATTTTCCAGTGTTGGCTCACGTTGAAACAAATGCATCTGAGGCCCGTCCCCACCCACAGGCCACAGCTGGAGGTTTCCCCCGGCATGGCTGTCTCCTTCCCTTTCTCCACCTCCAGCCTCCTCGTCGCACCAGCTGACCACAGTTGAAGATGCCCCATGTGGAAACTGGCTGGAGAGACGAAGGTGTGTGGGCCAAATCCAGAAGGGTGTGATGGGGACCCCTGCTCCCCTCCCTGCTGCAGGATGCTGCCTGGCCCCCCAGGGCCTCCTCACTTGGTGATGGTGAGCAGCGTGGCCTGGGATGTAACGTCCCATATCTTGATGCTCCTGTCCAACGAGACAGAAGCCACCCTCTGGCTGTCGGGGTCAAAGCAGCATGAGGTAACTGACATCCTGTGATGATCTGAGGCACAGAGAAAGGGACTTTCATTACCGTGCTTTCCACATTCTGGGCCACATGCTCCATGGGGCACAGAGGCTCACACCACTTTCCCAGACAGGGACAATATTACAGAAACTCAGCTCTGGCTTTCACAAAGGACTGTGCACTCATGCAAACATTTCCCGAGTGCCTGCTGTGTACCAGGCTTTGAACAAGGAGCATTGCCCCTTGCCTCCTGCGCCCCCACAGAGCTTCCAGGTGGATGGGGAGACACCCTTAAGCAGGCAATGACTCGAGGCACCCATCACAGCTCCCAGCCAGCAGAAGGAAGCCTGGTACAGCTCTGAGAGGTCGAAGAAGGGACCTAAAAGTTATCAGGGGAAGCAGGAAAGGAAGAGTGCTGCAGGCAGCAAGAACAGCATGTGCAAAGGCCCAGAGCAGGGACAGAGCATGGAGATGCATGGTGTGCACCTAGAACTCGGAGCATGAGCAGTAGACTGTGAGGTGATACGTTAAGGGGAAAATGCAAGCCGTGGGGCAGTGCCCATATCACGGTTTCATGCTGATAAAAATAAACATACAATATGTATGGGAAGTAGTGCTGTGTGTATGCAAACTCACACACACACACACACACACACACACACACACACAGAGAAAGGCCATCTGGCAATGTATTATTAATAGGTACCTCTGGGGAGGAGACAGGACAGGTACAGTGGCCTGGCACTTTTTATTTTATACCTTTACTAAATTTTTTTTTACAATGATTATTTTTTTTAACTATTTATTTATTTATTTATTTATTTATTCCCCTTAATAGAGGCACCGGCGATAGAACCCAGGACCTCGTGCATGCCGCGCACGCCAAGCACACGCTCTACCACTGAGCTATATTGCCCACCCCCAACTTTTTATTTTTAGATAACTGTCAACTCACATGCAGTTGTAAGGAATAATACAGAGAGATCCTGTCTGCCAGTCACCCAGTTTCCCCGGTAACATCTTGCATAATGATTGCACAGGGTCACAACCCGGAAATTGACATCTGATTTTTTTTTCGTAGATGCCGTTTTAGTCTTTTTAATTATCTAACTTTTTTCTTTCTACAAAACAATTAATCATGATAATATTGCTCATCATCAGTATGTGGAAAACACTAAAATAAATATGTGCATTATTCACAATCATCAGCATTATTTTTATTTAAAAATACAGATAAAAATGTTAAGAACTCAATAAAGACTGGGCTTTAAATGCCCATGTGAGGCTGGAGCAGAACACTGTTTCATTTATTACAAGCACAAGACTGACCGGAAAAGCCTTAACCAGTCTTGGTTTTAACTGCCTGTGCTTTTACCAATCAGTGTCTTTAATGATGTGGTTCATAGCACTGCACGGTCACCAAATAAAGCAACTGAAAGTCACTGTCAGCAAGTGACAAGTGGCTGTTCCTCTAACAGGCAGAACAGAGCAGGGAGCCCACGCGATCTTACCTTTGATGTGGGACACGGTGGTGGTGTCTTCCGCATCTGTTATACAGATTCCACGATCCACATCCAAGCCTGAGACCACATATTTACCATCAGGGGAGAACTTACAGGAAACTACGAAGGTTTCATGACTGAGCTTCCACTGAAACAGAGCAACAGTGAAGAAGTTTTTTCTCCAGCCCAGCATTCCAGCAGAACTTTCTAAAATGTTCTATCTATGCGCTGCCCAATATGCTAGCCACTGGCCCCACGTGGTCATTGAGTACTTGTAACAGGCTTGTGCAAATAAGGAACTGAATTTTTGTTCATTTAGTTTTAATGAATTACTGTAATTAATAAGTGCAATTAACTGTGTGTCCAGGACAGATGAACAAGGATAGAGAGCACTTAGCAGGGCTGATAAGCAAGGTTCTAGTCATAGCCAACTTTATTGCTGTTCAGTTTGGTAAACTAGTGTTTATTGAGCATCCAACCTGTGGACGAGTCCCTGCAGCCCCAGTCCCTCGGCCATCTCACAGTCCCCTGTGGAGGCTGGCACCAAACCATAAGAAGGGGACAGAGAGTTACTCAGCATTCCAGGAAAGGAAGATCTCTCTGCATGTTGGAAACTATGGAATCGCCATTGTGACAGTTGGTAAACATGCTCACCAATTCTTTGACAGTGTTCGTGACCCATGACCCCACAAGAGACCTGTGCCAGAACCATCTGCTCCTAGATTTCTGTCAGAATCTGTGTGAGACAATACACACTCATTGTTTGAAACTAAGTTTTGGGGAAATTTGTCAAGCATCAGTGGACAACTAACTTGGCCCTATGGTTGGCAAGTGGCATGGATGGCTTGTGCAACAATAATACATAAAAGTACTAAAAAGGAAAGTTTAAGGAAGAGAAGGAAAAGCATCTCAAAGAGAAAAACCAACTAGAGACAAGAGCAGGACATTCACATGAGAAGAAATAAGCATTTGGGAAAATGCTCAAAGTCAGACATAATCGATGCTAGTATATAATGACACTGTATTGTAAATAGAACATCCTTGGCTGTGTTCATATGTAACCTGTGTTCAGGAAAAGAGACACGAAAATCTTAACTGCAATCTCTAGGCATTGTTTTACATGTTTTGTTTCTGTTTGGTTTTTTTTTTTTAACTTGGCAGGAGAGGGAGGGGGTCCTAGGCCAGTTTGGATGGATGGATGGTGGTCCCTCCAAGATGGAGAAAAGATAGGGGAGAGCCCTGAAGCCTCGTGCTTTGGTCCCACGTGGCCTTGGTCCCATGGCTTCAGCTCTACTTCCTGCTGCATCAAAGGCAAGCATCCCACAGGGGAGGGTCTCTTTTCCCACGCAGCTCCCTCAGCCTGGAATGCCATGCTCCCTACCCCCCAACTCCACCTCTTTCCATATATCCATCCTTCCCATCCTTCAGGCAGAGCCCTCCTTCTGCCAACTCCAGGAAGTTTGCCTTCCTTGAAGCCCATCCTCCATCACTTTGGGTCCCTGAGAAAACTCTCCTTTCCTGGGAGACTGGCTTCTCTTCCCCCTCCACTCCCAGCTCAAGACCACCTAATGCCCAGTCAAGACCCTGTGCTGTGACGTCTCCACTGGGGCAGAGCGTACATACCAGCAGCTTGCCTGTTTCCAGGTCCCAAGCCCTCACTGTTTTGTCATAGGATGCTGCAACAATTCTGGAAAGAAAATGACAAACATAGGGTCTTAATGACCCACCCAATTATGCCAGTGGCTTCTATTTTAAAAATCATAGAAAAAAATTCTTCATAGAAAATTTCTATAGTTTAAGGACCAAGATTGCAAATAACACCCAAATCTTTCTAAAGATGCCCCATGAGCTCCCTCCCTGGAGAATAGGGGGTTCTCACTGAGAAAGCCTAACACAGAAGGCACCATAGGCTGTTCTCTTCCTTAATCCCTCAGCCATCCAAATGTACTCTTTTATATCCAGAGCATTAAAGGCATCATTTCTTCTGTTCTGTAATTGACTATCTCCTATAATTGATTGCAGAAGTATATCAACAACTCATAAGGATCCATCACTTCTTCCCCTGCTCACATGTCTAGATTTTTACAGGAAAAGACCTTCAAAGCTCATTTCATTCGGAAATGTTTTCTTGTACATTTTGTAAAATAATATAAGTTGTGTTCTTATAGGGCGTGTTTCTGTGGCGATCTTTGTCGTCTATATAAGAAGAATTCCCACGAAACGTGAATTCCCACACTAGTTTTCACTAGGACCCTGATTTTGTAGCTGTGGGTAAAAGTAAATCCATTTTAAAGCAAGTGCCCTATCTTTTAAAGGCCCGTCTCGCATCACTTTGAGGGGCAAACTCAAATATATCCTGGAGGCTCGTGTGTCTGCCTGTCCTGCCTCCCAGCCCTGACCCGCCCCCAGGACCCCAGGTGACACTCACACGCCTCTGATTCCTGGGCCTTGGCTTCCCCTGTGAAATGAGGGCCTGGACTGAATTGCTAAGGTGTGACTGCAGGAAGAAAACTGTGAAGAACATTCAGACTGGCTTTGCATCAACCACAATAAATTCTGTCTTTCTAGCATTTTAAATTCTCAAAGAGCTGTCATGTCTACTTGATTCTCACCACGAGAGATGGAAACCATGAGATCAGTATATGAGAATAAGGTCGGGTATTTGCTTAGAGACCACTACGCTGTCCCCGGCGTGCCGCACACCGGCCTGCCCTGCCCGCTCACCTTCCTGAGCAGAGTAAAATGAGGGAGAGTCACCTTCTGCTGTCAGCCGTGACACTGCACTCTAAAACAGGAGCTCCAGGCTCGGGCTTAAAATTCCGAACGACGGATCCATCCACAGCATCCTCAAGTCAGCAGGAGAGAAGGGGAGAGAGACACAGGTCACTGAGGCAGTGGTTGAAGCTGTGAACTGAGTTCCGCATCAGCCCTGGGCGTGTCTACAACAGCAAAGGATGAGAACCCACGGTCCTGCAATTCTCACCCAGCTCAGAGGGGCAAAAGGACTTCCCCAGCACTCCCAGAGCTAGGAGGATGCCCTCACCATCCATAGCATCCCAGGAAACTCCCCCTCAGTCCCACAGTGGCCGATGAAACAGGCCACTCTGGGGGCAGAGCTGCAAACAGATCATTTTCTTGTTCTTTACTGGCCAACGAGGCTTCGTGGAAGCTAGCAATATCTTTCAAGAACTTTTAAAAAGTTCACACTGTTTGATCCGAGCAAGTTGACTCAGAGGAGTCTCTCCTAAGGAAATCATCGGAATTGTGAAAAGGTTTGTCATGTGTTACAGGGGACAGAACAGCAAACACACAAGCAACAATCTCCATCCACCGGAAGGGGGCAGTTACAATGAATTCTAGCACATCCAGTAGCGGGGCCTGAGCAACTGTTATCACGCTGAAGGGTAATAACTAGAGAATATGATGAGAACAAAACAGGGTACTAACTGAGAAGGTGATGGGAACAGAGCAGGGTAATAACTAGACAATATCATGGGAACAGAGCGGGGTACCAAAGTGAAGTGCCTGCTGTGGCCGAGACGAAATACTTTCAGTAAGAAATATACCCACAGCTTTTCAGGATAAGCAGGGGTGGAAAGTCCCTTTGAAACAAATGTTATTGGTAAGAAAACAAATTCCTAGAGAGGTCTTGTGTTGTTATGTGAAATTATACTGCACAGTTAGGGGAGTGTTTGGCCTGACCAGGGCCAGCTTGGGACAACTCTCCCTGCTACGCAGGGACCACTTTGCCTTAAGACTCCAAGCCTGCTGGGAGGCAGAGGGCCCTGGGTCAGGGGTCCCCAAGACCACCCTCACGACTGGGGATTCTCCAGGACTCACAGGACTCCACATATAGTCTTACAGCTAAGATTTATTACCACCAACGGACACAAAAGCAAAATCAGCAAAGGGTGAGGTCTGGAGGAAACCAGGCGTCGCTTCCAAGAGTCTCTCCCTGTGGTCACACGGGACATGCTTATTCCTCCAGCAACCAGCTGTAACAATGCCTGCAATGTGTTGTCCACCAGGGAGGTGTGCCTGAGTCCCAGGGCCCAGGTTTTTATGGGGGCTGGTCACACAGGCACTCTCCAACATGTACCAAAATCCCAGACTTCCAGAAGGACAGCAGGTGTTCAGCACCAACCACACGGTTTCCATGAACAGCCTAGGCACAGCGAGCCCCGCTTATCACCCAGGGAACGTTTCATATGACTGTAGGACACTATTCACCAGTCAAGTTCCCAGATGCCAGCCAAGGCCAGCCTTGCCAGTGGGCCTTCCCAAGGACAGCAGTCCAGGCCCACTATGTGAACTCTTTTCTGCACAGACCCAATCCCCCAATCCCTGCTCCATAGACTTGGAACAGCGGGGTCATACTTGGGTGAACCCAGTAGGCCCTAATCAAAGCCCATGGGCAGGAAGAGATCCCAAAGAGGAACTCATCGGGGTAGGACCCATCCAGGCTGGACGGCCGGCTTTTGAGCCTAATGGTTTGGGAAGAAAGGGCTGGTTCTGATGGCCTGTGAGCCAGCCTCCCTGGCTGGTGTGTTGCTCTAGGACAAACATGTGACTGGGAGCTAAGAACACAACCATGGTGGGGCCTGGGGCTGAGGCCCACTGCAGTCTGTGCAGGGCCCAGGGTAAGTGATGGGCCGCACTAGAATGGACAGGTGTCCATGGGACTGTGGGGGTTCAGTGTTCAACAGTGACACCATATGGCCAAGAGAAGGAACAGCAACCATGGACAGGTGACCCTCCTGGAAAATGTGTGCAGACCGTGAATCCTTTGGCAGGAGGAATACTGTGACAGGAGAAGGTGACATGTAGGGTAATGGCTTGGTCATCTCGGAAGGGAGCGCTGGTGCCCTGAGAGCTGCAGCTGGTGCAGGGAAAGCCACAGGAGGAGCCCGGAACACAGAGAAAGACGGGGAAAGGGCGCCAGGAGGAGGAAAGAGGACTCCAGGAGGGGGAGGTCCATGGGGCCAGCCCAGGCAGAGAGACCAGAGAACTGGCAATTCAGCAAAGAGAAGGAGCAACCTGGAGAAAATGGCAGAAGGGCGTAGGGCTGGGAGTGAGTCAGGTATTGAGGACCCTTGGGCAGGCTGAAGTGACCGCATCCTGGACATGACATGGAATCTGCAGGGAGCAAGGGCAGTGAGGCTGCTGTCAGGAACCAAGGGTGTCTCGATGGATGGTCCCTAATCTTGGGACGACAAGAGAAAACGGAGATTTCCACTTAGAGAGACAGGAGCCCTTTGGCCAAGACAGACAGAAACCCCTGTGAGCCCTTGCACTGACTCAGAAGGTGAGAACATGGGAAGGATCTGAAGATGGCAAAGCAAAACGCACCCTGGGAAAGTCACCATCCCCCCTTGCCCTGGGTTATGACAACCAGCAGAGACCCTCCCTCATCCCTGGGCCTTCTCAGTCATCCTAGAGGCCATGGAAAGGGCTTAAGGCTCCCAGAGCTTTCCCAACAAGAAGATCATGGGGGGCAGGGTTGGATTTTAGAAGGGCCACCAAAAAGGTGGGAGTGGATGTCTGTCAGGACCTGGTATGGGCCGGGCAGGCCCTGGGGAAGCCCCAGCACGCAGCTGATCCTATGGGGCACGGGGAAGTTCAGGGAGGCCCAGGAGGACATTAACCACCCAGAGTCACACAGCTGGTAGGTTCCTAGTGTGGGGCCTGAACCACCTGGACAGTCCCCAAACCCTCCTGCCTAGCCTGCCTGGGTGGTACCCACTGATGACATAGAAGACACGCCTTCAAAGTTGCCTGGAGGGTGAGGAGCTATCCTCCACCTGATTACCTGACCCAGAACCCAGGAACCAGCCTGACTCGCTCCACCCTGTCCCCCTCCTGTCCTCGAAGTTAGAGGAGACAGCAAAACTTAGAACTGACTGTCCTCCCCAGTGGGCCCAGCCCCAACCAGACGGTCATCTGTCGCATGGCCCCTGATGGCCATTGCCACCTCCCAGCCCTGCTCCTGCCTTACCTCCTCCTGACTGACCGGCAGTGCCCCCAAACAGAACTGCCAGAGCCTGCTGGCTGTGCCCAGAAGACTTTCAAGAAGTTTTGGTGGCCACTTTGCTGTGCCTTCATCTGACCATGACACCCCTGTTCTTTGTGCCCTGCTTCCTTGCAACTTGGGGCACTGGTCTGCGCTCAGGCCTGCCTCTCCCGGTCACCCCTCATGGACAGGTCCGAAGTCTGGCCACTTGTCTGTCCTCTGTGATCACCCATCTCTGTGGAT
The DNA here is from genome assembly GCF_036321535.1 of Camelus dromedarius. Lineage (NCBI taxonomy): Eukaryota > Metazoa > Chordata > Mammalia > Artiodactyla > Camelidae > Camelus > Camelus dromedarius. The sequence continues at coordinate 63,219,325 of NC_087444.1, read as the reverse complement.
GGAACTGAACTTTCCAAAGAAGAAGACCCAGCTCAGAGACCCCAGATAGGCCCCCGGCGAGCTCCCAGTCCAGTGGTCTCCTGTTCCTGCTGTTTCCAAATCAACAGGCTGATAGCAGCTACACTAACCTCATCTCTCTCTGGTGGCTTGACACTAGGGTGAGCCCTCACTTTGCTTCTTCTTGCACTTTACTCAGAAAGACCCCTCCAAATCTTTGGGATCCTTGAATGTCTGGAAACTCAGTACTGGGGAACTCTCCACAAGAGGTGACATAAGCTTACAGGATGTTTTGGTTCCAGCTAACACCAGGCCACCTACCCACAGCTTCACGGTGCAGTCATAGGAGCCACTGAGGAGCTTTGTGTCATCCACACAAAAGTGACAGGAACTCACAATGTGCTGGTGTCCCTTCATAATTTTAAACGGGACCTGAAAAAGGAATAGACTGAATAAGTCCAGCAGATGACAGAATACCAGGTTGATGTTTTAAAAGTCAATAATATTTCTATACAATTGGAATGAACAATCCAGAAAAAAAATTAAGAAAAAAAAAACGTGCATTTATAAAAGCATAGGAATAAATTTAGCAAAAAAGCATAAAACTTATACTCTGAAAATTAGCAAACGTTGTTAAAATAAATTTTAAAAGACTTAAATAAATGGAAAGGCATCCCATGTTCATGGATTAGCAGACTTACTATTCTTATGAAACTACCCTCCAAAATGATCTAAAGATTCAACACTGTCCCTTCAAAATCCCAACAGACTTCTTTTCCAAAACTGACAAGCTGATCCTAAAATGTATATGGAAACTCAAGGAAAGCAGAATAGCCAAAACAATCTTGAAAAAGAACGAAGGTAGAGGACTCACAATTCCCAATTTTAAAACAATTTTCAAAACATACAAAGAGACAGTAATCAAGACTGTGTAGTACTGACATAAGGATAGACATATAGATCGATGGAATAGGATTGAGAATCTAGAAATAAGCACTCACATTTTTGATCACCTGATTTTCAACAAGAGTGCCAAGATAATTAAAAAGGGAAAGAAAAATCTTTTCAACAAGGCTTGCTGGGACAAGTGAATATCCACATGCAAAAGAATGAAGTGGGACCCTTCCCTCATACCACACACAAAAATTAATTCAAAAATGGATCAAAGACCTAAGTGTGAGAGTCAAAACAACAAGACCCTTAGAAGAAAACACGGGTGTAGATCTTTGTGAGTTTGCACTAGGCAGTGGCTTCTGAGATGTGACAACAGAGGTACTAAAGCAGCAAGAACAGCAACAGCAGCAGTGACACACTGAACATTATCAAAATTAAAACCTTTTGTGCTTCAAAGGACGCCATCGAGAAAGTGAAAAAACAACCGGCCCAATGCAAGAAGAAGGTTGCATATCATATATCAGGTAAGGGACTCGTATCTAGAATATATTTTAAAAACTCTTAAAACTCAACAATAAAGAAACAAACAACCCCATTTAAAAGTAAGCAAAAGATGATGTGACGTTCACAATCCAAAGGCACAGGTTCACCAAAAGATGGAGACCTAATCATACGAATGCTACAGGATGCTTCTCCTCCTCCTGCACCTTACGATCACATTACTAAAGGCTGATTTACAGCAGATCCTTTTAGCCAGTACATTACATCTGGCTTTCAAGAAAAAAATTACAAGAAATTCTAAGAAGCAGAAAACACACTTTGAAGAGGCAGCACAAACATAACATCAAAACCAGGCTCAGATACGGCTGGGATGCTGGAATTATCAGACCAGGAATTTTTAAACAACCATGATTAATAGGCTAAGGGCTCTAATGAATGAAGTAGGCAGTTATGCAAGAACTCATGGACAATATCAGCAGAGGGGTGAAAATTCTAAGAAGGAATCAAAAAGACATGCTAAGGATCAAAAACACTGTGACAGAAATGAAGAATATCTTTCATGGGCTTATTATTAAACTAAACATGGCTGAGGAAAGAATCTCTGAGATTGAGGATGTATCAATAGAAAACTTCAAAACTGAAAAGCAAGCAGAAATAAGACTGGAAAAAAAAAAAAAAACCAGAACAGAATATCCAAGAACTATGGGACAACTATAGAAGTACTCATATGTGTGTGGGGGTTGGGGGTATGGCTCAAGTGGTAGAGCGCATGCTTAGCAAGCATGAGGTCTTGGGTTCAATCCCCAGTACCTCTGTTAAAAAGCAAATAAACCTAGTTATCTCCCCTCTTTGCCAAAATAAAATAATACAATAATAAATAAAAATTTTTTTCAAAGTACACACATGCATAATGAGAATACTGGAAGAAGAGGAAAAGGAACGGGAAAAAATATTTGAAACAATAATGATTGAGAGTGGGAGGGTATAGCTCAGTGGTAGAGTGCATGCCTAGCATGCACAAGGTGCTGGGTTCAATCCCCAGATCCTTCACTAAAAATAAATAAATAAACCTAATTACTCTCAACACCAAAAATAAAAGTTTTTTTTAAAGCTTTAAAAAAGATAAAATTTAAAGAAATACTAAAAAAAAAAAAAAAAGATTGCCAACTTTCCCCAAATTAATTTCAAATACTAAACCATAGGTCCAGGAAGTTCAGAGAACACCAAACAGGATATAAGCAAAAAATTTTAAATCTACACATTTTTAGGGATATCATTTTAAAGCTACAGAAAGTCAAAGAAGCCAAGAGGGAAAAACACCTTACCTACTGAGGAGCAAAGATAAGCCTGGCATCCAACTTCTCCTCAGAAACCAGATAAGTAAGAAGCGACTGAAATAATTTAAGAATTGAGAGGAAAAAATTACCAACCTAGAAATGTGTACCTTATGAAATTATCCATCAAAAGTGAAGGAGAAATAAAGAATTTCTCAAATGAAAATGGACGAAACTTGTTACCAGTAGCCCTACACTGTAATAAATCCTAAAAGTTCTTTGGAGAGAAGGGAAATCATATAGGTTAGAAAATCAGAACTACATTAAGAAAGGAAGAACACCAAAACAGAAACAAAACTTTGAATCATTCTTATTCTTAACTGATCTAACAGAAAACATTTCAAAATAATAATAGTAAATACATACATATGTGTGTGTGTCTGTGTGTGTGTGTGTGTCTGTGTGTGTGTGTGTGTGTGTGTGTGTATGTGTATGGCAGCAATAATACAAGGGACAGGAGGAAGGTATTAGAAATATTTTGTTATTTAAGGTATGACACTACCCATTAAGACGCCGTGTAGGGCTATTTGAAAGTGGACTTGAATTAACTATAAATGCATATTGCAAACTCTTGGGCAACCATTTTAAAAAGTAAAAAAAGAGGTACATTTGATACACTAAGAAAGGAGAGAAAATGGGATCACATAGAATTCTCAATTAAAACTGCAAAAGGCAGAAGGAGACTAGAAGACAAAATAAGAACAAAAAACAGTGGCAACAAATAGAAAACAGTAACAAACATGGTAGATATTAATCCAACTATATCAAAGATAGCTTTGAATGGTCTAAATGTATCAATTAAAATACAGAGATTGTCAAGAGTGGATCAAAAAACAAGATCCACATATGAGTACTTCTGTAGTTGTCCAATAGTTCTTGGATATTCTGTTCTGGGTTTTTTGTTGTTTTTTTTTTTTCAGTCTTATTTCTGCTTGCTTTTCAGTTTTGAAGTTTTCTATTGATACATCCTCAATCTCAGAGAGTCTTTCCTCAGCCATGTTTAGTTTAATAATAAGCCGATTGTGTGAGCAGACATTGTATGATTTCTGTTCTTTTAAATTTGTTAGGTGTATTTTATAGCCTAGAATGTGGTCTGTATTGGTGAATGTTCCATATGAGTTTGAGAAGAGTATGTATTCTGCTCTTGTTGGATGAAATAGTCCGTAGACGTCCGTTATATCCTGTTGATTGATGATGCTGTTGAGTTCCACTATATTCTTACTAAATTTCTGTCTGTTGCATCTGTCCATTTCCCATAGAGGGTGTTAAAGTCTCCAACTATGATAGTGGACTCATCTAATTCTCTTTGCAATTTTGTTAGTTTTTGTCTCATGTAGTTTGATGTTCTGGTGTTCTACACATACGCGTTAAGGATTATTATGTCTTCTTGGACCACTGCCCTTCTTATCATAATGTAATTTCCCTCTTTAGCCTTGATAAATTTTCTTGCTGTGAAGTCGGCTCTGTCTGAAATTAATATAGCTACTGTTGCATTCTTTTGATAGTGTTAGTAGGGTGTATTCTTCTTCATCCATTTACTTTCTAAAATAATTTTTAACTGAAGTATAGTTGATTGACAATGTCGTGTTAGTTTCTGGTGTACAGCAAAGTGATTCTGTTTTATGTATATTTATATATCCTTTTGTATATTCTTTTCCATTATGATGTATTACAGGATTTTGAACATAGTTCCCTGTGCTATAGAGTAGGACTTTGTTATTTCATCTATTTACTTTTTTTGTCTGTTTGTTTTTTTTTAAATTGAAGCATAGTCAGTTTACAATGTTGTGTTAATTCTTCCATTTACTTTTTTTTATTATTAAAGTACAGTCAATTACAATTTGCCAATTTCTGGTGTACAGCACAATGTCCCTTTTCCATTTACTTTTAATCTGTATGTGCCTTTATGTCTGGCTCTTTGAAAATATCAATAAAATTGATAAGCCTCTAGCCAGGCTAACCAAGAAAGAGAGAGGAGACAGATTATTAACATTAACAGATTATTAACCAGCGGTGGGAGGGGTCCAGGATGTAGGTGTGCTGTCAAGAAAAAGAATGTTGCCTGCTATCCCAGTTCTACAAGGATCAAGACTTTAACCACAGCAGCCGCTGACTGACAGTGCGCCTGAGGGGAATTCAGGATGGAGAAAAACAGGGAGCATTCTGAGCTTTGAACATAGTGACCTCTAGATAGTCAAGATATACAGCAATGGAAAATTTCAATGACCCCAGGTTCCTGCATCTTCCCATATATAGAAAAGCACTAAAATCATTAACTTGAGATGTCTATTCTTTGTAATTTTTTTTATGTTAACTATACATTTTTCCTAGAAGAAAAGTTCATGTAAATCCTGGCTCCTCCCTTAACTCTTAGAAGCAGTTCTTCAGAGCTATTCTGAGAGCCTGTCTCCCAAGCTACAGTCCCCAGTAAGGTCCCAGAATAAAACTTTCAACTCTTACGTTGTCCTTTTTTTTTTTCCCAGTTGACAGTGCTGGATTGTGGGAATGTGAGGGGATGTGGGACAGAGAAACGCAGGGTTTGGGACTCTGCTGCCAGACAGTGGCCCCACAGATGCGGGAACTCTGGATGCAGTGACCAGGTGGGGTAAGGCGCGCTCAGCAGGAGGTACAGGGATGAGAGGAGGTGGAGGTCCAGTGTGGAAGGGTGGCTGCGGGTTGTGGCGACCGCTGGGGTGTGCGAGCTCACACAGGTGTGAGGATGCGGGATGTGATAGAGTGTCCGCCTCCAGGGAGCTCGGAGAGGTGGGACCGGGACTAGGCCGACTCTACGCAGGAGGCGGAGCACAGGGCTGCTAGGGGGCGCCGGCAAACCGAGCCAGACGCGGGGCGGGGCCTGGCGGCAAGCGGCCGGGGTGGGGGGCACCCCGCGGTTCCCAGGACAGGACCGAAGCAGCGGTCCGTGTCGCGCTCCACAGGCAAAGCCCGTGCCCTGGTGCCGGGGCAGCTACCTCCGCCTCTAGGCAAAACTCTCCGGCTTTCGTTCTCCTTGTCATCACAAAAGCAGAACTATATTATGGGAAAACTAGCAGCAAGAGCAGGGAATCCCACCACCCGCTTCAGGACCTTTCTAGGTCCTCCTTTCAGATTTTCTGCGCAGAGTACTTTCGGGGTCCATTCAGGAGAGAGACCCCCAACTAGGAGCCGTGGAGAGAAGTTCCACATACAGTATATCCTCCGAGACCCTGACAAAAATGGCATATATCGGACAGTCTTTTTATTTATTTATTTATTTATTTATTTATTTATTTATTTATTTATTTTTGAGAATAGTAAAGGAGTGTATTAGGTTACACTGCCAAAGACAACAGCGGGTCACACAGAGGAGAGGTGCCTCCGTGAGCCCGCAGCCCTACTTTTGTAAACAAAACAAAACAAAACAGCGAGCTCTTTTAAAGCTATCTGTAGTGTACCACTTGTTCTACAAGTGTGCCCGAGCGCCTCCCTGGCCGGGCTTGATCGAGGCGCTGCGGTGCAGCGGGAACCTGGAGCACAGACAGACTCCAGCCCCGGAGGGCGCCAGGCGGGCGGGCGGGACCGCGGGGCATGAACCGGCTCCTGCCTGCAGGGGGACGAGGGTGGGAGGTGCGCCCGGCCACCCACAGGCGGCACGAGGTGCCAGGTCAGGGCCAGAGCCCTGGAAGAGCCAGGTGAGCGCTGCTTTAGACGGAGGGCAAGGAGACCCCCACCCCGCACCCCGCTGGGTGGGGAACAGTGAGGACCCCGGAGACCAGACAGGATTGAAGGCCAGCAAGTCAGAGGGAAGAGGAGAGAGAGACAAGCCAGAGCCGAAGTGGCCTGGAGGGTCATGGTCAGGTCTCCGGACTTCCTCTTCAAGGTGCCAGGAAGCCAGGGAGAGGTTTTGAGCCCATTATTTTAAAACACATTCTTGTGCGTGTGCATTATTTAACACCAAGGACAAAGCTTATCATTTAGCAAAGCATCTCAAAGATTGTGATGAAGTCATCTGGAACATTATTATTCTTGCATTGTGCACCTTCATTTCAAACGATCATTTGTTAACATGTTCTACACCGCGTTAACTTTACTGTACAAACATCTCCAAAGTGGACTGTTTTCAACCACAGCTTCCCTCTGTTTATTCTAAATTGCTTTCTCTTACTGAATTTCTTATTTTTAGAATCCTTAATTCTGATTTTTTGTTGTTTGCCAGAGTGCTCCCTTCTCTCTCTCTTTCTCTCTCTTTTTTTTTTTATGAGGGGGAGGTAATTGAGTTTATTTATTTATATTTGGAGGCAGTACTGATTGAACCCAGGACCTTGATGCATGCTAAGCATGCCCTCTAGCCTTGAGCTATACCCTCTCCCACCAGGTTGCTCCCTTGAGTAACTTTTTCCTCAAAGAGAGGCATCCTTTCTGAGTCTTTGCAGCTCTGAAGAAAATGTCTTTCTATTGGCTTTATTAGGGACCAGCAGTTTGAACAGGTAGACAACACTTAGGTCACACCCTTTCCTCCCAGAAAAAAAACCTTCTCAACTTCTGCCAACCTCATGGATCATAAAAACCTCAGGCCAGCGCAGGAGGAGATAGCTCAGTGGTAGACTGTATACTTAGCATGCATAAGGTACTGTGTTGAATCCCCAGTACTTCAATTAAATAAATAAATAAATAAATAAATAAACCTAGTTACCTCCCCATCCCTGGAAAAAAAAAAAACTGAGGCCAAAAAAAATCGTAAGTCACCTTAATGTCCATGTGTCAGAGACTGGTTAAATACACCCTGGGGGGATGACCAGCCAGTGGAATGCTCTCCGTAAAAAAGAACAAGAAAGCTGCTTCTTTACTGATTCGGAAAGATCTTCAAAATAAGTTAAAAAATTAAAAACCAGGTGCAGAAAAGGTCTAAGGTATGCTTCCATTTGTATATAAAAAAGGGAGGGGGTAGAATTTACATGTATGCACTGATACGTGCATAAAGTATCTCTAAGGATATAGAAGAAACTAGAAACATTTGTTGCTTCTGTAGAAGGAAAGGGGGTTGCTGGGGGGGCGCAGGAGTGCTAGGGAGACTCTTACTTGTAAAAACAAACCTTTTTTTGTAAAAACAAACAAAACTAACAAATCTATTGAATTTGGATCTTGGGGGTGTTCTATGGAGAATGGAAATAAAATACAACTCCTATGCTCTTATTCAATTTTACTTAAAAATCAGAATAAATATCACCAATAAAAGCATGCCAAGAGCTGACACACACTGCTTTCTCTTCAAACAGATTTCCTCGTGGAGAACCCAATGTCCTCCTGCAGGGGCTGGCAGCTACAGTCCCAGTTGTGGACTCTGCTCCGAGGTCCTCTGGCAGCTGGAGAAGCCACCATCGCGTTCTGATCCCAGGCTTTTCCATCTGCACTGGGGACAGCCTCGCTCCTCTCCTTGCAGTGCAGGTATTCACCACCTGCAGGTTCTGTTTCCCTCCAGTCTGGCATTGAACTTGACCATCTCTTTCCATATGAGCCCAGGGAGATTTTCTTGTTTCCTTCCTCCCCCTGCTCCCTCTCTTTCCCTCTCCAACACTTCTCATATGTATTTTGGTTCTTCTGGATCTTCCCTACATCCCCCTTTTCTCTCATAATTATTGTTCCTTTATATTTTTTTCTCTGAGTTATCAGAGAATCCCATAAACTTGTTTCTAATTTTAAAACCTCCATGGAAGACTTTGGTTTGAAAATTCTCTTTTCATTCCCAACAATTCTCTCTGTTCACAGGTTATTTGCTCTTCCCAGCCACCAGCCTTCGTTTTATCTCAAGTATCACTGAGAATACAATAGTGTTGTTAGGTTTTTATTTTTGTATTTTATGACTGTTATTCTAGGTTTTCTGTTGCTTCTGGTGCTCTGCCTCACGGGCGACAGGGCTCCTTCGCTGACGCTGGGGCATGTACTTGGGAGTGTAACCACGGGGACGTCTGGGAGGCTCATCCAGGGCCCACAGGGTCTGGGTTGGGACAGGGTCCCTACTGAAAACGCCATCCTCCTCACCAAGGATGGTTTCCCCAGAGACTATAGCGAGGACCCGAGGCCACCTGGCCTCTCCTCCAGCTGCCCCTACCCCTGCAGCCACTTTGCTCACTAGGTGTGCCTCAGGCAGGGGACTGGGCCCAGGTCCTAGCAAGCCAGATGGTTCCCTCCCAGGTCCCCCACTGGCTCTTGAGCCCTCCCCACGTTTTGGAAACAAGCCCCACCCCCTCCCCTTGGAGGCGGTTCTGACCTTGGAGAGGGGCTCGTGGTCACCCCAAGACGTCTTCTCACCCTGGAGCTTCTCCGACATAGCTTGATTTTCAGGCTGTGCTGAGTCACTGCCCAAGGCCAGGGGGTTAAGTGAGGCCAGCTGCCGGCCCCGCTTCGCCTCCGAGAGCGACAGCTTGAAGTGGCCATAGGCCCTGACCAGGGTCACCCAGGGCACCTTGCGGGGCTGATGCACGCCGTCGCGGGTAAGGACGAAGGACAGCTGCACGTCACTTCTCTGGAGCACTGTCTTCCCGCCCTCATTCTGGGCTTTTGCGGAGCTGGGGGTGTCCTGCGGCTGGGAGGCCATCTCAGATCCCCTGCCTGCCCCTGAACGGTGAAGCCGCGTGCCCACGCCCCTGCGCCCCCGTGCCCCGCCTTGGGACGCATGCGCCCTGCCTGGGCCTGGCGATCTCCTCTCAATGCGCAGCGCCGTTACCCACCGGAAATGTGGGCTTCGAGTTCAAGGCACAAAAGGAATGAGGCCAAGAGTGTGAAACTGGCGGCCCATCCCCTAGTCTTCCTGGCTCCCCTTCCTAGGACGATCTGTGTGTCCTCTACCTGTGTAGGGGCTCCTGGCCAACCCACTTCATGTCCACCGCAGAGAAGTGGTCCACAAGTTATAGAATGTGCCCTGGGTTAATTAAGATGCAGCTGTTAGGGGCTGGGACACACAATACTTAAGAGCATGAGGGAAATATCTGTCACAGCGCCAATGAGAATATCAGAGAGCAAAATGTCACCTCCAGTTGCGTAGCAGCTCCAATGCTAGAAAGACTGCATGGAATTATTCCCAAGTAGCAAAGGTTGTCATCTCCACGTGGTGGAAGTAGAAGTGATTTTCTTCCTTCTCATTTAATTCCTTCCTTCCTTCCTTCATAATTTAAATGGATATACCCACTTTGGGAAACAATTTGGTAGTATTTATTCATTCTAAATGTTCATTCCCTACAGATTTATGCTATATAAAATTGTGTTATTTATAATTAAAATGTGAAACAAAACGTGTGTGTACCTGTGTGTGTGTGTGGTTGGGCAAAAAAGTCTTGAAAGTTACAAAGCGACTGACGCCAGAGGTTACTGTGGAGATAAGAGAGGTTTGGGGAACTGGTCAAGGGCCACTTTCAGCTTTATCTTTCTATGATGTTAGTTTGATAATGTAAAAAAAACCCCTGCACTTCACTTTTTCCAAAGGTCTCCTCAGTGCAGATGAGGCAGCCTCAGGGCAGGAACCCAGAGCTGCAGAGCAGGGACCCAGGGCTGCAGAGCAGGCCCAAACTCCTGCTCTTGGTCTCTGTGCTTTTCTCAGACACTTTGGTGACATCTACCCTGAGAGGCTGGGGCTGCCTGCCAGGATCCTGGTGCCACACGGGGCTCCAGGTCACCAGCATCAACCACCAGAGGGAGGAACCATGCACCCCAGGAAAACGGCAGGAGTGGGAAAGCGGCCACCTCCGTCTCACTCAAGTCCTCAAGTAAGTCCGACTGTCCTTATCTGGACTCAGCTTTCTTCACAACAGAACCCAAGAAAAGCCTTCACTTTTCTTTTTTAAAGTTTCAGGAAATGAAAAATCAAGAAGAAAATGAAAAATTCCATTTTAATTAAACTGTACAGTCTGAATTTTTTCCTCTGACACTAACTGAGGTTAAAAATAGAAATCAATTTCTGCAACCTTCCAAGGCAGGCTTTGAAATGTCAAGGTTTTAAAAAATTGTTTTACAGCATGAATTTACATATAAATATAATCTGTACAATGTATTAACTGAGCAGTCAATGAGCTTCCATCCTGGAGGAGATCTGGTATCGGCACAGGCCAGGGTAGAATTCAATTACTGCCTCCTAAGTGGGAGATGCTTCAGCCTGGAAAAGAAAATAAGAGAAGGAAAGTTAAACGCAAACTGGAAAACCAGACAGCTTGGTTAGGGCCAAGAATGCTAGGCCTCTCCCTGCGCCAAAGTGCCACAAAATACAGAGAGGATGACCACACAGCATGAAAGAAAGCACCACTTAATCTGCATTCTTAAAATTCTGTTCCCCTCAAAACACACATAGAGACTCACTCACATCTCATATTAAGACCCATTTATTAAAAAAAAGCAAGTTCTAGTCCTGGTTTCACTCACCTATCTCATGTATACCTTTGGGAAGGTATACGTGAAAAAAGAAAAGAAAAAAAACAAAAACAAAAACAAAGAGCATGTTTCCTCCAGGACCAAAAGCTCCCAAGCTGTCAGTCTGCAGTCTCAGCTTTGTGCACACAAGAATGTTCATGGCGCCTCCACTCATCAGGTACGGCTGGGTCAACTGGCTCTAGACCCTTGCCCTAAGGCCCCAGAGTGGAAAAACAAATGTCTCCAACTACGGAATAAATGAATACTCTGTGGTGTATCCCACAAAGGAATTCTCCACGGCAATGAGGAGGAACCAGGGGCTGCTGCTATGACAGTACGGAGGAATCTCACAAGCCAGATGCAGCAGAGTTCATGGTACATGGTTCCTTTAAATAAATCCCAAACACAGGCAAGAATAATCAGCGGTGAGGGAAGCCAGAGAGTGGTTGCCTCTGGGGGTGGAGGTGGGGGTAGGGATGGTAAGTGGGAGGAGGCTTCTGGGATGCTGGTTTATTCCTTGATCTAGTATATTCAGGTAGCGAGACTGCATGGGGCCATGAACTTACGATGGGAGTGCACTAAAGAGTGTGCTAACTGTATGCCTCCATGTCTGTGAAACTCTAGAATGGGCAAAGCTAACTTACAGGGACAAGATGCAGACCAGTGTCTCCTGGGGAGGGGCTGGAGGGGGCAGGCTGCAGTTCCAACCAGAACCAGGTTGTAATGTCACTGAAACAAAGCATCAGGGGCCCTGGCCAAGAGTAAGATCCAGCCAGGTGCTTCTGTTCAACAAAGACCGTTAAAAACCATACGACAGGTAATAGGCTAAAACACAAAAGATAAATGTACAGAATTATTATTGTTTTAATTCTTAAAAATCAGTAAAACAGTACCTAAAAACCAGTGAAACAACCTCACAGAAAACAAGACATGTGCAAAGGACATGAGCACATTATTCACAAAAAAAGCCCCTGGCAGAGGCTGAGATACACAGGCCGCTCAGCCTCATTCCTGACCTGGGAAACACCACGAAGACGAGATGCCATCTTCACCTGTCACGCTGACAAACATCTCTGTACTGTGTGCAACTGATAATAAAGTGCTTTCAGAATTTTTGTTTGTTTAGAGTTTCTTTTTTCTTTTTTTTCCCCTTAATGGAGGCACTAGGGATGAAACCCAGCACCTCGTGCATATCAAGCACACACTCTAGCACTGAGCTATAACCACCATTCCCTTTCATAATTTAAATGGATATACCCATTTTGGGAAACAATTTGGTAGTATTTATTCATTCTAAATGTTCATTCCCTACAGGTTTATGCTACATAAAATTGTATTATTTATAATTAAAATGTGAAACAAAATGTGTGTGTGTGTGTGTGCAAAAAAAAATCTTGAAAGTTACAAAGCAACTGATGCCAGAGGTTACTGTGGAGAGAAGAGGGGTCTGGGGAACTGGTCAAGGGCCACTTTCAGCTTTATCTGTAAGATTTGATTTTTCACAGTAATATATTTACGTATTACTTATGCAATCTAAAGTTAACTTTTAAAGAAGCTGAGTTAATACACAAATGTATCATTTCTGACATTTGCCTCTAAGCAAACACATCAAGATTTCAGGGAGCCTCTGAGAGGTTTCTGAAAGCCCGCTGTCTCCCGTCACCTACCGTCTCAGCAGCTCCTGGGGTGACAGGTCTGCAGTCCCTTCCCCCTCACTCTCGCTGTCACTGCTGTCCGTGCTCTCAGAACTACTGCTTTTCTCTGACTTTCTGCTCTTTTGCTTGCTTTTGTGTTTGTGCTTCCGGTGTTTCTTTTTCTGAAAATAAATGAATAAATACACAAATAAATAAGGGGAACAAATGGGTGGTTCCCTCCCTAATTCAGCACAATGACAGGCTAATGAGGCATTTGGTGACTGGAGTCTTTCCAAAACAAAAACGGAGAAGCCCACTGGGGGGAGCTTTAGCCCAGCATGGGACAGACCAGGACACATGGCTGTGCACACACTCCACTGTGCCCACGCTCACAGAACTCATCCTCCAGCGACGGACACAGCAGAACCAAGCAGGCGTAGGCAGGACCCCACTGGGACACCTCATCCAGGGTGACCCTGCCACCTCCCACAAATCTGCTTGCTCCATTTTGTTGGGTGTGTGTGATAAACAACATACGAGGATGGCCAGCTCCTTGGAAAAGCACAAGGAAGAAACTGGTAAAAGGTCAGAGAACAGCACACATGCTGGTGAGAAACAAATGAGTGTGGTTTTCAAACCTGTCAGCACCGGTTTTCTCCCTTTCCCTGCAGGAGAACTTCCCTCATCTTCCATCCCCAAGAATCCTTTTTCTGGTAGCCAAAAATGGAGCTGTTTCTAATCAACTCTACCGGGTTCCCAGCACTAACATTCACCGAATTAAAAGCCGGTGCCATAGAAGAAGACATGGATGTGGAGACGGGATGGCAACAGTGTCCCTCAAGCGTCCATCACTTCGAATGGCAAGTTACAGACCCAAATCTCTATTTGTAATGGTGCCAAAGTAGTTGAGAAATGTTCCAACTAATACCTTCATTTAATACTGAATGATAATTGATACTGTTTTATTATTTAATAACCATTACTCTAAAATATTTAAATGTCCTTTTCCCCTACTTTATAATGTTCACAAAAAATGTTTAAAGAACAACTGAATAAATTAAAATATTCTGTCTGAAAGAAGGTGGTTTTTCTGAAAATCGAGGGGTTTACATTGAATATCAACATTTCTGTCAAGGTGTAGAGAGACCTGTGTGTCCCATCCTGGCCACAAGATACTCTTCCACTGGCTTCGTCAGCCACTCCTGGGGACTTGTCTGGATGACAGAAGCAGGGGCAGCGGACCCCACACACTGATCCCCGCACACCCAGAAGTTACTCACCTTCTCTTTCTTCCGTCTGTGCTCTTTCTTGGTCTTGTGTTTTTCTTTGTTCTTTTTATGTTTCTCTTTTTGGGGTACCTCAGGTTTCTGGCGAGCATCTGAAACACAAATGTAATCAAGACGTGAACTGGAGACCACAGGGGAAAAGAAAGGCTAAGTTACTGAACCAGGAATCTGACGTTTACCATTAAAGCAGAACTCCTGCTCTGCCTCACTGATCAACAAGCAGATTAGCACTGTCACTGTGCAGCTCTATATTTAGAAACTGCCAGAAACCTCAACCTAAGACCTGTGTGATCCAACTGGTATCTGGCCAAAATCTTATCTGTCAGATGAAGATAGAGCCAGAGCAGAATGCCTACAAGCCTTTTGAAATTTAACATCCTCAGGTAAACGCAGAGACAGACCAGGACTGTCACCAGCTCTGTGATCTTTTGCATGCTGCTAACCCTCTCCACGTCTGCTTTCCCGTCTAAAACATGGGGACAGAGAGAACCCCTATCCTCTTAGGGACCCAGAGAGGATGAGCTGGGACTCTACACATGAATCCCACAGCCCAGAATCTGGCACAGAAATATCAGCTCCTCTCACACTGTCCTCTCTTTACACAAGTACATTTTACATGCATTTTCCTTACAAGTGGAAACACTAAAAATACTAGCGTCAAAACAACATACTGTAGGTAATCCTTAAAAATGACTAAGCAAGTTGCATGTGTCTAAATTCTCTACCTCCAAATTCTGACCAAGACATTTTCACAGGTCATTAATTTCCAGGTAGTGAAACCAGCAAAAAAAAGTCATTTATAGTAGAAATAGTGTTAAATCCTTAAATCAACTTTTTTCTACCTAAAGAAAAATTCCAAGGTTTTCGGAAGTGTGGATTATTTTCCAAACCCAGTTAACAGATGACTGCAATTTTCTAGCCCTATTGTTTGGTCAGATATTTCAAAATTTGACCCTCCTCAAAGTTGGTTTTGTTTTTTTTAAATGCTTGTTTTTGGAAAACGATTTCCCTTTAATAACCCACAGACCAAATTAAGTTATTAACTATTACAAAGGTATCGAGGACGGTCTGGGAAATGGG
This sequence comes from Camelus dromedarius, assembly GCF_036321535.1. Classification (NCBI taxonomy): domain Eukaryota; kingdom Metazoa; phylum Chordata; class Mammalia; order Artiodactyla; family Camelidae; genus Camelus; species Camelus dromedarius. The sequence goes on along the minus strand of NC_087444.1, from coordinate 63,204,226 downwards.
CATAAATAACAGCTTTCAAGGGCTGACACACTTATTTTAAACTAAAGGTCTAAAGCAAATGAGAAATACATTCACTGCAACTTTTCAAAACTTACTACTTTTTACTCTTCTCTGCTTTTTATCCATTTCTTTGAATGTTGGGCTAATTAACCAAACCAATATTTATATGTGGTCACTACGGGAAACTTTAGAGTAGATAAGAGAATTTTATGTCATTTATATATCTGGGCCATGTTATTAGATATTTGTTAACTCAGCTTTCAAAGAGATAATAAACCAGTCTAAATGTTTTAACATGAAATGACAATTTAAACTGGCACTGAACGATATGTTACCTGAAAAAATATAAAACATATTATGAAAGGAAAAAAGTTATTAACAGATATTGGGGGAGGAGGATGAGCTGTATTTACTTCTGAAATGATTAGTTTTATTTTATTTGCTATGTGAGCCAAATATAGGAAAGTCTCAGGATAGCCTTCTCCCTACAATTCCTGCCCCATCTTTGTGTCTTAGATTTTTACTTTTTTATTTCTGTAAGTGACAAAATCTGAGATACTCAGGACCCTATCTGTTAAAAAGAAAAAAAAAATTAAAGGTCTCTCAGGCTGTAAAGCAACAATTATCATTTAGGTATGAGGTGGAAGCAATGATTTTTCAAATGTGTCTGAGAACAGGTAAGCTAGGATATATTTGGTCGGCCTCGTGTTGGATTATGTCTGTGGACAGAATGACCCGGTTCGGGCTGTCTTATCTCAGGGGAGACTGGTGCCCACACAAACGGACGACGCAAGGAGCTCTGGACTCACTGGGGCAGAAGACGGGAGGCAGCCGCGGGCCAAACTCTTCTGCATCGACCTGCATCTTCTGAATCGGGAAGAAAGGTGCGGGCTCCTGGGGAGCTGGCTCAGTAGCTGAAAGACACCAGGGTACTGATTTTATCTATGTGCCAGACGTGAATGTGTTGGAGTCTTCAGTTAATGTCTGTGGCCACCAGATAGCGTGTGCTTTTCTTCACCATTTTGCTTAACTAGCTCACGACCTGACTGTCAATCTCAGAGACATCTGAGCTGGGAAGTCAGTCACACAAGGGCACTGGGGACTGTCCCCGGGGGTGGCACACACTCCGCATCACCTGAGGCCTAAAAGGTTGAAACGCATCTTCGAGGAAGGGCCGTCTGAAGAGAATAGAGACTTACAAACAAGCAGGATGTATGTAAGACTATGTCCTAGCTCAGAAGGCTTCACTTCACTCAAAATGAATTATCAAAGAGGGAAAAAATAGAATATATGTAAACAAATGATCATATTCACATTAATAATCTCCTTTTTTAAAATAAATGATTAGGTCTTCAGATAGAAGAGATAAAGTCTGGGAAAATATGCACTAAAAGCATTAACGGTGGTTATCTCTGGGACGTGGGATTCAGAAAGTCTTAAGTTTTCTATATTTCTGTATTTTTAAACTTTTCAAGTAATTATATGACTTTGTAATGAAAAACAGGTTGTGTTTTTTCCCCCATGGAGAAGAGAAATAGGCTGATATTTGCCATCACTGAAAAACAAACAATACTTTATACATCTATGTAAGGCCCTCAAAAGTTATAGCCAAGTCCACCACTGACCACTGACTAACAGGGGCAGGCAGAACATTCTAAGACTGAGATGGGAAATTCTGTCCTCCCACCCAAGCATCTGAAAAGTCTCCCACCCTTGCAAGCTCCAGACTGCCTCTCCTTTCCTTGTGCCAAAACTCCTGGCTGGGGTAAACAGAACAAGTGGGACAGACTACTAATCAAGTGTTAGGGTCACTGTGAGGACAGACTCCATCTACCAAGCGCTACTTATGTGCCAGGCAATGCCCATCTCACGGCTGATTCAGAGCATGCAATGTGCCCTCCAAGCGGAAGGCAGGAAGCACCCTGTATACCTCATGACCAAGTGTTTTCCACTCACCGTGGTACCTCATCACCAACCAGGTTTAAAAAAAAAAAAAAAAGTTAGTTTTTAATGAAATTTTCACTATTTTAAAATTCTTCTCAACTAGGATAAGTAGGAAAATCAATATTACCAAGCACAGCTATCCTAAAAATATACCAGGGATTTATGCCAGATAGAAAAAAAAAAAAAAAAAAAAAAAGAACTCTGCTCCACTCTAATTAAAAATACAAAAGATTATAAATCAAACAACATTTTTTTGGATCTGTCTACTACAGCAAAGGAAACAAAATCAAAATAAACAAATGAGACCTAATTAAACTAAAAAGGTTTTGCACGGCAAAGGAAACCATCAACATAATGAAAAGACAACTCAATAGGAAGAAAAATTTGCAAATGATATGACTAATAAGGGGTTAATATCCAAAATACATAAATAGCACACACAACTCAATATCAAAAAAAAACAAAAACCCTGTTAAAAAATAGGCAGAAGACTTAAATAGACATTTTTCAAAGACTTTCCGATGGCCAACAGGCATATGAAAAGATGCTCAACATCGCTATCCACAGAGAAATACAAATCAAAACCACAGTGAGATATCACCTCACTTCTGTCAGAAGTGCTATCATCAAAGAGACCACAAATAACAAATGTGGGCAAGGATGGAGAGAAAAGGGAACCCTTATACACTGCTGGTGGGAATGTAAATTGGTGCAGCCACTGTGCGAAACAGTATGGAAGTTCCTCAAAAAACTAAAAATAAAACTAACATATGATCCAACAATCCAGTTCCAGCGATCTGGTTTTTTTCCAGAAAAAAACCCCCAAAAAACCCCTCTAATTCAAAAAGACACACAAGAGGGTAGGAGAGTATAGTTCAGTGGTACAGTGCATGCTTAGCATGTACAAAGTCCTGGGTTCAATCCCTGGTACCTCCACCAAAAACAGTAACTAAGTAAACCTAATTACCTCTCCCCCCAAATAAAAATTAATTAATTACTTAATCAATCAATTAACAAAAAGAAAAAATACATGCACCCCAATGTTCACAGCAGCATTATTTACAATAGCCAAGATATGGAAGCAACCTAGGTGTCCATCAACAGATAAATGCATAAAGAAGATATAAAATGGAATGGAATTAACTTAGCCATAAAAATGAATGAAATTTTGCCTTCTGCAACAACATGGATGGACTTGGAGGGTATTATGCATACAGAAATAAGTCAGACAGAGAAAGACAAATATTGTATGTTGTCACATATACAGAATCTAAAAAATAAAACAAATGAATGAACACAACAAAAGAGAAACAGACTCACAGATATAGAAAACAAACTAGTGGTCACCAGTGGGGAGAGAGAAGCGGGGAGGGGCAAGAGAGGGGTAAAGATTAAGGGGTATAAACTATTATGTGTAAAATAAATCAGCTGTAAAGATATATTATACAGCACAGGGAATATAGCCAATATTTCATAACAACTTTAAATGGGGTATAATATATAAAAATTTTGGATCACTATGTTGTACACCTGAAACTACTATAATATTGTAAATCAACTATACGTAAATAAAACTTTTCTAAATTAAAAAAATACAAAAGATTAAAGCATCATCAATTGCTAATTATCCTGGCTTAAAGTTACGCATTAAAGGAAGCAGCAGCTTCTCTAGAGACATCATCGTTTTCTTTTTTAGATCCCAAAGTCTGAAATATATGACATGCCTTGTGCCACAGGTGATGTCTCCACCAGGTCAGTCTCCCGGGAATTTTGGAAGTCGGCCTCCCTGGTACCTTCCTGATCATCCTCACTGTCGCCTTGCTCATCCTCAGAAGACGAAGACTTTTCATCTGAGGAGCTGGCAAAGATGGCTTTGAATAAGTCCATGGATGGGCGGCTGCCTTCTCCTTCAGTCTGTGAATCCACGCCTTTGTTTACCACCTGTATTAACAGTGAAATAAGAGTCAGGAGTGAAGAAGCAAGGGTGAAAGGAGCCAAATGTTCTAGAACATGGCACGCACACAGACACGCGTGCACATGTACTTATGTGTATGCTCATGTACATGGGTCTCCCCCCCTACACACTGCCTCACTAAACACTGATCACTAGCATGGCATTTGATTTTGTGGCATTTCTGATTCAACAACTGTAGACCGTGCTGACTCTTAGAAGGGGCTGAGTTGACACAACATTGTAAAATGACTATAACTCAATAAAAAAAAAAAGAAAAAGAAGAAGAAGGAGCTGAAGCCTCTCATGGAGGTAGGTCATTAATCCAGAAAAATGCAGTAGGGACTAGCACAGAGCTTCTGTCCTGTTTTCAGAAGCCTGTCTGATGATAACATCATTATCAAACAGCTAAAAACCAAAGACGAGGTGAAAATCTTCCAGGGAAGTCACGTCATTACAAGGCGAGGAACAACAGTGAGAATGACTGTACGTTTCTCATCAGGAACCATGAGGCCATAAGGAAGCGGCACAACATTGTTGAAGAACTAAAAAACTGGCCCAGAATTCTAAACCCAGCAAAAACATCCTTCAGGGATGAAGATGAAATACAAGACATGCTCAGATGAAGGAAAATTGTGAGACTTCTTTGTTAAAACTGCTCTAAAAGAGAGTGCTACAGGAAGTTCCTCAGACAGAAGGAAATGACAGGAGAGGGAAACGTGGGACTTCAGGAGTGACAGTAGAAATGGTCAAAATAGGGGGAGGGCATATAGCTCAAGTGGCAGAGCACATGCTTAGCAGGTACAAGGTCCTGGGTTCAATCCCCAATACCGCCTCTAAAAATAAATAAAGAGACCTAATTACCTCCCCCACCAAAAAAAATTTAAAAAATAAAGAAATGGTCAAAAGAACAATAGAAATGGTATATATCCAAGCAAGTCAAACAGAGTATTATCTCCTCATCAGTTCTCTAAAATATGTGTAACAATTGAAAGCCAAAAAAAAAAAAAAAACCAATTGAAAGCAAAAATTAAAATACTGTCTGATGAGGTTTTCAGTGTACATATATATGTGACATATAAGACAACAACATACAGCAGGCAGAGTAAAGGGATGGTGAAGACTGTACATTCCACCTGAAGTGGTAAAATATCAATTCTAAACATACGGTGAAAGGGTTAAGTATGTGTACTGTAATCCCCAGAGCAATCACTAAAAATACAGAGTAAAAAATGTAATCGATAAATTAAAATGGAATACTAAAAATTATTCAAGTAATACAAAAGAAGGTGGGAAAGGAGAAAGAGGGGAACAAAAAAGAGAGGGGACAGAAAACATAATAAAACTGTAGACCAAAATCCAAATATATCAACAAATTACATTAAATGCAACAGTCAAAACACACAAATTAGAACACACAGATTATGTTTTTCATATTGCCTTCATATTCCTTTCACACTTAACCGCAAAGCTGAAGAGTTGTGACATGGTATGGTGCACAAAGCCTAAAATATTTAATATCTGGCCTCTCACAGGAAAAGTCTGCTGACCGCTGCTACTGAATTACAACAAAGCATCGCCACAGAGAAAGGCAAAGGCTACAGTCAGCCTGGCAAAGAGAATCTGAAAGCCCCCAGTACCTTATCTGGGAGGGATTCCGTCACGTGCTCTTCCTCTTCGTTTACTGATGGACCGGACTCTTGTTTAGGCGGACCAACTTTTGATCTAGCCAAACTTAAAAATTCACTAATGGAATCTTCCTTCTTTTCTTGTTTAGATGTATCCCACCTGGATGGTTTTCTTGACTCTGAAAGGTAAAGACATTGACCTACCATCAGAATTAGGAAGCAAAAGGCAAGCTCTGCATTTGGCTCTTTAATTCATTCCAAGAACGTCAGCGAACCTCCTATGGGCCAGGCACTGTGCAAGGTGTTGGGAATGCGGCAGATGCTAAAACAGAATTCCAACCCCTAAAAGTGTACCTGTGGACCATTTCAGCATGAGCTCATGTATTCACATGAACAGTTCTCTGAAAGGAGGGGAAGTACACACTACTTGTACCCTTAGGACTAGATGATCCTTTACTTCGGTCTTCCCGACAGGTGAGGGGTTGAGACCACGGTCACCACTCAGACCTGGGGAAGCCCTACTCACTGTCGGAACCTTGGCGCTGAGGAACTTTTTCACTTGATGCTTGAGCTGCAGGTGAGGAAGCTGTCTCTGGGATCGTCAGAAAGTTGAAGACAGAGTATTTGTCACGTTTCACTCTCGGTAAGCCAACTAAAGTTGAACTAGGGGTAGAAGAGAAAACAAACACATAATTTTTTTTTCATGCAACTATTTATTTCTGATGACAAGACTCCCATCTAAAGTTTTTCTCTTGCCTGATCATTTCACCTGTGGCTGAAGAGTTTTAGAGAAACTTCTGCTCTTGTTAAGGAAATAAGAATCCAAATTCAGTGACTGAAAACAAATACATAATTTTAATAACTGTAAGGATAAAATCCAGTTCCTATAAAGCTGTCCATCTCCTATTTTTCACCAGTAGCTCTTCTACTTGGCCAAAAAGGTCCCTTAAAATATTTTTGCTTCTCTAAGGAAAAAAAAAAAAGTTTTTGCTTCTCAAATCAATTTAAGAATTTGGAATGTCTGACTTCAGGAGCCATGAGTTTTTTCTGATGATAGGAAGAGCTAGAATGTAACTCTGAAAATGGATTTTCCTGTGAAGGAAAAGTTCCACTGCTAAAAATATACCTCAATTTTCTGACAAAGTCTCTGATTCAACTGTGTATGCTTTCTTGCAGTATTTATAATCCAATAAGGAGGGGTTGAACTCGTATAAAGCATCAGAAAACATAAATCTCACTTTAAATTTAGACTCTATGTGCATCATTAAAAAGGTGGCAAATTAGACAGGCATTGAGTTTTTGTAACTTGACATATCTGAGTTTCATTATCTTCAATACGGAATGAAGTATGCAACTGGGTGTCTGGTTATTTTTTTTTTTTAGTAATAAATTAATAGAAGTTAAAGCTGCCAAGTTTGCTGCTGTGAGCATTTACAAGTAAGTTCGTCAAGAAAAAGGGAATTTAAATGAGTATGTACAGGGAAAGTTGGCTTTAATATGGGGAAAGGAGTACTGATATAACGGCAGGTTTATCCAACTTACTCTGGATAAGGGTCAGGGACATTAAACCTCTTACACAGAAGCTTGTCAGGGTGCCACTCAAACGTGTCTCGGGTAAGCTTCCCAAACATCTTCATCTTCACAGCAGACTGCTTGTCATTGACATCATTCTGGGGAAAGACAGGATCTGATTCATCAAGTGGCCACACAACTGATCTGTCTACTTTTCCATTTAGAAGTTTTCACACCATCTTCCAATATGTCAAAACAGTTAATCCTACATTTTTGCTGAAGTACACCGCAAGCGAAAAGCATAGGGCCATCTCTTATTCTACAGTGCCATGTATATTCTGATCTTTTCGCTGAGGGACTTAACGTATGTGGCTATACGGTATTTTAATTCTAAAATTCACCATGGAGAGAAGGGTGGCCACAGACCTCTTGGTCCCGAGGGACTTCCACCTGCTCTGAATCGTCTTCCTCCTTGGCGTGAGTGAACCTGGAGGACAAGGTCGAATGGGAAGACGCGTACAGCACGGCTGCCCGGGCAAACTCATCCCGCTCGCGGCCTCGCTCCCACTCTGTCATACTGGGATCCAGACAACGTTCCAGAGCATCTATGACAGAGAGCAAGAAACTGCTTCACTCCTAGGAAGAACAGGGAACTTAAAGGAGACCATCTAGTGGGCACCACTGTATCCCTGCAGATTTCACCAGGGGAAACACAAATCCTTATCCCATTCTTTTTATAAAGCTTATTATTTTTTCCGAAGGAGGTAATGGGGATTGAATCCAGGACCTCGTGCATGCTAAGCATGTGCTCTACCCCTGAGCTCTACCCCCACCCCCCCTTACCCTGGTTTTGAAGAGCACAGTGGGGAGGTACCTTGGCAGGTAATATTGCTCTCTCCCTCAAAACGATGCTTTTATTGAATTCTGTCTACTGCACATAACAAAGAAAAATATTGGGGCACTAATGCTTGCTTACACCTTCAAAGCAAGTAATTTCATCCCAGACAGTGAAAATTGATCCCAACTATATTCCTAAGCTTGAACAGAAAACACTCCTTTCTCTCTCTTTTTCAAATTTAACAAGTAAACATTAGGGGTGCGGATTGTTAGTAAAAAGTTAAGGCACAGTATATAAAGATCTGCTTTTGAAAATAGACCCCTCTAATTGGCTGACAAGCTCTCACAAGGAGTACGGTGCATAAGAGCAATCTCTTGCCTCAATCTGGCCATGTTTACTTCATAGATCACAGAGCAACTTTTTCCTCATGTAAGGTTCAACAGCCAACTATCTTTGTAAGTCAAATTTTAGACTGTGATTTAGAGCTAGATGGTTAGGCTCTTAAGGTGGAGTGGGAAATGGCCTTGTTCTCTTGACTTGAAATGCAACCTTTACACAGAAGTCAAGCATTTGCAAACAGTAAATGGTCTGTAATCTAGCATTAGCCGCTGCCAAGGCACGTTCTCTACTTAAACAGCTATCTCTGGGGCCTGAGATACAGAGAAACACAAGCTAATTGTTCTTGCTTTTCTACAGTCAAGAGCCAGGGCCTGAAATCTTTACACTGTTCACAGCAGGACAGAGTGAAACTGCCAGAGCAGGACACCTTAATTCTAACTCCAGGTCTAGGGCCAGAACAGCAAGAACACTTCCCCAGTGAGATGTGGGAGGCCCAGGACTAGCACCCACCTCTCTGACCCTGTTTCATATTTACTAAAAAGGCTTCATATCGTTTTTGCTTTTCTGGATCTTTTGCAAAAGGTTTGAAGTCGCTGGCTCTTGTGGCGGCCGTCCCAGCACTCAACACCATGTGCCAAGAGCGGTGTCCGACGTCCGGAGGGGAGGGCTGAGGTCTGCTGCTCGAGGCACTCTGGGCCAGACTCCTGGCCTTCAGTTGAGCTGCTTTGAGCTCAGTTGCCTGCTTCATTTCTTTGAGTCTCTCTTTATCTTTTTGGGATAGAAATTCTAACACTGAAGTAGTTGCACCTAAATAAAACCAGTAACAGGAAGAGATGAAAAGGATCATAAGACAGCTGTATTTACATTTCTCTCTACACACATTTTCAGTGTCATAAATGTATGTCATCGGAGGTGTTCACATTTGGTGTTTCATCTGTACTCATATTATCCCTGTGAACTAGACAGTAACAAAATAATGACTCCCCTGTTTCGCAGTAGGCAAAAATGGAGGTTAATCCGTGGATGTTTATCAGGCCAGTGAGTGGTCCTAAAATAAGGAACCTGACATTGTGGACTCCAGACCTCCAGTCTGCGGCAGCCACCACGTCCACAGTCCCGCCCAGGACCCGCCCTGGTTCCAAGCACGGCTACACATCACTCACTCACTCGTGTCCCAGATGCTCACTGAGCACCCACTCTGCCAGGCCTGGGCCTAAGAGAACAACACAGATGAGGTCCTGCTCTCACTAGTAAGGGAGACGGACATTAAAGAAACCAAAAATCAACACCAGAGGACTGCCAAAAAAAAAAAAAATCACACGTTCCCAGGCTGTGCAGGAAAAGTGAATGTACACATGGCCTTGGTCTTCACCTCATTCCTGGATAATTATTGAAAGTCTGAAAACTGCTGCACTCAAGACAGGGGTTATAATTTTAATGACACAATTCAAACTGATGGTGGGAAAGCAAGTCTGAAGTAAAGGATTCATACACTGTTGAGTATGCCATTCACAACAAACAATTTTATTCCCACAGTTTGGGAATATAAAACTATGTAAACAATTTCAATGGGAAAACGACTTTCCATTTTGATTTGGATAACTCAGAGTATTATAAATGCGATGATTTTAATCTTTTCCATGACACGTACCTTGAGTAGGTGTTTCTCCGAGCAACTCTCCCCGCTTGGAGGCATTCAGTTGGTGCCTACTATGTGTCCCGTGGTCATGCACTGGCTTTCCAGCTGACTCTGATAATACCTGAAGTAAGTGGGAGTTCTCAGAGGTTGCAGCCACCACAGGTCTGAAATAATGCACTGGTCGATAGTCTCTTGGCAGTTCGGGTGGTGGATAAATCTTGAACAAAACAAAACAAAACTCAGAAAATGCAGGCTGCAAGGGGATCATGTTTGACTTAACCAAGAAAACCCATTACCTCTGAGCATTGTTAACCCCACCTTTTCTCAGGCTAACACTCAGCAGGTAGGCAGCACTGGGAACAGTCTGCCCAGGTGCCCAGGCAACATCCTTTCTGGATCTGGGGACAATCACCAGAACTGCACTGTTCTCATAGCCAGACCCTTTAAATAGCACCCCTAGCCACTCCACATCGAGATGCTTATATGCATGTCTTATATGAGAAGAACAATAATAACGATTATAGTTAATACTGCTGGCCCACTGTGAGTCAGAAAATTTAGAAAACTGTAATTCAAGGCTTAGGAAAAAAAATAATAACTTTAAATAAGTTACTTTTAAATTCAGAGTTCTTTTTCTGGTTATGTTTCAGTTCCAATTTGGAGTTTCAGGACTTACTTTTTGATTCAAGGTATTTTTAATTCACAAGTTGACTGAACTGGGTAGGGAGGGTATAGCTCAAGTGGCAGAGCACATGCTTAGCATGCGTGAGGTCCTGGGTTCAATCCCCAGTATCCCCATTAAAAATAAGTAAATAAACCTAATTATCTACCCCCCTCAGAAAAAAACAGCAATGACAAAAGCTGACTCAACTGAAATTGAAATATATTTGGGAAATTCAGGCATTAATCATGGCAGAACAGGTAAGCTAAAGAAGTATCAGATACTTTAAAATTACTGCTGTAAATGGTCTCCCTTGCTCTTGGTCTAACAAACACATTTATGGATAGTCCTATTTAAGCCATTTTCTGGATTTTTCAGCTACCTAAAATTCTGAGCCCTGTAACCAGTGAAGCACTGAATGCTCTCCAGCGGTGGTTCAGCCCCAGCTGCAGGCTGGGTTCACCTGAGGGGCTTAGCAATACTAATGCCTGTGTCTCACCCCACAAAAGGGTCAGCTGTGGTTGGAGTTTTCCAAGCTTTCCAGGTGGCTGTGCAGCCTGGGGTGAGCATCTGGTACAATGACAGCCCGTGAGAGAGTGCTATTACCATTGCTAGGATATCTCTCTCCTTTTTTCTTTTTATCATCTTGGCCCTACTCCAGCGAGGAGCACCTCAGGACCCGCCAGCACCCATCTCTCCATTATGGCACTCTGCCTGCGACAGTGGGCGGTCGGTCTGTCTGGCACCCTCCCTAAACAGGAGCTTCTTGGGGGGCCAAGTCTTAGTCCTATTTATCCTTGAACCCTAAGTTGAATGAGTACTTAACTATGTTTATGCTCCCTTTTCATGCATGTAAAAAAAGTCACATTCTCCTTTGACATTACAGGACATTTCTGGTAATAATAACTGCATACTATGTGCCCTGCGCTGTTCTGAATATATGCCCCTCGCTGTTACAACACATTAACCATCATGACTAAACAAAGAGGTACTTAACAAATGTTTGCTGGGTGGAAAACAAAAAGCCCATTAAAGCATGGAATAATCTAAAAAAACGACGTCAACAAACGGCCAGCTGCCCCTCCTGAACTACCATACTGACCCGTGAGCACGTGGCTGTGATGATATGAAAGAGCACCTCCTGGCCTCGGCTGTGAGCACGCTCACGGAAACAGGACTATCCGGAGAGGCATGCAGAGGTGTGTGGAGCTCTTCCCAAGACCTGACCCGCATGCTCCCGGCTTCTCTCTGTTGCTATGCACAGGAGCCCAGGGAACCTTGCCTACAGCAGTTAATGTGCTCCACAGCGTTCAGGAGGAGTCAGGATGGGGGGCTGTTACAGCTCTTTGGAATTTCCTGCTTTTCTTTAAGTTAAACTGTCCCTGGGATTATATCAACTCCACTCCCCCACCAGCTTCTAATGTAATTCTTTTTTTTTTAAAGTTTTGTGTGTGTGTGTTGTGAGGGAGGTAATTAGATTTACTTATTTATTTTTGAAGGCGGTACCGGGGGATTGAACCTAGGGCCTTGTGCATGCAAAGCATGCCCTCTACCACTTGAGCTACACCCTCCCCGCTAGTGTAATTCTTTCTTATTGGAAATAACTATTCACTTAAAGTTCAGATTTAAAAGATCAGCAGTTAGATGTTTTGGGACACAGTATGGCTACTGACTGACATTTCCAATGCAGAATGTTTTCCTGGACAATCACCAGTAACCAGGCTATTGTTTTTTAAAAACAGAATTTGCTTCTCTTTTCAATTATTAACACAATAACTTAGGTTACACAGCAGCAAATATTTAAAGTACTAAACCAGTTTAAAAAAAAGTCTTACTTTCTTAGAAGATAAAGGTTTAGAAGCCAAGGAAAATCCATCCAAAATTCTGCCAACATAGCGAAGATCTTTCTCTGTTTCTACAAAATTATGTATTTTGATTAATTCCAGAAGCACAGAAGATTAGCATAGGACAAAAGACCTCAGTTTTTTATCTCCAAGACCACAAACACTACATATCATACGTGTTATCAGTAAAAGGGAGGAAAGAATGGCACATAAAGCCCTCACACCTCTGCTGACTCAGTGACTGGCGGCCCAGCCCACACCGCCCTCAGATGATTAGGCAATTGAGGTAACTATGGCACCTCAGCATCATTATTTAAAAGAAGTACGTCTGGTCCCAAGCTAAGGGGCACCAAAGAATAGACTCTGTGGAGTAAAAGATCTCAAGAAAAACCATCAAACAAGAAGTATGAATAAAAATTAAAATAATGGATTAGTGGATTTTTAATCTATATCCATATTTTTATCCATAAGTTCTTCCAGAAACCAGTCCTTTCAGTAAAATACTCCTTTTTCTCAAAAAAAAAATATATATATACATGTGTATGGATATGAATAAAATAGTATAGAGAAAAATAAAAATAATGGTGAGACCCACAAGCAAAATCACTACAAAATATAGCCAAGGACCACCCATGCCCACACTCCTATCATTCTCACATTCAAGGCAGTCTGACAGTAATTCCACTTACCCAAAACATAGTAACCTACACATAAAGGATGCAAAGGTTTATGCTTATAAAATGATTACCATTTTATAAAGGATGTTAATGGTCTCGTGAAAAATGAAATAATGGTGAAAGACTCATTTCTAAAACTAGGTGAAGAACCATGAGGAGACCACCTCCCAATTTCCTTAGCAACCATCTAAATAAGGCATAAAAGCCAACACAACCAGGTCAGCCTGTAACAGAACCTCAGGACAGATTAAAAGGTGCTTTTTGTCTTTTTCTCAAGTGAAATTCTAACAGGAGATAAAGATCACTAATTCAGGGTATGGAATGACCAATGCCCTCTGACTTGCAGCCGGCGATGGTCTATTGGTCATGGAGACAACCTCTTTGATTCTCAAGGATTTTTCTACACGTGACTGATATGTCAAAAATCCATATGCATGAACTGCATTTTCTGTAGCCGAAAGCCCCTTCTACATGACCACCGGCACTTACACAAGCTGGGTGTTGAACCCTGAAGTGGTCAAGGCAGCACCAAGGTTTTCAGCCGCTTATGATGCAACACTGCCCTATAACTACCCTTCCCTGTAAACTCATTCTTTGTACTTCAACTGATGTAGAACTTTTGTACCAGCTTCTGGAAGTCCCTAAAATTCTGTAGGGTAATTCAGGATTACATTTTACATTCTTGGAACTTTGTACTATTTTAAAACCCAGCAATTTACGTTTATGAATTCGTTCTGAAGAAATAAACAAATGTCTATAAAGAAAGAGCCATTGTCAAATGTCTATAAAGAGAAAGAGTAACACAGCCCTACTAATCATGAAAAGAAAAAAAAAAGAACAGTTTAAAAATCAGCCATGGAGAGTGGCTAAATATAGATTCACTCGGGGAAAAACCATAAGGTCAAAACTATAGATGTTGTGACCCTAAGGGTAGGAGAGGGGACCGCGGCAGAGAGGAGATAAGGGGAGGTTCGGGAGCTCATAAGGAGGAACTGGTTTAGGCTTGATGTGGGGAGGGGTGGAAATGGCCCAGCCAGGACAAAGGTGTTGTGTAGAGGGAAAGCCAAAGACTTGGCTCAGAAGGCAGATTTAAACATGCATATCTATTACAGAGTTAATAATTATTATATGATTAACATAGTATATTAATATTAGTAATACAGTATATGTGTTTAATATGTTGATATAGTTGATATAATTAATAACTAGCATATGTTAACATAAGCTACAACATTAACTGATTAGTAGATTATAACATGAATAAAATATCATATATCTTCTCTTAAGTTATAAAAACAACACACAGTCTTAGTAGAAAAATCTGAAATTTTAGGTGTGCAAAAGAAAGAAAATAAAAGTAGCCTAATTCCTACCTGGAGGTAACACCTAATAACTTCCGGGTGCACACCCAGCCAGCATCTTGTATAAAACCCTGGGTTCTTTTCGTGGCAATGACGACAGAGGCCCCTCATGCTTGCAGGGCGCTTGCTGGGTGCCAGGCACATTCTAAGCCATTTATGCACGTTAACTCTCCGGGGTTAGATATGCCACTGCCGTGCCCACCTGCTGAGGCACACAGAGCTGAAGCAGCCTGCCCAGGGTCACAGCTGATAAAGGGGCAGAGCCAGCACGGGAGGCCAGGCAGCCCGTCCTCAGACTTTGCGTTCACAACCATGAAGCAAACTACCTCTAAAGATTGTTTTTGCACCTGCTTTTTTCTCTTCTAGAAATGTAAAGCCAGCACTACTGGGGGGAGCGACATTTAGATTATTCAGATTATTTCAACATGTTATGTTTTAGGTATAATTTGTAAGAGTATAGGTCGAACTTGATCTGACTACAGCTAAAAATGCCTGAATAGATTGTTTTATCTTGACTCTCACCTCCCCACTTTATTTAAGTGGTTGTTTTAGTAGGCGCCACTTATTCAGTCTTTGGGACAGGTACTATGCCTGTGATGCCCTTTAATCCTCACAATGACCCCTAGAGTGGATTTTATCCTCACTTTACAAATGATGCCCAGGGAGGTTACAAACCTTGCCCACAGTCACCCAGCTGGGTAGCAGAGAGCTGGGATTAAAATCCAAGTCTGACTGAATCCAAATCATATGCCATTAATATCTACTGACTCCTCCCTACACCTTTTCTGGAAAGAAAAACTGAAATACTACTTAGAACCCTAGGATCTGAATCACTATAGACTCTGACTTGAAATTCAAGGTGCATTAAGATGTCCATCTCCAGGCTCAACAAGAGCTCCTCAAGAGCCAGGTACTCAAGGGAGGAGATTGGCTGGGCACCAGTTCCATCTTGCTGCAGGCTCTCTGTACCCACCACCCGGTCCCCACACCTGGCTTCCTGACCTGCTGCTTGAGTCAGCTTCCTTTGGCCATCTGCCCAGTTCCTTGAGCTGGGAGTGCTTCCCTCTGACCTGCAGCATAAGCAATCACCTGATATCCCGACACTTGGTCCCCACCGTCAGTTGCGGATCTACAGAATTACCTTTCTGACTTTTATACTGCCTGGGTGCTGTCCAGCCATAGAGTCCATCTCCAGGCTCCTCGTCCTTCAAAACGGTGTCATACTTGGATAGAGTTTCTGTGGCATAGATATCATCATCTTCCTCTTCCAGGGCACCTACACCAAAAGCCTTCCAAGACAAGATTTCACACTCAGCATAACAGGTTTTAGCGTACGTCTGCGTTAAAGCACACGGCTACTACAAGGATGTGACTGATCCCACCACGTTAGCACTTCACCATCACCAAGAGAGAAGCGAATGGGAGCCCCAGATTAATACATGGATCCAAGTCATTTGGAAAACAGTGACCAGAAGTGAACGGCATGCCTCCAGCGCTGGAGCTGTCCTCTAGGCTCAGACGCAGCCACGGGGCTGTGTCCTAGTGCAGGAAGAGGACTGGAGAGCGCACCCAAGCAGCACTGCAGAGGGAGAAATGGGGCCTCCACCGGGAGAAAGGCAGAATGTTTGATCAGTGTGTGTGGGCTACTCTAACAGCTGCTATCAGAACTCCTAATCTTTGTGGGAAATGGCCAAGAACAAGTATCATTTTTTTTGTTAAAAGGACGGGGGGTAAAAAATGTATAGGAAAGAAAAGGTAATTATGAAATGATAAAATAACCATTTTCTAAATGAATTTTAAGAAAGAACCTCTGACTCAATTTGAGAGGACAATCAGGAAAAGCTCTACATCTCCTCAAAGGTGAAAAGCAAGTCTCCTAGTAAAACACACTCCCAGGTCCTGACTTAGGACTTACAGGGCTAGGAAACAGTCGGAGAGGTAGTAAAACTTGGACCTGAGCTTGGCAGACTGTAATTCAACTACTAACTAAATCAAAGAGGTAAGTGTGGTTTTCTGCTCAGCCCCACAGGGGTGTGCTCCTGGGAACAGACAAACTCCAACCAGAACACTAGGTCACAGGGTCTCAGGAGCACATATTCAAATCAGGAAGGTGTGCTCTACATGCCTTTGGACAAGCACCTAAGGAAAATACAATCACTTTAAGGTCTTCATTTAGTCAACGAATAATGAGTGCCTACTATGGAGCAAACATAACATGGCAAGAATTCTCATTTGTTGATGTTTCCATGTTCTTAAAACAGAAATGGTTTTACCTGGCCTGAAATTCCCAATTTTCTTCCTTTATTCACTCCAATATCTCCAAGAAGGTTGTTGGCTCCCTCGGGTCCCCCACTGAATAGATTAAAATGTTCTCCCGAAGTTCCAAACAGTGCTTGGTGGGGATCCAGGCCCTTGTAAGCCAGTCCATGTACATTATCTTTAGGTGTGAAATCCACGGGTGTGACGTCTTTGGGTGCAAAGGTCACATTTTCTGGCAAGTAGTCATCATCTTCCTCCTATTTCCAATGTTTAAAAAGTGGAATGAAGGTGAGTCACTGCCTGGCATAAAGCTTATAAAATACTATTTTCAAATGCAGTGATTAATTCCAAACAGGACAATTATCAAACTTTCATTTCTGCTGTTACAAAAGACTAAATCAAGTCCCTGAACAAATGGTACCGACACAAACAACTCCATTTGAAGAATCTGAATAGACTTGGGGCATCTATGGGGCTGGCATGTTGCTGAATACATTATCTGACAGAATGAGGGTAATTTTAGGGTACGGGCATTTCCCTACAAGGGGATCTGACTGATTTCTAAAATTGTTTCTGACCCTAAAATTTCACATTCATAAAGTAACAGATGCCACTGTACCAAACTAAAGGTCAGACATCCCACATAATACCTCAGATCCTTCAGAGCCTCCAGGGGGTAATGCACAGCCGTAGATTTTTACTCCAGGATCTATAAAAAGAGATTCCAAATACATTAGTCAGGGGGGACTAACAATATAGAAACCTGACTCACTGACACACTTCAGAGGTAGATGGCTGAGCTCGTAAAAGGTGTTCACTGATCACTCGGGGACCAGCCCCAGCCCCACTCACACTCTGGCAATAATGCACACAGTGAGTAACCACCACTGCCCAGAATCATGGGGAATCTAAAAGTACTCCTGCCTCCAAGAGTTCACAGTCTGCCTGGGGAGACCAAAGGCCAGGAATAAAGAAAATAATCATGTTAAGTTATAACACAATTTTGGCAAGGGCAGGAAACTAGACCTTTCACATGCTCGTGGTGGGAATGTAAACCAGTACAATTCTTCCAGAAAGTTATTGTGCATTACACACACACACACACACACACAAAACTTAAACTATGTGCATACTGCTTGACCCAGCAATTTTATTTCCAGAAACATGTAACCATTAAAAAGTATGCTATAAAAAAAAAAAAGTATGCTGTGGACAATCCCACTCCTGGGTATATATCCAGAAAACATGAAAACTCTAATTCTAAAAGATACATGCACCCAATGTTCACAGCAGCACTCTTTACAATAGCCAAGACTTGGAAGCAACCTAAGTGTCCATCAACAGATGAATGAGTAAAGATGTGGTGTGTATGTATATATATATACACACACACAAAGAAATGTTACTTGGCCATAAAGAAGAATGAAACATTGGCATTTGTAGCAACATGGATGGACCTAGTGATAATCATACTAAGTGAAGTAAGTCAGAGAAAGACAAATATCATATGATATCACTTATATGTAAAAATCTTTAAAAAATGATATAAATAAACTTATTTATAAAACAGAAACAGATACAGACATAGAAAACACACTTATGGTTACCAAAGGAGAAACGGGGGAGAGGGAAGAATTAGGAGCTTGGGATTAACAGACACACACAACTATATATAAAATAGATAAACAACAAGGACCTACTATATAGCACAGGGAACTATATTCAATATCTTGTAATTATCTATAATGGAAAAGAATACACACACACACATATCTGAATCACTTTGCCATACACCTGAAACTAATACATTGTAAGTCAACTATACTTCAATAAAAAACAGATTAATAATAAATACATAAAGTATGCTGTAGAATTCATGACAATCAATACACATACCAGGTTTCTGTCGGCGTGGTCTTCTCTTTACTCGAGGGCCAATTCCTTGTCCTTCCTTCCAACCCATTTTTCTTAGCAATTCAAAACCAACAGAGAATCTAGGATATCAAAGTACTGAAAATGAACTTCTTTTTAAAATGCTAGAGAACAGTAGGAAATAACCAACTCACACAGCTGTTGCGCCTGAGCCCTTTCCCCGATCTGTGCCAGAACTGCACGGCCCTGCTATTCCCGCCCCAGCTGATGGGACTTGGGGTACACGTCTGACCTGGGGAAGTCGACCAGATGCCCCTTCCCCCAGGCCTTTGGGATGGGCACATAGGTCATCTAGATGGTCCCCGTCAAGCAGGTGACCTGGGAAAGCATGACAGTATGAGGCTGCTACATCAGGCCACATGCCCTGGAGCAGAACAAGGAGGTATGCAGAAAGAAAGGGTCGAAGGAGGGCGACAGGAGACAGTCCTTAAGGTCTGAGAGGCAGGAGGCAGGAGGGAAGCCACCCCAGTTCCTAATGGCTCTCCAGCCTCTATGAGCCCAGTAGCCTAACCAGTGGCTGGAGCTCCAGAACACTCCATGTAGTAACAGTGTGAGGTCCTTTCGGCAAAACCCTCTTGTGCACTCCAGCCAGGCTAAGAAGGCTTCCCTACCTGTAACCAAACTATCCCTAAGTAAGATCATCATACATATGCAAGGCAGTAATGCCAAGACCGGAAAAGTCAGAGTTAAATTCTTCTTACTTTGCTGGTGTTATGAGGTCATCCAGCAGAGTGGCTCCAGGAATAGGGGCAGTAGCAGCTGCTAACTGTCTGGCCTTTTCTCGTATTCTGTCTTTGGTTTTAGAAGCAAAATCATCTGTGGTAACAATCGCTTTAGGTGCTATCCCAAATTCACTAAGATCCTTAAAAAAATTCAAACAGTATTACTTACGGTATTCAGAAAGTCATTAAACATGATGTATCACATAGCTTTGTTTCTTAAAAAAAAAAATACAGTTAAAACTATGAAATTGAGTTAGGGGTCAACAGAGCAGCTGATTTACACGTTGACTTTGGATAAGCTAAGGCCAGTGTCCGAGGACAGAGGCATGACAGCGGCCAGTGAATCTACACAGGCCCTGACAAGCTAGGAAGACAGGAAGGGCTGTGTTCTTCATTCTTCTTGGGCAGTATCTCAAAGGTCAGTGTGAAGAGGTCACATCTTAGAGTTATAGCCTGCAAGCATTTGTGAGCACCTACATGCCAGGCCTGGAGTTAAGTGCTTCTGCATTTACTGGAGCATTACCGTCCACTCCCTGTCCAACAACCACTGCCCCTTCCTCTTTCCCCACAGAGCCCAGATGTTATCCGGCATAGGTCTTGCTCTGAGCCACCATGCACTCCAGGAATGGTGTCCGTGGGCTGTGTGTGTTCGGGCAGGGATGAGGTTAGGGAGTAGGGGTTCATGTCTTATCCAAGCCAGTCATTCTGATCCCATTTCCCTCCCCAGGGACTGCTTTAACAATGGGCATGTAAAACAGTGCCCTGGGGCAGATGTGAGGGAAAATGCATCATTGGATTTATATGAATAGTTTCTTTGCTCTCAAAAAAAGATTCCAGGAAAAAAGTCCTCCTTCCCTTGGATAATATCCCAGATGTACCACCTGGAGCTACTGCAGCCACCTTGCACCTATGAGAAGAGCTCGTGTAAGAACAAGCTAATATGCAGAAGATGACTGAGAATCTGGGGCCTCGCTGACATCTAGACTTCTTGTTCCATGAGATATGTTTCCTTACAGATTATGCTAGTCACCCAGGAAGGGGACCTCCCCTTGCCTCTTACCTGCAGCCTAAAGCATGCCCATATAAGTATTTTACTTCATCTTTATCACAAAGGAACCCATGACTAGGTTCTAAGGTAACAGAGGTTTAATTTTACAACAAAACGGAGCCCACCCTGCAGACTGGTAGGACCACTTTAGAACCCCTCACCACTCCCAGGTACCCCTAAGAAGTTGGTGGTCAAGGTCACCTTAACAAGGTGACCAGATGCCTGCACAGGGCTTCTTTCATTCCTTTCTCTAGTCTAGTCACCCACTGTCCCTTTAACTGCAGTGCATGTAAAAGTCACTGTGGAAAGCTGTGGACTCAGCTCTGCGGACACTACACTTTCAGGGCAATTGGGGCTTTTTCAAGTAAACCTGCCTGTACATGACTTTCCCCTTATACTGCTGGCTTTAGAAGCTGGCACCAGCATGAGGCCTTACGCCAACGAACAAGAATTCATGGATGTAGAGGCACTGTGAGGTATAAGTACTGAAAGGATAATCTTACAAAGAAGAAATCATACACTGAACTTTCTGGGGAAAGAGACAGCACTACAACCACCAACTGCCCACATCCCACCGGTAAACTGGCAGTTGAAGTTCTGCACACCCACCTCTTCATCCATAAAATCTTCAGGACCAAGAACAGATCTGTCTGCTCTGTTCTGTCGTGAAGACACGAAGGAAGAGGGTGTCCATCCTTG
Organism: Camelus dromedarius; assembly: GCF_036321535.1. Taxonomy (NCBI): domain Eukaryota; kingdom Metazoa; phylum Chordata; class Mammalia; order Artiodactyla; family Camelidae; genus Camelus; species Camelus dromedarius. The sequence continues at coordinate 63,183,172 of NC_087444.1, read as the reverse complement.
AAAGAAAAGAGTTTAGAACATTATAATCCTAGATAGTATTTTGGTTTATAACCAAATAATGAAATAACACATACGGACTTGAAACCTCCAATAACCACAATCTCTTAGCTACTTCCCATCTCACTGCACACAATGACATAACTGTTCCACATAAACCTTTTATTAATCCTCATCTCTCCTATTGTCAGCACTTATTGGCTACAGTGAGGTTTCCCCATAAGAATTTGCAACCAAGAAAAATCAAATTATACATTGAAAATTAAACTCTGAAAGGAACACAAGCAGATCTGAGCAGAAAGAGGCAAGGTCCCCTTAAAAGGTAGGACCACTCAGACCACAGGAAGAGCTATATACACTAACACACTAACGTATCAAAGAAACACTACCTCATGGTGTTAGTCAGCTAGGAAAGAATTCAACCTGGCTGGTCTAAGAGCAGGCCTTGGCCATACCAGGCCCCCAATCCCATCAAACACCCAAGTCCCATAACAAGCACCCCTGTCCCCCATCCACAGTTATCAAGCATATGATGTGCTTATACGGGAAAGATGCACTTGGAGGTGAAATGTATCTGTTACCTTCTAAGACAAACTTTCTTTTAGTTTTCTCTAAGAGTGACACACCTCCTTTCTGACTTCCCATAAGAGTCTTGGGGAGCTGAGGAGTATGGGGCGGGCCTATTTTTGGTAGGTGGGTGGAGGAGGTTTCTGGGCCAACCTGGGAGAAACCCCAGGAGAGTGAAGATCAACTCTCCCAGGCAATACCCTGGGCCCAGCACCTTCCTCTACTTTGGATTTCCATAGTCTTCGCCCTGTGTCTGCACTGTCCTTGAATCTGTCACTGTCAGGTAAGGAGATGATCCAGTGTGTTACCGTATCACAGTCTACCGGTGATGACTGATCATTTGAGCTAATCTTACTTTTAAATTATAATATACAGCACAGCCATAATTATAACAATCAGCAACGTATTCATGTACTTCTTTCTTTACAAACTCTACTGCCATTTTTAAAGTTTTAATAAGTGTGCTACTTAAAAGTGCCTTAATTATCTTGTTTTGCTTTTCTTAATAATAAGGCTGAATATTCCACATAGCATTTCTATCTGCTCTGGAGTAAAGTGTTCAAATACTTTGATCATTTTCTTATTGTACTGATCTTTATACCTTGTGTATATTGAACTTTAACCATCTTATTTACCCAAACTATTTTCCTTAAATGGCATTTTTTCTCCTTTTCTTGCATTGTTTTCATCTTTATTTTACTATTGTTATTATATATGAGTTGTTTTTTTTTTAATATATAGGAAAGATCTGGCCTATCTTGTTCTTAATAATTGCTACATGAGTTAATCAGTTCATCTTCCACTCATATCTGCAATACATAAGCCATTTTCTTCCAGTTTCTTTACTTAAAACATTTATAAAAATATACATAACTTTAAACAACACAGAAGTTATTATATTGCGTAATGGGGAGATTTTGATTTTCCTCCAGGTCGAGAACGTGTACAGACAAGTGATGCTGTGGTCCCTGATATCGGGGAGAGAGCAGCTCTGACCCTCAGTGTCCTCATCTACAAAACAGCTGTCACTCCCAGTCACTGAGTAGTGTGAGATGACGATTACCTGAGTAAATTGGTGTGAGAGCACTTCATGCTTGGCAAGATACAATATAAAACGGAAGTCACTATCACCATATAATCATCTGGTTAGGATGTATCTTTTTTTTTTTTTTTTTTAAGTGAAAGAAACTCTTTCACCTTCAAGTCATAATCAAAGAAAACACACTCTGGAAAGAGTCCAAACATTCAAAGAACACAAAAGACTACAGTGTGAGGACTAAAATGTTCAAAGACATTTTTTAAAAAGGGAGAGGTGGGGGAGAGGAGCAAAAATCTTATGAGACTTCAACCATTTGCCTGAGCCATAAAGTAGCTTTACGTAGGAAAATCCTACCTTCTTTTGAGCCAACAGTGTTGAAGTAACCAGCAGAGAAACCTCCACTAAAGGCTCCATGAAACCGTTTATACCTTCCTTTTTCATCTCTGACGGTCTGATCTTGAAGAGGAATTGGTTTCTTTGGTCTCTCACCTAAAAAAGAATATTTTGAATGAGAGAGAAGAGAATGGTGAGTTAGAAAGAATTTAGGGAAAAGATCATTTCTTAAACATAGCTTGTTCACTTCTTCTAACTTCAAGTATAACAATTTTGTTTTTATTGTTCTTTTGGAGGGGGGAGGTAATTAGGTTTGTTTATGTATTTTTAATGTATTTTTTAATTAATATTTTATTTTTTAATGGAGGTACTGGGGATTGAACCCAGGACCTTGTGCGTGCTAAGCACACACTCTACAGCTGAGCTATACCCTCCCCCTCAAATACAACAACTTTAATTTGCTATTCCTAGCCCTTAACTGCTTATATAATTCAGAACACCATATTTTATCAAGCTTCTTTATAGTTCTAAGACACTTATAGATTATCTCTTATTTATGTTAGAAATATGTTTTAGCATAAATGGCCTGCCTTTCCCACTAAGTTCCATTATGAAAACTGAATTACATTGGGGGGAGGGTTCAAACAGACAGAGGTGAAATCTGCTGGCAGTAAAGAAGGTAAGTTGCTGGGGTGGCACATGGCATCCAGAGGTTTTCAATATCTCTTCTAGAACTTCATAGCATCCCCAACTCCAGAATTTTTCCATTGGTACTATCCAATTTCCCCAAATCTTAAGAGTGTTCTTATTTCTGGGACTCTCCTGATTCCACAGTTACTGTTCTTTAAACTTACTCCTTTTCCTCTCCTGCTGAAAAGGGCTGGGTTGCAACATCACACAAGTGAAAAGGAACTCAAAACATCTTAGCCTCACCTAAAAATTCCTTAGGTTTAAAGTTTCAGGTACCATGAAACAAATTACTGCCTCATTTTATCAACTCCAATTCAAAATTCTGAATCTACTTAAAATTAAAAGTAACCATCAAGTTATTTTCAAATATTCAATACTGAAAGCAAGTTCCACATTGTGCTGTACACCAGAAATTGACACATTGTAACTGAATGTACTTCAATTAAAAACAAAAAAGAAAGAATGTTAGTTCCACAACAGTTAAGCACGTGGGGTTGAGAGACACAGCATTCTGCATTTTAAAGCCAAATCCACCTTTACTAGCATCAGGGCTTTGGTCATCATAACTTCTCTGTTCCTCAATTTCCTCTTCTGCAAAATGGGGATGACACTAACAGTAATATCTATTTCATAGAGCTGTTATGCAAATTGGATCAGATAATGCCTGGAAAGTGCTTAGCAAGAAGAGGGATACACAATAAATACCCTTCAAGTACTAGCTGTTGTTGTTGTTATTATTATTATTATTACCATTACTATTACTATTACTATTATTATTACATACAGTAGGTAAGATGTGTCCTAAAGCCCATATATATCTGTCGCTTCAATAAATAAGCCAGTTACTACTTCTGGATGATGAAAAAAAAGTAAAGAAACTTCTAGCCTCATAGTCCTAAATTTTTACTTGTAGCTTATGGAGTCTTTGGGTCATTTTTAGAATATAACCCACAGCAGGGCAGTCAAGAGCTTAGGTTCTGAAGACAGGAGATCTGGGTTCAAATCCCCCTACCCTACTACTTGCTAGCTTTTTGATCTTGGACAAGTTACTTGATCTCTCTAAGCCTCAGCCTCTACAACTGTAAAATCAGGGTAATACGGGACCCACCTTGTAGGATGGTGCTGAGGATTAAAAACCACATGCAGAGAGTTGAGCACAGTGCCTGGCCAGAGCAAAGCTCAGTTAATATCAGCTACAGTTTCATTTTACTCTAAGGAACTGAATTACAACTTGGGTCCCACAATCCAAGATTTTCACCATTTCTTAAAAATGCAGAACACACACTCCACTCCTGCATGTGCACCTGGCCTGACTCATGGCTGAGGTGGGGTTACCTCAATCTCAACCTCAGCACTGTTGACACTTTGTGCTGGCTAATTCTTAGTTGTGGGGGACTGTCTTGTACACCATACGATGCTTAGCAGCACCCCCAGCCTGGAACACTAGATGCAATAACATCCTTCTCCCAAAAAAGCATGACAACCAAAAATGTCTCTATACATTGCCAAATGTCGGGGGGGGGGGGGCAGCAAAATCATCCCTGGTTGAGAACCACCAGGCTGAGGTGACAGAGGATAGTTCCTGCCAATGCTAGGTTCTGCTCTTGCTCTGTTCTCCAGATGCCCCTGATCTGGAAGCAAGATCTGCAGACAACTAAGTACAACCTGACAGCAGATGATGAGGGCCACTCAGGGTGGCTGGCTAGGTCCCACAGGCCTCCTGAAGAGGAGGGGCCACCTCTAATCACAGCACAGGAAAACTCCAGGGAGGAGGTGACATTTCAGCCTGGCCCTGTTATAATTATTGTTACTAATAACAGCTAATCCTTTCCTTTCACACCTGTTGTCTCATTTGTCATACTCTGATAAGGATGCTCTGATTAAGTAACTGCCCTAAGGTCCACACCTAATAAGCAGAAGTCAGATCTCAACTCTGCCCCTAAGCCAAGAATGCAACTCATTCTGTCCTCAACTTGTTCCCCACCAAAAGTTTACTGAGGGCCTTACTGTGGAAGCAGCCCTGTTCTAGACACTGGGTGTGGAAAAGTAAACACAACTCCATCACTGCCCCAGGGCGCTCAGAGCCCAGAAGAGGAGACCTGCATGTACAGGAATTCTTCTGACAATGTGCAAGAACCACAACACCAGAGTCACCCGAGGCATGAGCAGAATTTGACAGCTGCAGATAGAGACACAATTCCCCACAGAGGCGTTAACTCCATCAGTAAACAGGAGGTCTAAAAGGGTAGGTCAGATGTTTTGAGAAAGTAGTCTAGTCTGACTGACAGAAAATGGAACGGGAGGGGCAGATAGTGTAGAGGGCCTTGAACGTGGTACTGCGGGGGTCTGTGGTATGTCCTGTGGGGGAAGGGAGCCACAGACAGCTTTATATGGGAGAATCACAGCAACAAGGAAGAGGAAAATGGACCAAAATTAATCTGAGGGCAGGATGAACTGAAGATGAGGAGAGTTCTACAGCCAAGTGAACTTGTCTAAGGAAAGAGTAAATACACACTGTTGTCCCTTCCTTCCAGGCTGGAGGGCCTCTGTGTCTACGTGTGACAGTTCGGCCACTGTCTCTTAACCAATAAACCATTCTGTGAGAGCCAGCAACTTTAATTAAGTAATGGAGTCTCTCCTCTACCAGTGTTTGTCTAACCTGTCACTAAAACTTCAAAGCAGGAAGTAAAGGTGGTTATTGGTCTAGTATGTTATATTGTAAAATGTAGTCAGAGTGCATTTAAACTTCAAAGGGCTTAGGAAACAACCAATCAATCCTCAAAAACTCCTAGTACTGAGAAGTTAAAGGACAATTTTAGGCCAGGAGGAAAAAAAAAGTCCCTTCCTTCCACTTCAAAAGTCTGGCTAGACCATTAGGCTTTGTTTTAGGTTTTGTACACCATCAAAACAGGAAGAATTTGCTCTACACTGGAATTTGACACAACATTGTAAAATGATTATAAATCAATAAAAAAAATGTTAAAAATTTTAAAATTTTTTTTAAAAAAACAGGAAGAATTAGAAAAATACAGGTCAAATAGTTGATGAATTACAGTATGTCACTTCACAAGGAAACAATCTCCAGACCAGAAATATAGGAATGACACAAACTCCTGCCTAACATGGCTGTCATACTCTCCACCCATGCATGTTTAACCCTGTCCTCTTCCTGCATACCTAAATTCTAACCAGTTTAAGGGATCCCATCCTGCTTTCTTAGGTTTCCCTGTTAGCTTGAGTAGGTTATTTCCTGTCTACATCACACACTTTATCACTTGTGAACCTTGTAATTTTGTTCTCAACTAGATTTGAAACTCCTTAAATTAAGGATCCTTGTCAACAAATTTCTTGAGATCATGGGGTGACGTGTTTGCCAATAAAGTGAACGTGATCTTATTGCATTAAAGAAATACAGTCTAAAATGATGGACGTATCAGTGATGGCTCTGCTCTACCCACACTCTGGTCCCATACTTGGAGAAAGGCTTTGACAAATTAGGGTTGAGGGGACTCTAAACTGAAAGAGAACTGAGGATGTTGAGTGCAGTACAGAGATGTCTTAGAGGAAATGCAAGGGGTGTTGTTTTATTTGGTTTTGTTTTAAGGGTGTTTTTAAACACATAAGCAGCTTTCAGGAGACAAGCATTTCTCTGTCTTTTGTAACCAGAGGGCAGAAACAAGGGCAGCATCTTGCAGAAGCTTCTAATGATTAGACCTGTTTGCAGGGAATAAAAGGTAATCAGCAATGTCCCAGAAATACAACTACACTGACATGATGGGGAAAGGGGAGAGTCTGCAAAAACTCCTAGCTCACCGTATTTCCTCTGCCTTTCCTGCAGGGCTAGCAGTGCCATCAGTCTTTACTGGCCAGTCAATCCATACTTCACTGAACAAATCAAGTCGTTAAGTGGATAAGATCAGAAACATGCCCTCACCCCTACATTCACCTTGCCCTCACCCCTACATTCCACCAGCAAGTCCGGTCAGCTCTGCTTTCAAACTACATCTCAACCCAGAGTACTACCGTCCATCGCCACGGCCAACACTCCAGTGCAAGTCACCATCATTGCCAGGCCTCTTTGTGCTAATCTCCCTACTTCACTCTTGCCCACCCCTAACCTGCCTACCCTCAAAATCGAGGTCATAATCTTTAACACATACATCCCTCCCTGTGTAAACTGCCCCGTCCCCACGACTTTTCTACACTTAGTATAAAATACAAACTCCCTGACCACACCAAGTGAGATCCAACCCTCTGATACCATCTTCTACCAGCCGCCCCCTGGTGCTGTTTGCTCCACCCACATCAGGCCTGCTTGTCCCTCAATTTGCCAAAACAGCTCCGACTTTAGAGCCTTTGCACTTGTTCGCTCTGCCCAAATTGTTCGTCCCCCAGATCTTCATACGGTAGGTTCCTTCTTTGTTTCAAGTCTGAGCTCAAATGTACTCTCCTAAGAAAGACACTGCCTGCCCACCACCCCCGCGTCCCGCTCTCACACGTCTGTCATCTTTCTATTTCCCATCCCGCCGGGCCTCCCATCCGTCCCTCCAAAACGTGAGCACCGGGAAAGCACAGCGCCCGCCGCTCCGGTCGCTGTACGCAGGGCCCGCAGCAGAAGAGACTTTTCCCCAGGCTAGACAAGGTATGGAACAGGATTGTGCGTTTCTGCCCAAATTTTAGACCCCCTGGCCTGTTTTCCACAGACCCCGGCGTCCAATCTGGCCCGCACCTTCTTCCAGGGGCTCCAGGCCTGTCCCATAGCTGACCAAATCCTCATCGCCGTCGCTGTCCAGCGCCGCCATCCTGCTCCCTTCCGGGCCCCGCCCCCTCGCTACGGAGGCCTCAGCGGGCCAAATCTCTTTCGCTCTTTCTTCTCCGCGAACCGAAGACGCTCTAAGCGTGAGATTTCGGAACACGCTCACCTAGCCCGGCAAGCCTCTCGCCTCGGTTCTGCGCCTGGAGGTTCTCAAACTCGTCTTATGGAAGGCGAACCTGGGCAGGAGCGCGCGCGCGCGCATACACACGCGCCCGCGCACACACACACACACTCTGTATATATCACCCTTAGGTTTACATAAGCGGAGTCCCCTTCCAGGCCTCTGAAAGGATTATTCACAGACACGAGAACCCTGATGGCCATGGTGAAGGCAGCTTGGGACAACACTTGATCAAGGAGAAAAATAAAGGAAGAAGAGATTAAAAGAAAAGGAGGGGAGAAAGGGGTTGGGGGAGGGAGAGGAAAACAGGAATACAGAGAAAAACGGAAAGAAAATTGGAAAGAGAAAGAAAAAGAGAAAAAGCAAGCAGAAAAGCAAAAAGTGAAGTGAGGTGGGGTTAGTGACGCTGAGGGCCGCCTTACTGAACCTAAAGAAACAAACTTCTGTCAAATGGGGCGCCGTTATCCTACCCCAAACCTCCTTCTTAGAGAAGAGAGAAATGAAACTCAGCTAGTAAGAGGTAAGGCTGAAATGAAAACCAGACCCTAAGCCCAGGTTTTCAAAACGTGAGTTAAAAGTCTGCGTGAGGATGTTGTTAAAACGGCCCTCTTACCCATCCCCCAGGCCTCCTGAATCAGAATCAAGCACACTCTGGCCTCAGGGCCTTTGCATTGACTGCTCCCTCTGCTTGAAATGTTTCTCTCCCACACACCCCCCCCCCTCCCAGATACCACGCGCTTGACTCATTGCCTCACCTCTTTCATGTCTCTGTTCAAAGGTTACTTTCTTAGTGAAGACTTCTCTATTTTTAAAACAACCCTTAAGATCCGTGCGCTGGGCCCTGGAGCGGGACCCGGCGGGGGAGGGGTGGGGCCAGAGGGTGGGAGGGATGGGCGGGGACCGGGCGGGGGTCCAGGCCCAAGCGCTGGAGACCCCAGTCCCCGGAAGGAGGGATCCCTGACCCGCCTGGGCTCCGCTTCCAGACGAGAGGGTCCGGAGCGCCCAGCTCCCCGGGGCTTCGCCGGCCGGGGGCTCTGGGCTGCGACGCAGCGCCGCATCACTGGCGAGGCCTCGGGTGCCCGCTGACCCTGAGCGGCTCCTCCAGCGATGTGACTCAGCCAAGTGCCCTTGGCTCTCCGGGCCCACCTTCTCTCTGTAAAACCGCGGAGCTGTCTGGACCACGTCCCTGCTCCCTCCTCCAGGCTAGGCTGTTTTCGCTCTGCCTGTGACCGACATGGGGCCTTTGTAGCCCGAGGCCTTCTTAGGAGGCCTTAGCTCTGCCAGGCCCACACCCACAGAGTGCATTAATAAACACTCATAAAGGTATTTACCATTTTGCTTGTGAAAAGAAGGGAAAAAGAAAAAAAAGAAAAAAACCAACCCTTACTCTACTATATATTTTATATGTTAAAATGTGTATTTTAAATTTTTGTTTTATGTATTTCATATTACCCTAAGATACATTTTCTGCAACACTGAACACCTTCCATAATTTGGTTTACTTATTAGGTCTATTGTCTTTCCATTGGAATGTAAGCTCCAAGTAGACAGATTTGGGCCAGTTTTTTTCTTTGCTGTATCAGAGCTTAGAACAGTGCTTGGAATGTAGTAAGCACTCAAATAATTTTGAAGAAAAGAATGAATAACTGATTGAGTAAGTCATTGTCCATGACTTTAAAAAAAAAAAAAGTTATTTTAAAAACACAGCCTAGAAGCTTTTGGCAGGTCTCCCATTGAAAAGTGGAGTCCATGTCTCCTCCCCTTGAACCTAGGCTCCATGACTGCTTGACCAAAAGAATACAGTGAAAGGATAATATAACATTGCCCACACCCAACCTTTAAGAAACTGGTAGCTTCAACTTTCTGTTTCTTGGGATGCTGGCCCTTGATGGACCCAGCCTCCATTCTGTGCGGAAGCCTAGGCCATGAGGAGAGGCTATGTGTGGGCATTCCAGCCCATGACCCAGCCAAGGTTCCGGTTAACAATCAGTATCAATCACCAGACACGTAAGCAAGGAAGACTCAAAATAACTCCATTCTTGGGAGGGTATAGCTCAAGTGGTAGAGTGCTTAATTAGCATGCACAAGGTCCTGGGTTCAATCCCCAGTATCTCCTGGAAAAATAAATAAATAAATCACCTGCCCCCTCAACAAAAATTTTAAATAAATAAATTAAATTAAGTTAAACACACACACACACACACACCCAAAATGACTCCTTTTCTAACAACCATCTGACTATGACTGTATAGACCACAAGCAAGAACCCCCTAGCTGAGTTCAGTCACCTCTGGAACCATGAGCGATAATAATAAAATGATTGTTCTTGTTTGGACCCATTAAGATTTGGGGTAGTTTGTTAACATCAATAGGTAACTGGAATGACATAGATGATAGAAAACTATAAAGCATTTAAAAATGCTGATGGAGAATGATCGCCAACATATGCTGTTAAATGAGCAAAATCAGAGGAGACAGAGTACACAGGGTGTTGCCATTTATATTAAAAGAAAACATAAATTGCCAAATATATTGTGGCCATTATGTCTACAACATAGGGATACAGTACATCCACAAATATGCTATAATATATCTGAATTGAACTCCCCAAAGAAAGTGATAACAGTTGTTGCCACTGATCAAAGGAAATCAGGGTAAGAGAGATACATGTATACAGCATTGTACCATTTGAATTTTTATTTTTAGCTACCTCCCTGGTATTGTTTCCAAAACACTTTTTGTCTGTGTCTTAGTTTTCATTTTAAAGGTTTTTGTATGTATTAGCCCCTTTCCTTCCTTGAGAAATTTTAAGTACAAAAGGGAAAGCATCCATCTTTGTTTCTTGAAGCCCTGCAGGGACCCAGCATCATCCTTTGACTATCAACTGTCAGTGGGAATAAATGTAGATATTGAAAGTAAAGAAGGTTGGGGGCTAGTCCATACACATAGACAAATCATGAAGCTCCATGATTTTATTTATAAACTACCTCCAACTAATTTTCTTACAGCTTATTGCTACTAAAGAGGCAAGCAAAAAAACAATAAATTTATTACTGAAAGTTTATTTAACTGGATTTCTGACAACCACAAGCATTTGGTGAAACAGTAATAACCAATCTTTCTGGTCTTCAGAAGGAGCGACTGGGTGCTTCATCTGCAACCCTTGTCACTTACGTACCCAATGCTCCCGATTCTTGGCATCAGGAACCTACAAACAATGCGTTTTTATGCAAAGCTGTAGAAGCATTAATACCATATACCCTTCCTTCCTTACTCAGACAAGTAAGAAAGCACAAATGTCAGGATCTTATCAGGAAACTGCACATAGGAAAATGAGCTGAATAACCTGGGCAGGGAGTAATTTCTTCCTCATGGTCCACACATGAGTGTTGGCAGTGGGATGGTTATTCATGACATACAAAGAAAACTGCTCTATATCTTGGCTATTGTATATAGTGCTGCTATCAACATTGTGTGTCTTTTCATATTAGAGTTCCCTCCGGATATATACCCAGAAGTGTGATTGCTGGATCATATGGTAAGTCTATTTTTAGTTTGTTGAGGAATCTCCATACTGTTTTCCATGATGGCTGCACCAAACTACAGTCCTACTAGCAGTGTAGGAGGGTTCCCTTTTCTCCACTCCCTCTCCAGAATTTATCATTCATGGACTTTTGAATAAAAGTCTGACAGGTGTGAGGTGATACCTCATTGTAGTTTTGATTACACAATAGCCAAGACATGGAAGCAACCTAAATGTTCATCGACAGATGATTGGATAAAGAAGTTGTGGCATATTTATATAATGGAATACTACTCTGTCATAAAAAAGAATAAAATAATGCCATTTGAAACAACATGGATGGACCTAGAGATCATAATTCTAAATGAAGTAAGCCAGAAAGAGAATGAAAAATACCGTATGATATCACTCATATGTGGAATCTGAAAAAAAGAAAAAGGACACTATGAACTCATCTACAAAACAGAAACAGACTTGCAGACTTAGTAAACAATCTTATGATTACTGGGAACAGAAACAGACTCACAGACTTAGTAAACAATCATGGTTACTGGGGAAAAGGGGTGGGAAGGGATAAATTTGGGAGTTTGAGATTTACAAATGTTAGCCACTATGTATAAAAATAGATTTTAAGAAAGTTCCATCTGTATAGCACAGGTAACTATGCTCAATATCTTATAATAACCTTTAATGAAAAAAATATGAAAATGAAAAAAAACTGCTCTGTATGCTTGTGAATCAGTCACTCATTTTTTTCCCCACTGAATATTCTTATTGAAATACAGCATATGTACAGACAAGTGCACAAATCATAAGCACACAGTTCTGTGCATTTTCACAAAGTGAACACACCCATATAACAACAGGTAGATCAAGAAATAGAAATTTTCCAGACTCCCAGAAGCAATAATCCCAGAACAGATTAAATTTATCTATTTTGTCCTTTATAATAAAATGGAATCATACTGTATTTTGTCTGGCTTCTTCAGCTCAACAATATTTTTGTGAGTTACTTATCCATTCTAAAGCTGATGGGCATTTGAGTAGTTTCTCCCTAAGGGCTATTTTGAAAAGTGTAGCTATGAATATTCTTGTACATGTTTTATGGAGGACAGATGTACGCGTTTCTGTTGGGTATCTACCTAGACTTGGACTTGCTAGATCATAAGTTATGCACATATTCCTCTTTAGTAGAAAATGCCGAACAGTTTTCCAAAGTGGTGGTACAAGTTTACACTCCCACATGTAATGTATGAGCTTCTGGTTGTCCCACATTCTTTTGGTATTTTTTGCCATTCTGTCACTCATTTCTTTTTAATCCATAATCACTTCCTAATATGCCAAAATAAATCACAAAGGATTTAAATCCTCTTAAATCACGGAGAACAGTGTAGTGTAGCATAGTGCGTGGTGTAGCACCAGGCAGCCTAACTTACCAGACTGGTGACCTCTGAGCCACAGTGTCTTCCTCTGTAAAATGGGGATGATAAAGTACCCACTTCACAGGGTGGTGGACTGACTGAGATCATGCATGCAAAGTACATAGTATAGTGACTGGTATAGAGTGAGTATGCAATAAACTACTGCCCTGCATAAGACCATATTTCAGAGCTAGGGAAACTGAGGCCACAGGGATTAAAAGGATCTGGCCAAGGTGACTCAGTAGTAAAACCTGGTGTGGTTTTCTCAAGTCAGTCTTAAAAATTTCTAAGAATTTTTTCATAAAAATTGTAAAACTGGATCTACATTTACAATGAATTTTATTCACTTGTATTCACACATTATGAATTTTATTCACAATGAATTTTATTACCGTGTGATTTCTACTTCTAACTTGGCAGATTTCATCAGATTCTCCAAGAGAGGATGTAGGTCAGACTGCCCCCCAAGAAAAGCCCAGTGCTCCTTTTGTCACCAAGCAGGTCTTAGGAGGAGAAATTTGCATTTTACTTGGAGAAACTGAGTCCCTGAACAGTCAACTATTGGCCTCTGCCAGATGGTAAAACAAGGACTTGACAAAATAGTTGTTTGCAGTTGAGATTTTAACCTTTGCCTATCTCAGAAATTCCCATCCAACTCAACTCTTTTGTTAGGAACACAAGGACTCATTGGCAGTTCTTGTGACACATACCACCAACTGGTTAACAAATAGGAGGTTAGATGTTACTCTCCTGCTGGGTCAGCAGCAGCAGCTCTCATTTCCTGATCACAGCAGGATCAGAGATATGGGGTCAGGCCTAGGAGCCATGAGAATGTCTTGAGATGTCTGGTCCTACCCAGCCCCAAGGAGTGACACGCAGAATGCTTACGTGGCCAGGAGATGCCTGCTGGGATGCATAGAGAAGCACTTCTTTTTCTTGGAAGACACCCAGGAGATAGTCTCAGGGTGGACTGGTGTGTTTTTACCACCATATGTTCTTTTCTTGCTCTTATTCCTTTTTAATAAAAGAAGCAGCCCTCAGAAGGCAAAAGGGTTGGGCTAGATTAATTAGCAGATTTTGGTTCTCATTATATTTACTTAAATGTGTCTCTCCCTATAAGGCAAAATACTGCTGGTTTTCCCCTTGTGGTTATGACAGTTATCTTTTAAAATAAAGTTTGTTTAAATAAAATGAGTAATTTTAAAGGAGGCCAGTAAGACAATAATAGTACAAGTGACAAGTTTATATGATAAATTATAAAGACGATTGGAGCTTCAAGGTAGTAGAAGGAGATGACACAAATCTGAAGGCGGTAGGGAGTGATCGGAGTCAGCAACCCTGAACTAAAAACCTATCTCAGCCATTAATGGGGAGTGTGCCCTTAACCACTTCACGTTACTTCACTAGTCTTCTCACTTGTCAAACGGAGATTATTTAATCCTTTTACTTGCAGAAGGGTCGTGAGAATGAAACAGAATATCTGTAAACTTTTTGGCTAGAGTAGAGGTTCTATTAGTGATAACTTTAGTAGTAGTAGTAGTCGTTGTTGTTGTTTTATAAATGTAATAGAGTGACCCAACACCCCAAGATCCCTGAAACAGAAGCAGTTGTTTTTAAATCCCAGAGTGGGGAGGGGAGCAGATTAATTATAGCTTGACAGACAATGCTGAAATTAACTTGATACTCACTTCCCACCCTAAGAGACAAGGGAAGTTTCTGCAGCTACCACAGAGTTCCCCAAACACCTGTTCCAGCACCGGGCTGGTTAAGACAGTTCAGATTTCTCAGCATTAAAACAGGCTTCCCAGAAAACGCCTTTTCTTGTGCAGCATCTCAGAGCTGGCACATAGAGATGACTAGTTTTTCGTGTTTGTTTGTTTGACATTTGCTTGGTTGTTGTCACCGTTTATTTTAAACTCTCCAACACTCCAAAGGTAATTTTTTTTTTGCATGAGCTTTTGTCACTTTATTGTTAACCAATGAATGCTATACAAAATTACAGATGTAATTGTAACTTAATTGTAAAACACAAAATTATGCTAATGGTAAAAGCCTGTTGGAATTTGCCAAAAACTCATTAATATATTACATTTTTTTTAAATAAGAGAAGGAAACGCTTGGCTTGTTTTGAAAGCAGTGTTGTGTTATCTATCTACCTGTGGCATCTACCGCCACTGCCGTACTCAGCCGTTGCAGCTCAAAGGCGTCCCTTGGTTGGGGAGGGGGTAGGAACTGCAGGACAGCGGCCAGGAGGGGCGTGGGCCCGAGAGCTGGGGGGCTTCCCGCTCCAGCAGCACAGTCTCAGCCTCCTGTCTGCCAGACTTCTGCCCTCGAAGTCCACTGATCAGCTGGGAGTAGGAGAGAGGGCGGTGCGATCCCTGTTTCTAGGAGTCCTCCTTCGCTCCTAAGCTATCTGCGTCCCTAAAACGCAGCTAAGGGTTTATAACCCACTTTGTTGCAATACCTTCCACCACCTCGAGAGAGGGCGATCCGGCCCGATTCTGCAGTAGAGAAAACTAAGATTTCAAGTGGTTAAGAAACGTGCTCAAGGACATTCGCCGCGTCTGTTGGGCACGAAACGCCTTCCGGGGATCCCTCCTTGGGTGGGCTTCTCTTCCCTCGCCATCGGTGACCCCCAGCGGACCCGCTTAGTCTCTGCAGCGGGCGAGTTGGGGGACAGGGGGTAGATCGCCGCGCCAACCGGACTGAGACATCCGCCGAGGCCATAGGTAGCGCAGCCAACTCTCCCTCAGCGTCCCCGACCCGGCCCCGGGGTCCTTTTCGGCGAGAAGCTGTTCCTGACCGCTCCGCCTAGGGCCCAGCGCTCCCGCCGCATCCCAATGTGGCGTCAGGTCTGGTCACTGTCCCCTCGGCGTCCGCGTTCCTCTGTTGAGGAGCCGCGACTTCACCCGCGCACGCATTTACCGTCAAGGGTCCAGACGAGGGCCCGGTCCCCAATCCGGGCCTCGCTGCAGCCGCAGAGACCCCCGGCCCGCTCCGGCGCCAGCAGACTGAGATTGCAACGACACCCAGATTAAGAGCCTGAGGCGCGGGGAGAGCGGGCGACGAACCCGGGGTCTCCCGCACTCCGCTGGGCCAAACTCGCCTGGGGCGCCGGCTGCGGGAAACCAATCCGGGGCCGGGGCGGGGCCGGAGGCATGGTCTCGGTGGGCCCCTCCGGGTCTCCAGGGCTTGGAGCCTGTCCTCAGGCGTGGCTGGAGGGGCGGTCGCGCGGACGGGGCGGGACGGGGGCGGGGCCGGGCTCCCTCAAGGGCTGGCGCGCCACTGAGCTTCAGTCAGTGCCCCGCGCCCGCGCAACTAGCATGACCGATACACTGCTGCCCGCGGCTCCCCAGCCGCTGGAGGAGAGCGACGGCTACTTTCGGAAGGTGGGCAGCTTTGGGCGGGCTGGAAGTCTGCGGGCTCCAGACCTTTTCCCCCCGGGCTGTGGAACGCGTGGCTGGGGTCGACCAGGCCTGGAGGGGGAGGGGGCGTACTGGCCAGGGGCGCGCGGGGCGGAGGCTCGGGGTGAGGGGCGCGCCCGCAGTGCACCCGGCGCCCGAGAGCAGGTGACTTCCGGGGCGGGGAGGAGGGCGCCTGGAGCTGCCCCGCGCAGGTGTCGGCGGAGGATGGGGCCAGGAGGGGGTGCTCGGGGTCGCCCCCGCCGGCTGTCCCGCGCCCCTGGGGAAGGGATCCGTTTCTAGCGCTCTGGAGCCCTCGGCCTCGCGGCGTGTGGGGGACCTGAGCCCATCTTCCACCCGAGCGCTTGGCTGGGGCGCGTGGAAATAAAAGGAACACCCCAGGAGGGTTGGCGTTCCCACTTTGACTCTAGAATACTTCTAGTGTTCGCCTCTTTTACTTTTTAGAGGGTAGGAGGCCACCTCAGGCGTCGCCTCCTTCTCTGCCCCAAGTCACCCAGGAGGGCGTGCGCGCCACAGACGCAAGGGCCGCGGTCTCGCCGCTTCTCCACTTCAAGCTAAAGCGGATTTATCCGATTGTTGGAGATCTACGGGGAGTGCGGGCTCCGCGGGAGCTTGGCACATAGCGTGGGCTCCCTCCCAAGGGGTAACAAGTCTTCAGCTCTGTCCCTCAAAAGCGACCCCAATCCATGGAGCGGGGTTGCTAGGATGCCCACAGGTGGTAAGGCCTGGGCTACAAAGATGCTTTTGAGCCTGGGGTCACCGTGACACCTTCTATCCTTTCTCCTTATGGGTCCCTGTGAGTCTAAAAATAGCCTTTGGAACTTGGCCAGGCTTGACTGGGTGGGTTGAGAAATTGTTTTTTTATATATGACGGTCGGCAGAGTGCGTAATTATAAACAGGGAAGTGAAACTCTTTCCCACAGAACAATCAATTCTTAATTGTTCCATGCCTAAAGATCCGGTTGGTGAATGCACTTGGCATCTTCCTCCTTCTCCCTTGACATCTTCCTCCTTCTCCCTTGACGCTGCCTTTGGACTTTTGCTCTCTGGTGTGGGGCAGTGGCCCCAGGGGACAGGCAAGCGGGGACGCTGGAAACAGGTGAGGACAGAGTTGGAAAAAATCTTTTCGGTTAAATTGCTTTCAGCATTAAAAAAAAAAAAGAGTAGTTTTAAGGTATAGTTAAGTTAAAACATGTCATCATGGAATTACAGGATTACTTCTAATTATATGTGGCATTTGGGACAGAGGATCACAGGCCATAGAATTGCAGAAGGAGGCCAGGCCTGGGAATCCCTGATCTCAGCCCTAGGGCCTCAGAGCCTGATTGCCACTCCCACAAAATTGCTTTGTAGCCTCCAGCAAGTTGCTCCCTCTCTCTGGGATTTCATTTCCTCCCTGAATTGTTTGTCCTCTGAAGAGTGGAGATCTGGACCTCCAGCAACATCTGGGGGAAATGACAGAGGGAGGGGCAGAAGACATAGTGAACACCTGCAAGGGTTATGTTCCCTAGTCTTCTGAAACAGGTTTTCCAGGGCAGGATCTGCATAGGAAGGAAAGTGGATGGCAAGGAAGCTGTGAAAGGATTCAAAGCTAAGTGTTTTTAAGGTGCAGGTTCTCTGGTGGTAGATAAGAGAATAATGGGTGCAAAATAAGATGAATCACTGGTTTGCAATTAGAAATAATACCTCTTTTGAAAACGAGACCTGGTAATGATCATTGTGCTATGTCATACTAGTCCAAAGAATGTTCTTTGTGCAAGGTTAGTAGAAGGTGTTGATGTGGAACCCTCCCTGATCTGTGATCTAAGCCAGTTTGTCCTAAAACAAGTGCTTCTTGAATGAAAGAAAGGTAGACGTTACACAGGTGAAAAAGGGGAGGAAGAACACTTTGGGTAGAGAGAACAGCATAGGTGAAGGCATGGGATTGTGAGCACCTGTGAGTGAACTCTCTGGGGTGTGGAGGTGTAAATGGGAACTAGGCTGTTCAGGGGTCATGCATTCTGGGTGCATGGGAAGGGAACCCAGAGATCCATAAAAATGTTTAATGCAGGACCAGACATGTGAGATTTATGTCACAGAAAGACGACTTTGACAACTGAGTGGTCAGCGGGTGGAGGATGGGGAAGAGGCAGTGGTGGAGCCAGGCAGGGAGGAATGGGGAGGGTTTATCCCCCTCTAATCCTCATTGTCTCCGCCCTACTCTGATACCGACCACTGATGACTTTTCAGTTGGTTATGTAAAGTACAGCCTCATCACTCATCCTTTCCACCAGCTTGCAGCCCCTAACTCAAACCAGGGGTCCAGACTAGATGGAGGCAGGGATTCCAGTGGGGAAAGTGGAATGATGAGAGCCTGAGCTAAGTGGGGGTGGAAAGTACTAACGGACAAGATATGGTGGGGGAAGATGCTGCGGGACAGGAGCCCAAAACGTCTGCCTTAGGGGTCTGGGTGGAGGGTCAGCGCCTCACAGGGGTTGAGGAACCAGGAGACTGGTGTCGGGGGCAGTGGATTTGAGGCCCCCAAGAGACATATGAGTAGTGGTCCCGGTGGAGAGAGTCCACTCCGTAGACCTGGCAGCCACGAGAGTTCCCTGGCTGGAGATGCAGCTTTAGTGGGGACATCAGTGTGGGAGGCAGTGGGATGTTGTGAAAAAGGACCCAAAACAGAGGGAAATAATACCTCCACTGAAGGGACAGGCAGAGATGGGAGGGAAACCAGGAGAGTGACAGTGTCAAGGCAGCTGAGGCAAGAAAGCCATTTTAGTGGAGAGGAGAGGCTGATAAGTCAAAAGAGCCCTGGAAAATACTGGATTTAGTCCTTTAGGAGGTGGAGAATTGGAGACAAAAGTCTTTGTGATGAGGTGGGGGGTGGGGAGAAGGGCAGAGCAGATAGTTACTAGAAGGGGGATGCGGGTAGAGGAGAGAAGGCAGGTTTGTTTCGAATGATAAGGGAGGTCTAGAGCCTTTTTAAAGCTGAAAGTGAAGAAGTTGTGGGGGGCAGGGTTTGAAGATTCAGGGAGAGAGAGCAAGCTGTGTGGAGAGGTCCCTGGAGGCCAGGATTGGAAACAGCTGGGGCACATATTAGCTGGATGAGCCAACCAGGGGCAGTGAGTGAGGACCCCAGACTGGAGATGTAATCGGGTCATCAGACAACTGCTCCTAAGGCGGTTCTCCCCTCCTTCCCCCCCACTCCATCCTATCTTGAGGATTTTACACACATTTACAGGACCAAATTAATTTCCACTAAAGTCAAGTTTCTCCTTCATCTTGTTCTCTTTATCCTACCTTGCCTCCCCTTCCTCCTCTCTCTTTTTTCTTTTTTCTTTTGAGCAGGGGAGGGCGATGATTAGTTTTGTTTATTTATTTTTAGAGGAGGTATTGGGACCTCATGCATGCTAAGCATGCGCTCTACCACGAGCTATATATCCCCTGGCTTCCTCTTCTCTTGAATGTGCCATTCTGCTCCATTCATTCAGAAAGCATTTACTGAATGACAGCTCTGAGCCTGACTGCTGTCACGTTCTGGGCACACTTGACCCTGGCTTCTGTGGCAGTTCATGGCAGGCCTCATTTGTTGGGGTGCCAAGCAGTGCTGGGAGTTGGATAGCTCAGGCCATGCTTGAATAAGAATCAGCTTCTTAGATTTAGTCCAGAGAGCAGAAAGTAGAGGGTTCCATGGTCCATATTCAGAGCTTCAAGTCTGTTTTGTGAGACTTGCACACAAAATGAAGACTAATTTCCCAAAAGTCCACTCTACCTGCTGGTCCTGGACCCTGAATGTGTAAGACAATCATTGGCAGAGAGGGAAGCCCCCTGGCAAATTAGGGTCTTTTGGGGGATGTGTGGGATATGACATGGCTTTACTGAGTCCAAGGACACAGACTCAATTTGACCCCAGGTCAGGCACAGACACCCTCAGCTCAGATCCCGGCCTCCTGAGCTAGCAGCCTGAGGGGATCTCTGAATTAAAAACAAACAAAAAGTGCAGAATACTTTCTGGTCTGTCGCAATAAGTTTCTCTCTTCTCTGGCTTCTCACTTTTCTTTCTTTACATTAATATGTTTAAATAGAGGTACAGCTATATAAGAATAATTAAATAATAAATTACTTTCTTAAAAGAATGACCAGTGGAAGTGGAGCTTCTTTTTCCCAAACAGATTTTTACAGTCCTCCTAAATGAAAGTCTTGGAAGAATGTGTGTTCTGGCCTATTGTTAACACAGAGTAATAGAAGTTTCCAAGACACTGCATCCTGAGAGCTGGTCCCGTCTCCGGGGCTCTCCGGGGTCTGTAGTCCTAAAACCCACAGGAAAACTTGTTCTTGGCCAAAAGAAAACCAGCCAGAGAAAAGCTCGAGAAAGATGTTCCCGGGGCTGTTGAAAAGTCTTAGCAGTATGTGGAAGAAGAGAGTGGTTACAAAGTGCAGCATTGTGGGACCTTATCTGCCTCTTCATCCTCTGGGAACGCTAATGACCCAAAATGAATTTAGCTCTATTGTTTTTACTCAAGAGCTGGAGGAGAAGTTGTTTCTTGTTCACAGAAGCTTCCAGGCTAGACAGGGCCCCAAGGTTCACCGTGTCCTGGTTTATGGCCCCTGTTTACTCTGGATTTCCTCAAGGCTCCAGCAGAGAAGGAAGGAGAAGAATTCTTTTTTTTTTTTAATCCAAAGGCTCATCTTAGGTTCTTCTCTGCACCGTTCATCTTAGTGGGGTGTACTTTCATGGTAGCATCATACATAAGCACACTTGTGTAGGGGGAAGCGTTCTGCTGGGCTGAGTCCGAGGAACACAGTGTGGGTCATGGGGGTGCATCAGCTCCAACTTTACTGGGCCGTGATGATGTCTCTTCAGGTGTTTGGACATATCCCCTTGGAGCCTTTAATCCTTTCCCAGGTAGGAGAGTGGGGAGGGAGGCAGAGGGGTGAAGGTTTGTGATGCTGCTTCCTACCCACCCCCTACCCCACCATGGTCTGAGGCAGGTCCTGAAGCCCAGGCTGGATCCAGGCTGATCGTGGCCTTGATGAGGGTCTGCCCAGCTGCACTGGTACACACCAGCGACCCAGAGGGCGTGTCGCACAAACACCGGTGCGCGTTGCTGGATCCTGGCCAGGAGGGGGTCCCCTGGCAGAAGCAGAATTTTCAGGTGACTCAGAGGAGAGTCAGTGTGATGAGCTGTAACTCTGTAAATGTCCCTTGCTTCCTGGGGCAATTTGGACAGATTCCAAGACACCACCTGATGATCCTGGGCATTGGCTTTAGAGTGATCACCACTTCCTCCTTTGGCTCAGGTACTGGAGTCTCGTGACACAAAGGCTACATTGGAGGTGGCCACAGAGGACAGTGGAACTGCAGGTGCAGCTAAGCCAAACTGGGTGTCAGACTGAGTGCCTGGCAGAGCGGGCAGCAAGAGGTGCTGGCCGGGGCCAGGTCTCCTGCCAGAGACAGGGAGAGATGCAGGGCCATCTGGCCGTCCTAGTCAGACCTGCAGAGCTCACCATGGCTGTGTGCCTCAGAAAATCCCAAGTTTCGATTGGATTCTAAGAGGAGAAAACAGCAAATGATCAAAAGCAACTTCAGAAAGTGTCTCTTTTTCTCCAATATTATTGTATTAGGACAGTAACATAAATAGTAAAAAGGGTAATTACAGAGGCGAATAAAATCATGCACATATACCAGTCCCCCCCTCCGCCCCTACACACCCAACCACCCACGTTCTAGGTAAAGACAGTAAACTATTGGTGAATACATCCTACCAGTTGAAATAAACATGTCATTAGCTGAGTCTGGAAATACATTTGACTCCTGGAAATTTTGGTGATTGTAAATCTTTGTCATTCATTCAGCATGTTGGAAAATAACTGTGAGTGGCACACACTTTGTGCACACACAGTAGGTGTTTATAAAGGTTTGTAGAAATGACTGAAGGGAGCCTCTAGTTAAAGATTATGGCCAAGTGTTGATTTGTATTGTGGCCTCCCTACCCCCATGGGGATGGATGGAGACATCCGAGGGAGGCATCTGGCAGAGATCCTGAAAGGGCAGAAGTCCTCTTTACAAGTGCCAGATTCTTGTTTTAATTTTTATGGAAGTGGAAAAGCTAGATTCTGTCAATCTAAACTGCCCTCAATCTCCAGCATGGTGAAAAGTTAAATTAGATGTATGTGTGTATTGCAGGGTATTGTTTGCTATTTTTGTGCCTTCTGGTTGACAACTTCTGGCTAACTCATAAACAAACAATTCTGTTTTCCAGAGCTCGATGGTTGAGTGAGGGATTGCATAACTAGGAAGGAGTGAGAAAGGCAGAGAAAAATATCTTTGCACTAGAAAAGCAGCGAAAAACACCCACTCTTCCATGCCCTGTGTGAGGGTCTCTAGTCAGGAGACCCTGCACGGTCACTTATCAGTCTTACTCCTGACCTGGAGACCCCAAGTTCACACTGTGCCCTCACTTTGCTGGAAGCACGTCTACATGGGTGGGCTTTATCTTTTCTGCGTGAAAGAAAGGCCCTCACTGGTTCTCTGGGTGGAGGGGAGCCAGGTACCAGGCACTGCCTAGAGCCGGGCCCCAGCTGGGGAGGGAAAACTGCTCCATTCCCTCTGTGTCTGCCTTCCCACTGTCGGACTCTGCAAGTACCGGCTGATTATCCTTTCCTTTCTTCCAAATCAAGTACCTCTGGTATTGCCTGGGAGATGCTCTTAAATCCTTGTTTCCCTACCAAACAATTTGACTATACACTAAGGGCCTGTGGGTGTCTGTTGACAAATAGAGTTTTCACTCTGGGTGAACTTATTCTAGTTAGGAATTTTTTTAGTTGCAGTTACCAAAAAATCTAATCCCAGATGCTTAGGCAAATAAACATACTATGGTACATCCCAACAATGGAATTCGCAGCGACAAAAAGGAGCAAACCGCTGATAAGTACAATATGGGTGAATCTCAAAGCATATTATTGAGCAAAACAAGCCAGACACAGTAGAACAAATACCATATGATACCAATTCTTAAAAATGGCTTAAGCAAGGAAGGGAATGCATTTGGCTCCTGTAACTGAGAAATCCTGAGGAATGGCTTCAGGCCTGGCTTGATCCAGGGCTCATATACTACCACCCATCAAGACTCAGTTCCTTAGTTCTGCTCCCCACTGGATTGGCTTCATTTTGGGGGAGACACTTCCCTGCTGTGGTCATGTGGCTGTAGCTGCCCAGTCTCACATCCTCCTAGGTTCAAGACCGATGGGGAAAAATGAAAGCCCCTTCTTGGTGGGCTCTGGTTGTTCTATGGCAGGTGCTCACCCCAACTGATCTCAGGGCTGAGGCCTTTGATTTTCTTACCAGCCAGGCATGGGTCAGATGTTCTTCCCCTTGGAAAGGAGGTGTGGGAGTATGGATTTACCACCCCTGAACATTATGGCTGCGAGGTGGGGGAGTGGGACGTGGGTCACGGTGGTCAAAAGATGTGCAGTGATGCTGGACAGCCCTCAGCCAGGAAGCATGTAAAGGGCGTGTAGGGGTTGACAGGTGAGCTGTCCCAGCATTCCCACACATTCCTGCTGCTCAGGCTCATCTCAGAGTGGCAGGAAGGACATGGGCTTAAGTCCCATTCCCACCCTTACTGCCTCTAGTGTCCTGAGTCGCTCACTTAATCTCCAAGCTTCAGAACTGTGGGATCCGAGATGCATACCAGAGTCCACGTGGGCAGTCTGACACATGGGAGACCCCACTAAGCTAGGGAGCAAACTGAGCTTTCACTCTGTGCCTGCTTTTCTCAGGTGTTGGCAGCTGGACCATCCTTCCACGTATGGAGATGGGTCCCCATGCCCAGACCTTAGTCTGATCAAGGAACCGGCAGATTCCGAGTAGTGGACAGACTCAACTTCACTGTAGGGCTTGTGGACAGTGACCCTAGAGGCCAGGACAGCTCATTTGTTCCTACCACCCCTACACCATCCCTTCCCAGTTCCGAGGCCAGGCAGGCATGATGAGTGCTGCCTAGGTCCTGTGCACAAACCCTCAGTCCAGTTTTGGAGCAGCTCTACATCTTAAATGTGAACCGTTTAAGAGCTGAGGCATGGCTATGGGCTGCAGGGCCTCACCAGCACAGAACCCCTGGCAGGTGCCAGTGGACAGCTAGCAGCCTCAGATGATACCAGGGCTCCTTTCTGGTAGTCTCACCCAGATTCATCTCTCAGGGCTCTGGGAAGTTTCCAAACAGCCCTGTGGGCGTTCTGGGTGTTTCCAGCAGGCCCAGCATTCCTACCTGTCAGTAAGAAGTAATGTAGTTTGGGGTCCAATTACTCAGTCAGATCTAATCCTGAGCATTCCTATGTCTTATCTAGAAACTTGACCCCACATCTGTGGGCTAGTTAGGGTGTTGCAACTGCAGACCAGCCAGAAGTTGGGTGAAGTATGGGAGCAGGAAAAAGTTATCATCCGTGAGCTGGAATGGCTGCTTTATCTCAGCTCTGGGAATGTACGTAAAGGAATTAGTTATTAAGGCTTCTCTGTGAAATAGAACACAGCTTTGGTGAACCATGTAATTTTAAGTCAGATTGAGCCATCCCTTCATGGTAATTTCAGGAAGTGGGAAGGAGAGAGGCTGGCAATTATTTTAGCCCTTTAAGTTTAAGTTACCTTAATATTAAAGACATTTTAATCTTATATCTGAAAAAAAGAGAATTGGTTTTGTTTTTTAATTTTTCAGTTTTATTAGGTAGAATTGTTACAATTTGACTGCACATATGCAACATATTGCATGTAAATACAAATATACAATATACTGCATATTTTTTTTAATTTACGTATATGTACTGTTCATTGTTTCTAACAGTTTAGAGATTTAGCTTTTTGCACTTACATAGTTATCAAAGGAATAAAGCCAATCACAAAATAAGAATCAATAGAATGCAGTAATCCAGTCTTAAAGAACAGTCAAATGTGCTTACACATATTTAAGAAATCAGTCATCTAAGTTATAAGTTGTTCATTTGTGTCCCCCTTTTTTAGATTCCACATATAAGTGATATCATATGGCATTTTTCTTTCTCCTGCCCACTTCACTTAGAATGGCGATCTCCAGGTCCATCCATTTTTTATGGCTGAGTAGTAGTCCATTTTAATTTTATTCTTTTTTTATGGCTGAGTACTATTCCATTGTATGAAAAAAGAGAATTGGTTTTCTGAGGCAGCCTGCTGGGATATGAGAATGAGAGATCTCTAGAAGAAATGTGACTCATTTCTGACCAGATTTCTAGTCCGAAGGGCACTGATATGGGAAAATTTCAGAGAAACCTGGGTCTGTAAATAACCCATTTCTTTCTTCTTGGGGTCGGGGTTGAGGTCATGGGCGTGGCTTGGGCAGAGGTGTGGGAGGCCAGGTGTGTATATAGCTGTGATGGTAGGGATGAAGGCAGTGACGCAGCTGGAGAGAAAGGGCAGTCCCCTCACCAAATACTGCCCACCAGCCACACCCAGGATGTGAATACAAGCCCTGTCGTGGGCAGTACCTCAAGATAAGCTTCAAGAAGGAATGGAACCTTCACTTAGATTCCTGGGCTCCTACCTGCTGGGGTAGGAAGAACGCTATCAGGTTAAAAGGGAACTTTTTGAATTACTTTGTTGTACACCTGAAACTAACACAGTATTGTAAATCAATATACTTCAATTGAAAAATAAAAGGAAACTCTTATTCTGATCTTGAACTTTTCAAAATGAAGTATTATAATCTAAATGCACCAGGAAATAATGGACAGAAAACACAGTATTCACTGAAAAAGAAATTCAAGTGATCAATAATATATGAAAATATATTACCTTCACTAATAATAAATGCAAATTGGAAGAATGGGATATCTGTTTTTTGCATATCAACTTGGCAGAGATTTTAAAGTAATAGTTTGTGGGAGGAGGGTGTAGCTCAGTGGTAGAGCATCTGCTTAGCACTCACAAGGTCCGGGGTTTAATCCCCAGTATCTCCATTAAAAAAAAAAAATAAATAAATATACCCAGTTACCCCCCCCCAAAATAAAAATAAATAAATAAATAAAAACTTTTAAGCTGAATAATAAAAGGACAGCCCAGTTTTAAAATGGGCAAGGACTCTGAATTGATCTTTCTTCCTATTCAAAAAATATACAAAATAAGCACGTGAAAAGAGGTTCCACTTCATTAACCATCAGGGAAATACAAATCAAAACCACAGTGGGATGAATAACGAAAAAAAAAAAAAAACCCCACAGTGAGATGCCACACACCATAGGTTGGCTATAATAAGAAAGACAGACCATTACAAGTAGTGGTGAGGATAGAGGTAAATTGGAACCCTTGTATATTGTTGGTGGGAATGTAAACTAGGAGAGCTGCTTTGGAAAATAGTTGAACACTTCCTCAAATGGCTAAACATAGAATGAACCATATGATACAGTAGTTCCACTCCTAGATGGGTACCCAAGAGAAAGGAGAAAATACATCCACATAAAAACTTCCACGTACAAATTAGCAGCCCTTTTCATAAAAGCCAAAATGTGATGGAAAAAAAAAAACAAACCCCCAAATGTCCTTCAACTGGATAAATAAATGTGTGATGGAATATTAGGAACAAAAAGGGGTGAAGTACTGATTTGTGCTAGCCCATGGATGAACCTTGAAAACATTACGCTAGGTAAAGGAAGCCAATCACAAAAGACTGCATTTTTCTACAATTCCTTTTATATGACATGTCCAGAATAAGCAAGTCTATACAGACAGAAAGTGGATTTGTGGTTGCCTAAGGCTAGTGGGGAGAGGGGACAGGGAATAGAGAGTGGCTTTCTTTCCTAGAGGATAATTGGAATGGTATGTGGGGGCGCTTAAAGAGGTGAGACTCCCTGGAATTTGGCCCTTTTATCTTAAAGGAAAAATTTGAGGTTTATAAAGATTCATGTTTACAAATATGCATCAAATAATTATAGATAAGAGCAGATACTTGGAAACAATCTAACTGTCCAACAACAAGGAGATGGGCAATATGATGTGATTATTAAAATCATGGTTTTGAGAAACATTTCCTAATAAAGGAAATTTTCATGCTAGAGTGTCAAGTGAGAAAACATGATAGTCTATGTGCCACTGTGTAGATAAAGGGTCCCATAGCGGTTCTAAGGCTGCTTTCCTTAGGAAGACCTGCTTGCAAGTTAGGCCTCTGCCTGGCATCTGGGAACCTGGCTCTTGGAGTGTTCCCTCCATCCCCTAAGTGATAAAGTTGGCTTGCTGGTCCTGGACTGACAGTGAACACCATGTCGTTTACAGCAAACACCTGCTTTCCTTCTGGGAGCCTAGAATTTTGGAACGTACTAGGCAGAGGGTACCTTGGTGATCAGTCCCTCATGAAAATTCTGAATTTTATTTTCTAATGGGCCAACCTGGGCAGTGACATACATGTTGTTGCATTTTTGTTGCTGGGGGAAGAGTGTGTTTGTGTGACCCTTCCTCGGAGGGAGAAAGCGTAAGGAAGTCTGAACGTGGATTCCTCCAGACTCTGCCTCTATATTTCCCCCTATGATCCAGCTATGTGTCCTTACTAAACCGCTATCATAAATCTGAGCCATGAGTGCAGCCTATATGCTGTGTCCTGTGAAACTCCGAACATGGGGCTGGTCTGGGGAACTCCCGACACAGCCTCTAATGTAGAAAGTAACAATATGCATATATAAAGTAGGTGGGCGGGAAAGAAACCAATTCACAGTGGCTGTTTTTGGAGTGATGTTATGATGAATGACTTTTTTATACTTTTCAGTATTTTATATTTTTTCCATGTTGATGTTATTATATTTATTTTCAGAAAGGGTGAGTTTTTAACACATTTTCTGTTGTATGATGTGTTGTTATCATTTTTAGAGTGGCTGGCCTCTGAAGGGGCATCTCTTGTTTTCCCTTAGGGTTGCAATCCCCTTGCCCAAACTGGCCGGAGCAGACTGCAGAATCAGAGAGCTGCCTTGAACCAGCAGATCCTGAAAGCCATGCGGATGAGAACAGGAGCAGAGAACCTTCTGAAGTAAGTGTCTGCCAGCTCCACTGCCTCATCTGGGAGCCTGGAATCTCCTGAGACCGATCCATCTGCTCCCTAAACTGCCAGGCCTGCCTGGCTTCTTCTCAGCTTTCGGTTTTGGCTTTGAGTTTCCTCCTCATTCCTGGCACCTGGAGCAGACCCTTTGTCACCTCGAGCTTAGACATGCTAACGACAAGTATTTTACACAGCCTCTGTGTGTTTGGGGACAGGAGGGCAATGGAGGAAGCACAGTTGCCCTATTCTTATTTATTGTCCCTGCTTTCTTGGGACCCGCCTATTTTCTCTATTGCCTAGCACTATGTCTGAGCACTGCTTGCTAAATCTCTGATGAACGTGTAAAGAAAAGGCACTCAGAAAGGAGGGAATGGGGGCATTTCTCTTGCCAGTGTCCATATCTCTAATGAGAGGGGCCCTGTGCAGCCCTGCACTCTTAGGTCACTCATTATTAAGCTCTGGTGGTAAAATAGTTACTTATCAAGCGTTGAACTCACTGAAGCCTTACCTGTAGGCAGCTATAAGCCCTCCCCACACCCTTCAGTGCGACCAAGACAATGTGGCAGCTTCCTCTTGTTTACAAAGAATGTAGACTTTCTTCTTCAGAGTCACTGTCAGCCCTGCGCTGCCTTCTGCACTGGGTGTGGAGGTAGCCACTAAGCCTGCTGCCCAGCCAAGTAGGCAGATGCCTCCTGGAGCTTCAGAAAGAGACGCAGAGTGTTTGCTGGGACCTGGAACCCGGAAGCCTGGCCGGGAACCCGGAAACCTGGCAGGATATGGATAATGGGTGTTCCCAATGGGTCAGCTTCACTGCTGGAGGACTTAGGGAGCCCTGCAGCTGCTCGGTGGCTGTTGGGAAAAACAAAGACACCAAACAGGCTGTTTATCAAAGAGCCCCAAGGCTCTGGTGGTCACAGATATGTACGGATGGTGTGATCTGCTCTTCCATGGGCGTCACTCACCTGAGTGCTCAGTAAAGACAGAAGGAGCGTTTCTGACTATGAACTTGGGGTAGATTTATTTCTGAATCAGTCTGTATTTGCTCTTTAGGAAAGATCTCTGAGGTATGAAGTGGGGGAAAAGAAACATGCAGAACAACATGCCCGCATGTGTTTAAAAAGTTCGTACGTATGCTTTTGTGTCTGTGCAGACTTTTTCTAAAAAGGATGAAGAAAGAAGCTGTCAGTAGAGTGGGCTCTTGGGAGCAAGACCTGGGTTGGGGGGTGGGGGTTGGTTAGAGGTGACTCCTACTTGTCATTTTATCCTTTCAATGTTTGAATGGATTACTTTCATTCACTTTTATTGTAAAATACTGCAAAAGCCCAGAAAGATAATATAAGCAGCCCCCTGATGCTGCCCCCGGGTCAGAAACAACAGTGCTGTGCCTGTGTTGGTTTTGCTGCTCGTGGACACAAGTCCTGGGGAGGGGCACATGTCTGGGAACCTCTTTCTCCAGTTACTTCTGTACCAGGGTAGAAGGGACGTTGTTCCTGAGGAGACTGGGAAGATATTGTACCATTTCCCCTTTTAAAATGTCTGACAGTGTTCCTGTCCCCAGAGCAGTCTGGACCCGGGAGTTGTCAGGTCTGCTGCACAGCGGGTCTCAGCGGCCACTGCAGCTCAGGAGAGGCCCCCAATTTTGGGAGAGGCCTCCGATTTCAGGAGGGCCTGCCGTGCGCTGAGCTTGTGGTGCCAAGGAGGCTGCAGGCGCCGTTCCCTGCTTTCCTGATGCGTAATCTCTTGCAGGGGAGCCTTAATACACAAGCAAACAAATCCAGTCACGTCAGGAGGTGATGTTTTCTAGGGCGCTGATGAAAAGGAAATATGATAGAGGTTGACGCAGTGCAGCCCGGCCTTGGAGACGGAGGGTGGTCAGGGAGGCCCTCTCTGACGGAGACTTGGCGTTGCTAAGGCGGGGACTAGGGCAGTTTTGTCTGTCTTGCTCTGTTAACGACACCAGCAAATAGCCTCTCCGCGGCCCAGTGGCTCAAGCTCATTGTCAAGTCGGTGGTTGTTGAGCTGGCTGGGTGGGGGTGGGGTGGAGTTGTTAATGATTCTTGCAATGACCTAAAAGTTCAAAGTGCCCCTCTCTGGAGACTGTTGTCAGAGGAAACCCTAAAGGTATTTATTAATCTGACTTAACCGGCACCAACGGTTTCCCAAAAACAAACAGAGCATTTAGCCAAGCCCAGCTCTGACCCGTAGGTGTCCCTGGGCGGCCAGTTAGAGAGCTGTCTCTGCCAGCGAAGGGTAGTTTCACTCATAAACTGGACCCTGCTGTCCTTTCTGTCCATCTGTCTGTTTTCTGGTTCCCAAATGTCCCACCACAGCCCCCTGATAAAGTTAGAACAGTTGGAAAGTTTGGGGGGTGGACATTTGGGAAAATGTCCCCCCAAATGCAGGAATGTGAGGGTCCCGGTCCTTACCCGCAGTGGTAAGGGGGCCTTAAGCCTGGGCAGACACTGTGAGGAGCTGCGTTTTGTACCCCATCAAGGCCTTCTCTGATGCATAGCAGCCAAGAGTCTGTGAGCTTCCTGGAGTCTGATTAGGAAGATATCAGATATTTTAAATGTACTTTTTCAGGCCAAGGAAGGACAATAATTTTCTCTCTTTTCCTAGCTCCCTTCCCTCCCTGGAGAAAAGCTGGGGTAGAAATGGGATGATGTTTCTCAGAAAACAGATGGCCTTTGTGAAATTTAAAGCCAGTTGCCACACAATTCAGTTTTAACTAACTGGTTCTTTGAACGAGGGCGGGTCATTTCACCTCTTTGGGCTTCGGGCTCTCTTCAGGGGGCCAGGTGGGCATGGAAGAGAGTGAAGAGGGCTGGGACTGGGACTGTGAGCAGTAGGGAGGGGTGGGGACTGTGGCGAAGTGCAGAGAATATGTTCTCTGGAGGGGCAACTACAATTCGGCCCATACAGAGGGCAGGGCCACAGTTGCCAGATCTTCAGTTTTGTTTTGTTTTGTTTTCTCAGGAGAAGCTAAGAGATATGCCTCTTTTTCTTTCTTTTTTTATCTTCTGATAGTTGAATTTTAAAATACAGGCAACTAGTTCAAGGGGGGAAAAATAACATTCTGAGAGCCAAGTGAGCAAATCCCATGGACCTCCAGTTTGTGACTTCTGGACCAGAGGCTCATGATGTTCTGGGGCAAGGGTGACCTGGGGTGGCTTCGGCTATATGAGTGACTTGAGGTTAATGACTACTCACACCATCAGTACTGAGAGGGGCTGACGTCTGTGCAGTGGGGTGCACAAGCCAAGGCCTTGGGGGCCTGCACCGACTCCGAGGCCTGCCTTCCTACAATGAGAGATGGGCTGGGAGCAGATGTCCTGCCAGATGGGCTGATCTGCTGCCTTAGCCCAATGGCCACATGAGGGCACCAAGCAGTTCTTGCTCCAGCCTTCCTGAATCCCTGGTAGAGCAGGATTTGGGGTCAGATGGATTAAGGACAAACTGCTCCAGTAAGGTCTCTGAAGCTGGTACAAGCTTGTCTTGCCTGTCAACAAGCCTGTTCCTGGAGGGACAATTTTACTAAAAGACTTGAGAGAAAAAAACATTTCACTAAAACAAATGGAGATATATAGGTCAGAATGCAAAATTCACATGCTTCTTTAAGACTAAACATGGAGACGTTAAAGAAATTTTGACCATCATCCCATAGGAGCATCTTGTGTGGAAAAGTTCTCAGAAGCTCCAGCTTGAAGGACATGTATGGATGTGGGTGGTAGCTTCAGGATATCATTCAATGTGGCCCTCCTTTTCCTGTTCACACATGGTGGCTTGATCACTCATAAAGGGCAAGTGGGACACCTTTTAATTCTTGGCTTTTGCAGCACGTGTATGGGCTTCATGAAAAACCCAAGGGAGTAGGCCTTTTCTTGGTGTCCAGGCCAGAGGGAGGCCGTGGCAGGGAGACTCTGGGCAGGAAACAGCTGAAATGCCCTTCCACCTCATCCGGGTTGGCCTCTTTTGGTCGTAACATCAGTTACCAGACCACGGGGTCTCAGAGGAAGTGTGCACCCAAATGAAAGCTGAGAAAAGCCCCTGTTCTTCCAAGAAGGCCCCTAGAAAGGATTCATATTCATCTGGAAAGGCAGCCCAGGTGCAAGCACCTGTATTGAGGAGACCAAGGTTCTGGTCTTCATTGCTAATTCGGGCCCACCGATGCTATCCTTAGCCATTGCCCCAGACTGTTCCCCCGCACGGGCACACACACCACATTGAACGGGTGCACCTTATTCGAGAAGTGCCCTCTTGACTAGTGAATCAGTGAACAAAATCATGACTTGTACTAGAAATAGCTCCCACTCTAGGGTTGATTTCTGAATCATCATTGTAACCCTAAGGTCAGCATCGTGGACACCAACCCTGAGGGCCCCATGTGGCCACTGACCTTTTCCACAGTGACCTGTGACCCATGACCCACCCAAGGAGGTCCACATCCAAAGAGCATGTTGCGAACCCTAAATCTCAAGTTGTTGCCATGTTGAGCGGAAGGAGGAGTGGCCGATCAATACATAGAGTTGGGAATATCAGGAGGTGGCATTTTTGGAGGTTCTCCAGGTATTTGGGTGGGACTCTTAGGGCCTAAATTGTCATATTTGAGTTGGACCCATTCTTTTGCTGGGAACCAGTCAATCCCCCCCACCCCACCCCACCCCCACCACACACACTTACACACCAGTGACGTAGAGGGTTAATAGGCAGAGGTTCTTACTATTTTCTTTTTTTTTTTTTGAGGGGGGAGGTAATTAGGTTTGTTTATTTATTTATTTTTAGAGGAGGTACTGGGAATTGAACTCGGGACCTTGTGCATGCTAAGCATGTGCTCTAGCGCTTGAGCTATATCCTCCCCACAACAGGCAGAGGTTCTTGTCCCTCCAGGGGTTACAGCTGTTTGTCTTGCCTCATTCTAAAATGTACGTGAGGGAACTTAACTACTCATACACAGCATGTAAGATTAAAGGAGGAACAAGCAAGCATATGGGGGCAGGAGGAAGAAGAAGAAAAGAGAAACTTAGCTGGAAATAAGGCTAGTACACACTAGAAAGTCTTATATCCTGTCTTAGACATCGGCCACAGTTTGTCTCTGAGTTTTCTGGCAGGCAGTGAGAAGGGAGTGTGATCTGGAACACATTTCATACCCATTAGCCAAAAGCCACCCAGTTGCTTCTAAGAAGAAGCTGCCCCAGTACGGAGAGCTGGGAGGACTTCCTTGCACGCTTGTGGACTTTATCGGCTAGTGAATCAGTCCTGTTCTCAGTAACATCTCTGTAGCTCAGGTTTTACAAGTGGCAGGTTGTGACGTATGGTGTGTAATGAAATCAATTCAGTGGGTTGCTGTGGTATAATAAATAAATATTTGGTCCTTGTGCCTGGTTCCTGGCACAGAGCTCCTAAAACCCTTGGCATCTCTTGAGTGTCTTTTGTATGCTAATGGTGACGCCTGATAGGGGAGGGGCCTTCAGGAGGGAGCGCTATTTGCCAGAAAGACCAAGCCCTACCCCTGGACTTCTGGAGAAGGCAGGGCTGGAGATTGAGTTCGGTCACCAATAGCAGAGGGTAGGGTATAGCTCAGTGGTAGAGTGTGTGCTTAGTATGCATGAAGTCCTGGGTTCAATCCCCAGCATCCCCAATGATTCAATCAGTTATGTCCACGTAATGAAGCAATAACACCTCCTTAAATCTCTAAACTGTGAGGAAATTCGAGGTTGGAGAACAGGTCGAGGCGCTGGGAGGGTGGCCTGCCTGGGGAAGGCGTGGTAGCTCCATACCTTCCTTGGCCTATGTCTCTTTTCCATCTGGCTGTTCCTTAGCTGTGTCCTTTAAAATAAACCACAGAGAATGTAAGTAAAATGTTCTCCTGAGCTTTTTGAGTCATTCCAGTGAATTATCGAACCTGAGAGAGGGTTGTGGAAACCTCTGATTTGTAGCTGGTCTGTCAGAAGTACAGGTGCCCCGCCCCCCACAACCCCCACCAACTTGTAACTGGCTCCTGAAGTCAGGGCAGCCTTGTGGCACTGAGCCCTTAACCTGTGGGCTCTCTGCTAACTCTGGGAGCTGGTGTCAGAACTGAATGGAATTGTTGGGCACCCAGTTGGTGTTGGAGAATCAGAGTTGGAGAGTTTCAAATATTACTGTTTTTTTTGTTTTTTGTCTTATTAAAGAAGGTATTAGATTAGAACAGGATATAGTGGAGTGTGTCTCATGTGTGGCAGTGTGGTTTTGTGAGACTTTTGTTTTGGGGGGCAGATGTTTATGCATGTACTGTGATACAAAATGCATTTCTTACTGGGGATCATGTCCTCCAAAAAAAAATTCTCAAACGAATAATCTTCACCAAACTGAGCTTCCAATATCTCATCGCCTGGCTGGGGAACCCAGACAGGCGCCTGTGAAAACTTACTGGGCAGTGAAGGCAAGTCGCATTGTAACTGCGGGCAGGTCAAGCTCGGCTTCTTCTGAGGGGTCATAGGCTTGTTGTTGATCATGGAGAATGAGCTCAGGCAAGGGAGGGAGGGAGATGAAAGGGAGAGAGGAGATATGAATCCATCATGGAAAGAAACTGATGGGCCCAAATATGTCAAACATGTGGCAAGGCGGGGAGAGCCCCAGGGGAGAGGACGCACTGCAGGGCCCGTGGTGGACTTTGCTCTCTGGAGGAAAGGTGGACAGTTGGTGAGCAGAGCAGCAGATGGATTTCATCAGCTGATGGGGGGAGGTGGTCAGGTGCTGTCTCTGACTGGCTGGAGCTTTTGGCTGATGACCCTCAGGTGTCCTCACTCATGAAATGAGGGTAGTTCTAGAACCTGGTCTGAGCCAAGTCGGAGGACTTGCTGGGGTGGTTCAAGGAAATGTGCTTATTAGCAAGGCCTGTCTTAGTACTTGGTTGTCACTGCCACTGTTCGTTTTGCAGTGATTCCCAATCTGAAAAATGAGGGAGCACCTGAGGGTCTTCACGTACGTGTCCAGACCTCTGCTTTGAGAACTTGGGCAAAGTTTCTTCCTCCATCCTGCTTAACACTGTTCTGTTTTGTTTCTGCTTCGGGGGCTGCTATGAATAATGCTACTGTGAACATTCACAATCCTGTCTTGGTTTGGACATATGCTTTCATTTCTCTCATATGGATTCCTAGGAGAGCAATGACTCGGTTGTATGGTAAGTTTATGTTTTAGCATTTTTCAAAACTACCCAGCAAGTTTCTGTTCTAACATTTTTCAAAACTACCCAGCTATTTCCCGAAGAGGCTGTATCATTTACATTCAGCAGTGAATGAGGGGTCCAGTTTCTCTCCACCCTCACTAGCACTTGTTATTGTATGTCTTTTTCATTATAGCCAATCTAGTGGTTGTGTATTGGTATCTCATGGTTCTAATATGCATTTTCCAATTGACTGGTGACATTGAGCATCCTTTCATGTGCTTATTAGCCATTCATCTATCTTCTTTACTTGTCTATGCAAATCTTTTGCCCATTTTTATGAATTCAGTGAAGTTGCAGGATATATAAATCAATATAAAGAAATCAGTTGCACATCTATACACTAATAATGAACTATCAGAAAGATAAATTAAGAAAACAGTCCCAACACTTGGGCTCTGTTGGTGGGACTGTAAATCGGTGTGGCCGCTATGGAAAATAGGATGGAGATTCCTCAGAAAATTTAGAATAGAACTGCCATATGACCCAGCTATTCTACTTCTGGGAATTTATCTGAAGAACTTAAAAATACCAATTCAAAGAGATATACGCACCCCTATGTTCACTGAAGCATTATTTACAAAAGCAAAGATATGGAAACATCCTAAGTGTACATTGATAGATAAATGGATAAAGAAAAAAAGATACACACACACACATATATATAATGGAATATTACTTAGCCTCAAAAAAGAATGAAATCTTGCCCTTTGCAACAGCGTGGTTGGACCTTGAGGGCATTATGCTAAGTGAAACAAGTCAGAGAAAGACAGATACAGTCTGATCTTACTTATATGTGAAATCTAAAACAAAACCAAACAAACAACAAAAACAAGCTCATGAATAGAGAACAGATTGGTGGTTGCCAGAGATGGCGGTTTGGAGGTTAGATGAAATGGGTAAAGGTGGTCAAAAGGTACAAACTTACAGTTATAAAATATGTAAGTCTTGGGGATATAATGTATAGCATGGTGACTATAGTAAATAATACTGTGTTGTATATTTGGAAGTTGCTAAGAGAGTAAATCTGTTTGTCTGTCTATTTTGTTTTGTTTTTGATTGGAGGGAGGTAGTAGGTTTATTTGTTTATTTTTAGAGGAGGTACTGGGGATTGAACCCAGGACTTTCTGTATGCTAAGCATATGGTCTACCACTTGTGCTATACCCTCCCCACTAAGAGAGTAAATCTTAGAAGTTCTCATCACAAGAAAAAAAATTCTGTGACTGTGTATGGTGACAGATGTCAAACAGACTTATTGTGGTGATCACTTTGCAATATATACAACTATAGAATCATTGTTTTGTACCTGCAACTAGCATAATGTTGTATGTCGGTTATAATTCAATTTTAAAAAATCTTCTGCCTATTAAAATTTTTTATTTTATTTATTTATTTAATTTTAGTTATTTAGTTATTTATTATTTATTTGATTATTTTTTATTATTTAATTAACAGAACTCTTTATATATTCTGTCTACAAATTCCTTATCAAATATACAATTTGCAAATATTTTCTTCCAGTCTATGGCTTGTCTTTTTCTTTTTAAAAAAATGATGTGTTTTGAAACACAGAAGTTTTTAAATTTGATAGAGTTTAGTTTATCAATTTCTTGTTTTATGAATTGTGCTTTTGGTGTGTAGCTAAGAATACTTTTTCCAGTTCAAGGTCATAAAGGTTTTGGAGTTTTTGCTTTTATACAAAGCTCTCTGATTCATTTTGACTTAATATTTGTCTTTGGTATGAGATTTAGATTGAGATTTATTTTTCGCCTGTTGTGCAGAAAGGAGTTATCATAGCAGACCTGAGATGGATATCCTTAGAAAGCCCTGCTTGCAAAGTTGGCGCTTGGCTGGTATCTGGAAACTTAGATTTCACGAGAGTTTCCACCATTCCCAGAACAGATAAGAGAGGCCCAATGTGCTTAATTTAAACTATTTGCACAAACAATATGGTTTATATTGAACAAACTGCTTTCCTTCTAGGGGTCTGGAATTTGGGGACATGCTAGGCAGAGGTGTCTACCTGATCAGCCCCCAGTAAAAACCCTAAATGAGCTTCCTTGGGAGATAGTATTTTTCTCACGTGTTGTCACAACTGTTTGCTGGAGGAATTAAGTGTGTCCCGTGTGACTCACTGTGAGACAGA
Organism: Camelus dromedarius; assembly: GCF_036321535.1. Taxonomy (NCBI): domain Eukaryota; kingdom Metazoa; phylum Chordata; class Mammalia; order Artiodactyla; family Camelidae; genus Camelus; species Camelus dromedarius. Next base: position 63,145,857 of record NC_087444.1, on the reverse strand, counting down.
GAGCTCTTAGCAGCGTGTGTGTGGCTTCTTCTAGACCTCATCCTATACACCTTTCCCTTAGCTGATTTTGCTTGTTGCTGTAATAAATCAAAATCATGAATACAACTGTATTCTGAGTCCTGCAGGTCCTCCTCACTGAACCTGAAGGTCGTCTCGGAGCACAATTACTTCAGCATCATTTGTCAGGAAGACTGTCTTTCCCCCTTGAATTGTCTTGTCACCTTTGTCAAAATCAATTGACCGTAAATGTAAGGATTTATTTCTGGCTTCTGTTCTGTTCCATTGCCTATGCCACGTTGTCTTGATTCCTGAGGCTTTAAAGTAAGTTTTAAAATCAAATAACATAAATCCTCCAACTTGATTCTTCTTCAAAATTGTTTGGCTAGTCTAGGTCCTTTGCATTTCCATATACATTTTAGAGTCAGCGTGTCAGTTTCTACTAAAAAGCTTACTAGGGTTTTGATTGGAATCACATTGAATTGATAGATCAGTTAGAGAGAATTGACATCTTGACAATAGTGAGTCTTCCGATGCATTAAATGGAATGTCTCTCCATTTAATATCTCAGCAATGTTTCGAAGTTTTCGGTATACAAGTCTTGTGCTTCTTTTCTTAAATTTATTCCTAAATATTTTATTCTTTCAGATACTATTTTGAGTGAAGTTGTTTTTCAGTTTCTTTTGGGGGTGGGGTGGAGAATGTAATTAGGTTTATTTACTTATTTTTTTTATGACGGAGGTAGTGGGGATTGAACCCAGGACCTCACGCATGCTGAGCATGCGCTCTACCACTGACCTGTACCCTCCCCTTCATTTTCATTTTAAAATTGCTCATTCCTAGTATACAGAAATAAAAATGGATTTTTGTGTATTGAATTGTATCCTGTGATCTTGCTAAATTTATTATTTCCAGTATTTGTTTTGTGAATGCCTGGGGATTTTATATATGCAAGATTATGTCCTCTGTGAATGAAGACAGTTTTACTTCTTCCTTTCAATCCAGATGCCTTTAATTTCTTTTTTTTTTTTTTTTTCCTTTAATTTCTTTATTTACCTCATTGCCACTGGCTTGAACCTCCAGTACAGTTCTGACTAGAAGTGGCGTAGGTGGACAGCTTTGCCTTGTTCCTGATCATAAGAGGGGAGGAATCAGTCTTTCACCATTAAGTATAATGTGCGCTGTGGGGTTTTGTAGATGCCCTTTATCAAGTTTTGTAAATTCTCTTTTACAAAAAAAAAGGGGATTTTTGTTGAGGATTTTTTTAATCATAAATCTGTGTCAGACATGCTTTTTTCCTGCAGCTATTGATTTAACAGTTTACTTTTTGTCCTTCATTCTGTTGATAAAGTATGTTACATTAATTGATTTTCAGGTGTCCTCGGATAAAGCCCACTTTGTCCCAATGTATAATCCTTTGTATACATTGCTAGGTTTGGGTTGCTAGTACACTGTTGAGGATTTTTGCATAAAGATTCATGAAGGATACTGATCTATTTTATTTTCTTGTGGCCTACCTCTGGTTTTGGATCAGCTCATAGGATGAGCTGGGGAGTGTTACCTCCTCCTCTGTTTTCTCTTCCATTTCCTTTTAAGGGAATAATTTATGCTCTCTTCTGGGTGATTGGGAGCAATTCTTTTTTCTCTTCTCAAGGCTAATTCTTTGCAGAGATGTCTTAGGATTCATGTCTGGCAGCTCAGTGGCATTGGCTATATCCTAGGTCCGCTGACTGGCAGGTATGGCTCAAAACGGGGCAGGTGCCCAGCATCCCTAAGACAACTTACCCAATCGCGTCTGGTATCTACATCTGCAGCAGACCCTCAGAGCCAGGGTGGGGGGGAGGGTGGTGTGTGTCAGCTCACACCACAGCTGGGATGCTTGGCTGAGGATGCTTCTCCACTCTCTCTCTTTTAACAGAGCAGCCACAAACCAAAAGGTGCGGGAGCAGGTGCGCCTGGAACTGAGCTTCTTGAACTCAGATCTGCAAATGCTCAAGGAAGAGCTGGAGGGGCTCAACATCTCGGTGGGAGTCTATCAGAGCACAGAGTAAGTGGTGGCAACGCTTCTTCCAGATACTTTCTGAGCCTTGGAACATGCCTCCTGTATCAGAGATGCTGCACAGGTAGACCTGAGGGTGTGGCAGATCCCACTTTGAGAAGTGAGGGAATAATTAGGTTAGGGGTCTAGCAAGGTGCAAGACTTAAAAGGGATGAACCTGTGGAGTTTGGAAATACCTGGCCAGTTGGACAGGGACCCCTTGGGACATAGTGTTACAGGAGAGCTGCGTGACTGGGTCCAGCTGGGGAATGGCGTCTGTTGTGTGGCTTGAGTGGTGGGTCTGCCATAAAGATGCCTTGGAAGGGCGGCTGTGAGCTTGGAGAGCCAGCCTGTCGGGTGGGGCCCAGGGTGCCCTGCCTTCTTGCCTCTCAGCTTCAGCACCACGCACAGGGCCTGACTCCGGGTCATCCTGTTAATAGAGGGCAAAAACATATAAGCTGCCTTTTATATCAAAGATTTTGAGATGAGTTCCTAAAGACACAGTGTAACTAAGACACTTTGGAAATGTACCCCATTAAGTATTTGAGAAACAAATGTTCTAATTCAGAAGCATCCCTTGGGGAGTGTTTGTAGGGGGCCAGATGCTCAGATTTGGCCTTCGGCAAAGCTAAGAAAGCCTCCGGCCCCAGGGTGAGCTGCCTTTGAAAGAAAAGCCCATCTCTAAGAAGAAATAACTTTGAGAAGCTCTGAAGAAGGGTTTACATACTTTTCGTGTAGGGAAGAGGCACTTCACAAAAGGTAAGGGAGCCCCAAGGGAAACTCAGTCCGAAAATAGTTCCCTGGATTAACAGAAGGAAGCCATTGGGGAGCCTTGAGTCAGCTTGGAATGTGCTTTTTCTGATCCTCCCCAGTCCTCTGCCCTGCCCCTCCGGGGCATTTTTCAGAGCTACGTGTAAAACCTCTGCTTCTCCTTTGGTGACTGTCCATGAGTCGGTCCGCGTGTCCTGTCTCACTTACCTGGGAGCTCCCAGTGTGGTTCTGACATCTAATCAAAACAGCCAAGGAAGGCTTCCCCAAGCTTGAGCTCTGGTATTAAATTCCAGTGTTTTGCCCAAAAGGTCAAAGTTCCTTGAGACGGTGAGGCAGGGCCAGGCTCTGGTGATAAACGTAGGATGTTTCCTATTCCCCCTCATCCGACACTGGGATGTCCATCATGAGGGTGTTCCCCAGGGACATGCAGTTAAGGCCCCCGTGTGACCACGGCATGGCTCTGAAGTGGCCAGTCGGTCCCTTGTGCCTTTGGGAAGAGGATAGAGATGTGCAGATGCATAATGACACTTTGCATTTCCACCGGCCCCCTTCCTGTTTTCAAAGCAGGCTGTTTCTTGGCACAGTTGATCTTTAAACACTTCTGTGAGGCAGGGAAGAAACAGTCTCATTGTGCAGATGAGAAAACACAGGGAGGCCGGAGGTCACGGAAAAAGTTCTATTAGCCCAAGATTGAGGGTGGGGTGCCCTGGCAAGGAGGCCTTGGGACACTGGCTGTGCCTGGATGGTCACAGGAAGAGTAGACCTCGCCTCCAGCCGTGTGCTCAGTGACGCCTGGAGCATGCTGGGGCCCTGAGGAGAGCGGCTGGTCCATCCTTGTCTGCTAGCCGGATCCAGCTTTCCCTGCAGCCTTTGGGGAAGCCACACACCCCGCTGGGGCTCGCCTGCTTTCATCGTAGTGGCCCTGTTGTTTTCTGTCCCCCACGGAGGCAGTGTCAGTTTACAGCCCATTGTCCGCTCACCCTGCCTGCATTCCTGGCCTCCTCCCCTAGCTGGGCCGAGCAGCCCCGGGTCTCCTGTTACAGGTCAGGGAGCTAAATCCCTGTTTGCAAAACACAGCTGAGCCCGGTTCACTTCCTGTTGTTCATGCTCTGCCCCTAAGACCACTCCCAGGGTGACCTGTGTGGTAACCAAATGGGAGAGGAGGTGGAGGGGAAGGGGACCCACTTGCACAGTAAGTGTCAGATGGGGTTCCCGCCCTCCAAGCCTTCCCCGTGCTGGGGGTGGGACACCTAGAGGGACACGCCCCTTGGGAGGAGCCCACCCACCACCAGAGCCCAGGGTTGGAGGTCTGCAGGAGAGTTGCGATCCACTGCAGTGAGGAGAGGACGAGGAGGGGCTAGGAATTGGGGGCAGCAGAGTGGAGATTGTGGAGCAGTGAGCAAGCCAGGTAACTTCCCAGCACAGCTACTGGAAGGAGAGTTGAGACTAGAGGGATAAATCAGGGTGGAGATGGTAGGGGGCTCCTGTGTTAGGCTGGGTTGTCCAGAAGTCACAGGGGGCCCAGGACCTGTTTTGGAATAGAGACAGGGATGTGACCAGAGTGGTCTTTACGGAAAATGAGCTGCTGTGTGCTAGCTTGGCGGGAGGACGGAGGGCAGGAACCTGAGCTGGGGTGCGGGGGGCAGGCTGTGGGGTACAAAGTGGCAGAATAGGGATGATCGTATCCCTTGTTGTGTTCCTTCCAGGAAGGCGTTTATAATTCCCCTGATTCCACTCGGCTTGAAGGAGACCAAGGATGTTGACTTTTCCGTTGTTCTCAAGGTAAATCCGAAAGCAGTGGGCACTGGGCTCACTGTTTGATAGGAAAATGTAGAAATTATGTGTCCCTTGCGAGTGGCCTTAGGCTCAGTGGGCCCAGTGTCAGTTGACTTTGCAGGGTGGCCTTGCGCCCTCTCGGTGGCCACCCAGGGGACCTGTGTCGTCCTGTTACGTGCTCCTTTTCATCTGGTCGCTGGGGCTCCTCGCCTGCCTGGGGAGGGGGTTGGAAACCGGGAGACCAAGGCAAAGAGGGTCTGTGGTGAATGCGTTTTGAGTTTTAAAATTATATCCTGTTTTAGTATCTTTTTTCTCACATTTTGTATCCAATTTACAAATGTTTTTGGAAGAATAGCCAAAGGTTTTTTCCTCAACATTTTATTGTGAAAATTTCCAAACTCCTGGAAAAATTGCAGGAATTTTACAGTGAACGCCTGTATACTCACTACGTAGATTCTCCCATGAACATTTTACTGTAGTCACTTTACCACATTTTTGCCTATTTGTCTGTGCATCCCTGTATCTATACATCAATCCATCTTATTTTTTGATACATTTTAAAGTAAATCACACAGGGAACGATATTTAATATCTTGTAATAATGGATAATGAAAAAGAATATGAAAAGGATATATGTATATGTATGACTGAAACGTTATGCTGTATACCAAAAATTGACAGAACATTGTAAACTGACTATACTTCAATTAAAAGAAAGAAAGAGAGAAAAAAAGTAAATCAAAGATGTTGGGGCAGGGAGGGTATAGCTCAGTGGTAGAGTTTGTGCCTAGCATGCCCAAGGTCCTGGGTTCAATCCCCAGGAACACCATTAAAATAAGTAAATAAACCTAATTACTTCCCTGCCCTAAAACAAACAAAAAACACAAAAAACCCCACAAAATTTTAAAAAAGATGTTGGTTCACTGCTCTTAAATAATTGAATGGCTAGAGTTTATGGGCCCCTTCCCCCCTAATTCCTGGATGTCTGCCTTCTCTTCTCTGTCTTTCTGTCTCTCCCCGACCTCTCTCTTTCACTCCTTTTCCCGCTCTCCCTTCTTTCCTTACACCTTTTTCTTTTTTAATACTTTTTTTTTCTTTTTAAACAGAGGTACTGGGGATTGAACCCAGGACCTTGTGCATACTAAGCATGTGCTCTACCACTGATCTATACCCACCTCACCTTCCATCTTTTTTTTTAAATAACAACTTTAGAGGTGTAATTTATATACCATACACTTCACCTCTCTAAAGTGAAAAGCATCTGGCCTCCTCTTCGGCGTGTGTGTCTCTGGCAAGTAGCCGTCCATACCTGTAGGCCCACCTGCGTCTGTCCCTGTGCGGGGTGCTGGTGATGTTCCCAAGGCCTGTGCCTTTGAGGCCTGTGTTTCAGTGGGAGATTCAGGTGGGAAGTGGGAAAGTTGATTTGATGGAGACACCTAGCGATGCCTTGCCCCCAGGCCAGGGCCAGGAGTGGCCTCTCCATGCCTAGAATGCTTTTCTCTTCCCCCTTTCCCCAGATCCATCACTCTGAGTTTTAATGAATCACCTCAAACTTCCATTTAGGAGGAGAAGGTGGCAGTAAGGTGGAAGATGGTGCCTGTCTCTGAGCTTTCCAGCAACAGGCATGATGTTCAGGAATAAATCCCAGCATTGTGAAGAATGCTTCAAAGATTTTTTTTTTCATAGTAATCCTGTTAGTAGGCTCATCTTGGACGGCTCTTAGTTTAGAAATGAAGAATGATCATAGGGCATTTTGGGCACTACAGAATATGTCCTTTTAAAAAGCAATTGGTTAATGCTTCGAAAGCTTTTGCATTTGACCTCTAATTTCAAGCAGAGGCTGTGATATGAGTCTAGTCCCTTGACATAAGCCCTTTCACTCAGGGCCTTGTGGATTGCTGCCTTATTTAAATCCAGGTCCTGGGGGGAAGGTAGAGCTCAGTGGTAGAGTGTGTGCTTAGCATGCACGAGGCCCTGGGTTCAATCCCCAGTACCTTCATTAAAATAAATAACTAAATAAACCTAATTATTGCCTCCACACTGCACCCCCCCCCCCCAAAAAAAAAGCAGGTCCTAGTCCCTGTTAGTTTGAGGGTTATTTTGAGTTTGGGTGGTGGGGGGGCGTTGGCAGTCTTGTTGGACCCAGGATTACCAAAGATTTGATTTTCTGGGTAGAAAACAATCTACAGCTATATGCCAGCCTTTCACAAGGTACCTGAACTTTTAGGTATGACGGTTGCCACAGGTCTGTGAGATTCAAGACAATGCCTATGTCTGTGGAAATGTCTTCAGCTGCTTTTGTAGAATAGTTTCTTTAAAATTTAGTTTATTGCCCGGTGTCAGAGCTGCAAGAGTGCAGGCATTGGGGGGTGGGGAGAATAGGAATACAAACCTCCAGTTATATGATAAATAAGCCAGGGCATATAATATACAGCATAAGGAATGGGGTCAGTAATACTGTTATAACTTTCTGTTGGGACAGATGGTTACTAGACATCATGGCAATCACTTCATACACATATACATATGTGAAATCATTATGTTCTACATCTGAAACTAACATAATATTATAGTCAGCTGTATTTCAATTTAAAAAAAAAACATACCTAGAACCACAAAATGTCTGAGTTTGGAAGGAATTGTGAAGGTCACCAAAAATTAAAAATTAAAAAAGAGTGCAGGTGTTTTAAAGGGAGACTCTTGGAGAAACTTGGGAATTCGATGGGCATCTGTAAGGATCTCAACATGTCATGTGCTGAATTCCACTTTAAAGCCAGTGGGGGCGGGGATCCCATGTTGTGGGCACGGCCAACTGCTATTCAGCTGAGGCTTCCAACCATGTCATTTTAACCAAAAAAGGACTCTGCAAATGTCAGTCATACAAAAATGAGAATGTTTGGGGGACCTTCTGGTTTTCATTCTATGTTTGTGCTTGAAAGTAACACAGGCACGTGCCACATAGAAGTAGTTTG